>NW_024356248.1:4332543-4477418 GCF_902729225.1 Pteropus medius
CACACACACACATGCACGCTCCATGATGCTTTATTTCCTACATCCTCTGCTCCCTCAGGAAGAAAGAGCATCTGGCAGACCACAGCTTTGTAGCCCCCACCTACCTGGGGGTCTCGACCAGCCTTTGATGCTGTTGTGATGAAGGGAATAGGGAGTGATCTGAGCGAGGAGTCTTAAATCTAAGGGACTAATAACATGGAAAGAGACGAGGCTGAGTTTTTCCTTGTTTTCCCAAGGAGTGGTCTCCAGAATTCTCGGAGCTGAATCCGCACGCTGCAGAGAGTGACATGTACCTGGGCCCCTCATTTCCTTTCGAAGGCAGGAGCTTAGTGCGGTCAGCCCCCTGTTCCTGACGGAGATTTTAACAGTTGCTGGTTCGAAGGACTTGCAATGAATGGGCTCACACTGCGCTAAGCTTTTAGTATCTGTTTGTCTTACCTAGGCTTCCCCGAAATCCTATCAGCATGTTAGTATGGGCTCCAGTTCACAGATGAGAAAGCTGAGGCTCAGAGAGGTGGCACGACTCCCTGAAGGTCACACAGAGTATTCGCAATGGAGCTGTGACTCACACTCAGGTTGTGGCTTTTCCCATGACCCTGCTCTGCCGGTAGAGGCACTGAGCCATGCTGGTCACATGATTGAGACAGTCAGCGTCTGTCACTGGGCCTGGTCCCGTGCCTGAATGTTGGATCACGCCATCAACCAGAAAGTAGGGCCCATTTGTCGTCAGCGTGGCCCAGCGGACAGACTTTTCCCATTCCCTCCTCTTCTGCTGCCCTCCTGACCTCTTCGAGGTCCTCGCTGCTGGCGGAGGCGGGGCGTGCCCACTTAACGATTTAGCTCCTTAAAGAGTAAAAGAATCTTTCCCTCCTGATCATAAAAACGAAATCTCAAACAGAAAAACCACCTACTTTAAGCAGGATTTTTCTCCAGCTCCTGGGGAGATCAGTGATTTTCGTTTTATTGGCAATTAGCGGGGGTGGGGGATATCCTCCCGTGACTCAGAGGAGGAGCTGCCTCCACCCACCACAGGGCTGCTGGTCCTCTGAGGTTACATCCCAGCCATAGCTAGAAAATTGGAAGGGCCGTCAATGAAGCAGCATGAAGCAGCACGGACGTGGAGGAGAGAGAGACTTTCTGCTGGAAGGAAGATGCGATGAGACAAGACGTAATCAAACAGCAGCAGCAGCAGCAACAACAACAAAGTGTGTGCTTCGTTTGGGTGGCATGGCATCGCAGCGAGGCTGGCCCATGCAGTGGGGCGGTTTCTGTCATTTCCGTCCCCAACACTGCCATCCCCCCTTCTGCCCCCCAGCTGTCTCCTCTGTTAGCAAGAGGGAAGGCAGTGGTTCAGAAGCAGAAGCCCCGTTTGCAATATACCCAGAGGACCTGGTTGTCATCTCCTGCGTTGTCCTGTGTCCCTCAGCTGTGCTCACTTCCTTGCCGGGGAGCTCTACGGTGACATATCTGTTTTCTATTGTGCGTGTACTGTCCAGTTCCTCTAAATGGCTAAGACTACTCTGTGCCACATGGAAGTGGGTCCCAGACATTACTGCATCCTGCTCCTGGGTCACCCTTTGCACGGAGTCCCAAGCGGCTCTCATCATCCTGGTTCTGCTGCCGCCAACCCCATTTCGCTGCCACCCCCATGAACAGCTCTCTCACCATGCGTGTTTGGTGCCTTTCAGAGGGGACCCGCCAAGCTCTCTCCTCTGGCTTTCTCAGCTCGATTTCCCAGGCCTTTCTGGGGGGCTTCCAATAACCAGCTGCATGTCTCTTCACATGGAATAATTAAACCCAGTTCAGGTCTATTCGGTGTTTCTGCAGCACCCCATCCTTTCTCTTTTTCAGTCCTTATCAGACTCGTAAATACTGGCTCGACTTCTATTTTTCCTAATGCGTAGCAACCACAACAGTGACGATGAAAACTTGTATTTACTGAGTGCTCACTCTGTGAGAGGCTCTGTGATATGCGATATGGCTCTGTAATACGTCGCCTTGTTAATCCTCCCAGCAACACAATGAATTAGATGCTATTATTACTCTGATTTTACGGATGAGGCATCGAAGCTCAGAGAGGGTGAATAACTTGCCTGAGGTCACAGTAAGCAGTGAAGCCAGGCACGAGGTAGGGCTCTATAACTGTTTGCTGAGTGAATTGGGTGAATGGTCACTGGGCCATTGGATGTGCCAGGCAGGTGTACTGCCCAGGGCAGGGGCTACTGGAGATAGAGTCAGGCATGCCTAAGGAAGAACTTTCTGGCAGTAAGTGTTCTCGGGTAGGCCCTTTAGGTGTTCAGATGAGGCTAAAGGAAGCCTCGGGAGGGAAGTTGGAGAGGAGAGTTAAGCCCCAGGTGAGGAGGGGTAGGCAAGATGACCTTTAAGATCCTTTCCAACTCTGAGAGTCTGAAGTTATTGTATGATTCTTTAAAAAACCAATAAAACCCTTTGCAAACATGAATCGCTTCCAGCCCCAGCTCTATGCTGTTATGAACAGGAGCCGAGTGGATGTTCATGCTGGGGCAATAAATGCCAACTTCTGTAAGGCCTCGAGTCCTCCGGGGATCAATTTCAGTATTCCGTCATCCAAGAATATTAACACTAGCTGGCATTTCTGGAGAGCTTACTACACATCAGGCAAGATTACAATCCTTTACATGCATAAACTCAATTCTCATAACAAACCTGTGAGTAGTTTATTAGTCAGGCAAAGCTGCAATATCAAATTAATCCTTAGTCCTCAGTGGCTTAACACAATAAAGTTTCCTTGTTTCTTTTTTTCTTTTCTTCTTTTTTTCCTATCATCTGTCTGTCTGTCTGTCTATCATCTATCATCTTTCTTTCTTTCTCTCTTTCTTTCTTTCTTTCTTTCTTTCTTTCTTTCTTTCTTTCTTTCTTTCTTTCTTTCTTTCTTTCTTTCTTTCTTTCTTTCTTTCTTTTCTTTCCTTCTTCCTTCCTTCCCCTTCTTCCTTCCTTCCTTCCTTCCTTCCTTCTTCCTTCCTTCCTTCCTTCCTTCCTTCCTTCCTTCTTTCTTCTTCCTTCCTTCCTTCCTTTCCCTCTCTCCCTCTCCTTCCCTTCCCTTCCCTTCCTTCCTTCCCTTCCTTCCTTCCCTTCCCTTCCCTTCCCTTCCCTTCCCTTCCCTTCCTTCCAAGGAGGTTGGGCCATTTGCCTTCCCTTTCTGAAACATGTGGCCTCCAAGGATGCTTTGATAGGGAGAGATAGACAGGGGAACAGGTGATAGATTTCTTGCAACTCGAGAAGCTAAAATGACATACTACTGCATGTGCCTATTGTGATAGTTTAATGAAAAAACAGATGTGAAGCATTTTGAAGTATGCACAGAGTAATTGATCAGTAAATGTGAATGATAACAGTAATGATGATCTGTAAGACCAGAGAGGTGATTGGGGCCCCACAGAAGTGGGAAGGGGCAGGAAGGTGGAATCTCACACTAGTTAAGCCTTCCTTGGCTGGAATGACCCATGTCCTTTCAGGAGGCTCAGCCAAGTCTAAATTTCAGAGGTCATCCTGACTGGGGCAGGTATATCAACAGCCTCAGCCCACACTCTGTCAGGGGTCTGGTACCTGGTAATACTGTATCACATCATCCACATGCCTACCTCTTCATAGATGGATCTGTCTCTGTGGCTAAGTACCTAATCTAGTATGCTGGTCCAATATCTAACTACTTATCTCATCTCATCTCATTTCATCTCATCTTATGTCTGTCTGTCTGTCTGTCTATCATCTACCATCTATCTATCATCTATCATCTGTCTTTGCTTGGGCTGGAGCCTTTCCTGATTCCCTGACAACTTGCCTCCATGATGCTGGGCGCTGTGTAGTTTGGAGAAGTGTCTGCTACTACATAGATTCTCCATAAGGAACAGTGGCTGCCCAAACCGTGCCCCTCCCATGTGCTGCACATCACTCGACTGTCCTCGAGATAACCAAGCTACCACTCCTTTGTCCTCTCAAGTTGCATCTTCCTTCCTTTCCCCACCTGTCTAGTTGCCTCTTGCCCAGGTCTGTCTGAACCGAGGATCTGAGAGATGGGAAAGGCACTGATGTTCATTCAGAACCAATATGGCAGAGAGGTTTCAAGTTTGGTTCTGGAATCAGACAACTCTGCTGTTTCCTAGTTGAGCGACATTGGTCAAATTACTTACGTGTCAGTTTCCTTATCCGTAAAATGGGGATAATAATGTTAACCTAGCTCAGGGGTTTGTTGAGAAGATAAAATGAGATAGTCCATGTAAAGTGATTAGAATAGTGGTCGGTACATGGTAATAATACATCTTAGCTATAATAATAAGGATACATATCACTATTATTCTAATCCAAATCTGTTTGTCTCTAAAGCTTCTGCTTTCCCCCTCTATCACACATTACAAAAGTATCCCTTGATGGAGAGCCAATCTGAGCAGATCAACTTTGATTTTTCTCTCAATTCTGTTAAATTCACAAGGGATATTGGAAAAGGGTATTTTTAGGAGGCATTACTAAGAAGTATAGCAGGTGGCCAGATGGTACTGACAGGAAACATGGTCTCTCCTGTCTGCAAGAACAACTGAGTGCCATCCAGGTGTGTAATAAGATAAACTGCATTTCTAGAGCTACCCTACTGGGTCCAGGGAGAAGAGGGCACACCATGGAATCTTGCCGGGGAGTGTAAAATCTGAGAAAACAGCAAAAGCAGACTACTGTGCCCAGTCCTGTGCCCTAGAGAACCTTTCCCTGATGTCTAGGATTTTAACACCAGCTCTGGCCCCCCACCCCCGTTCCCTGCAAGGCTCTCCTCCAGAGGATGATGATGAGGTCACGCCCTGGTGACATCCTCTTGTGACCTGTGCTCTTAATGATGTCAACTCTATCTCATTTACTGCATCACAGGCATTGCTAGAAAGTCGAATCATGCCACTGGTGATGATATCTCTGTGGGAAAGGCAATTCACGTGCCTCCAGAGCTCTTCTCCGGGGTTTCATTATTTTTTCTTGTTTTATTTGATTTTACTTTGATTTCCTGAGAGGACGAAGTGGATCTAATGGGCTTTTTTTTTTTTTTGGCCAATCACATTTTTTTGGCCAATCGGCATCCACTGCTTTTTCCCAAGACCATGTCCCATATCTTCATGCTACAGTAACCACCTACTACCATGTGTGTGGGTTTTGATGCGATAATAATTCCCGGTACTCACCTTCTTTTCCTAGGGAAGCCAAGGAGGTCTAGTTACTCCTTTCCCTGCTTTTAGTAAAAGCCAAGGGTGGGCATGTGTCTAACCCCAGCCAAACAAATACTCCTTCCCCAGGACTTTAAATATTTGGTCGTTGAGTTGAGGCATGAAGATGGTTGGAGAACCTGTCCATTGACAATTGAACTGGATAACTCATGGCCAAGTCTAAGCTGGGATTCTTGTAGCCTAGTTCCTCCCTTGGGCCACTTTCTATGTTGATTCATTTACATCAGAGATTGTAAGCTTAATACCTTCATGGTCCAGATAAATACCTTAAATATGTTAGCTGGTGGGTGAAAGACAAAAGAGAAAGATCGAGCCTGTGAGGACAGGCCTCTGCTAAACAAGATGCTGCACATCCTGGGGTTTTTGAGTGTAACTCGTCATCTAAGATTTCCAGTGTTTTCGTATTTGTTTGAATTATCCCATAAATACCGACACTTTATCATCTGGATTATGTCTCCTAAGAGTGCTTCTTATTACCCAAAGAGGCCTTCAAATCCTTTGTCAGGCTACGGGTCTTGATCTGGAGGTCAGTAGAGGTAGCAGAGGCTTTTGAGGGTGGGCTGTGAACTGGGGTCAGGGCTGTACTCAGGCTGCCTGGCCCAGGTCCTCTCTCACCAGCTCTGTGAAGGGCACCCTGCCGTGCTTACCGATTGGCATGGGAATGCGCACAAAGGGAACCTTTAACTGAGGCCATGGAAAGCATTGACCAACATGCTAAAAGTCAAATCCCACTGGCTGGCAAGAAGACATTTCTGTCTCAACCTTGTAACAATGCGAGCACCAGCGGTCCAGGGCTGATACGATGGCCCTCCGGCCCCGGGGACTCGGCAATTTCAATCTTGTTGCTTTGCCATCCTCAAAATGCATGTCCCGTCTTGTGGCTAAGATGGCTGATTGAGTGTTTCCGACTGTGTTGATTTTCCCAAGAAGCAGGAATGGAGAGAAGGCAAAGCTTGCTTTTTTCCTTCAAGGGCCTGATTATGGCTTCTGCTCACATAGCATTGGCCTCAATCCACAGCTCGGTGCAAGGAAGATTGGGAAAGATGGTTTTTAGCTGGGTGGCCATGTGCCCAGATAAGACATCTGTTTATAAAAAGAGGGGAGAATGGATACTGAAGAGATAACCAGCAGTTTCTGCTCCAACAGTCACGTGATGCCCACAATCACCCAATAACCTTTCCTAGTCACTCATAGGGGAAGAATGTCTAGAGCTGCCCTTTATGCTCTTCATGCAGGGGGTGATTGGATGACTTGTCCAGGGTTCTACCATCAAGAATCTATACTGGTGGATCTTCAGGCACCAGGCAAGCAGACAGAGGAGATGTTTCCTTGTGAGGGCTCCAGAGTGCTCTTTCTGTCTTCCCGTGTGGGCTGTCACCTACTCTTTCTGTGCAACTTCTGTCTCTGATGCTGATTCTCCTCTTCAACTGAGCTTGAGCTCTGACACTGTAATCCCTCTTTTAGTAAAGGCCACTCTAAGCAGAAGCCACTGTCTTCAAGAGTGAACTACTGCAGAAGCCAACCATTGCTCCCCACTGCGATACCCTCTCCCCTTCCTGGTATACTTCTGGCATCTAATTTTCCTGTTTGAACTCCCTGTCATCGTTTCTCCAGGCCACACTGACGGGGACCAGGCACGGACATCTGAGGGATCTCCCAAAGGGAGAAAGTTCACAAGCTGGGTTGGGTGCACGGCATCTTTTCTGTGGAGAATTGGACTTGAGTCTCACTGAAACGAAATCAGTTAGTTGGTGGGGGGACTGGAAACAAGAGGTCGCATAGAATCGGGGTCAGAGTTCCTGCTGTGACAAATCAAAACGGCATGTAAGCCAAAGGTTTTGAGACACAGAGGAGCCCCCTAAACTTCTGTAACTCCCCAGACCAGTCTCCTCCAAGCTAAGGGAGCAGATGCTCAGGGGCAGAGAAAGGGAGAGAGAGCAGAAGATAACGTGGGACATGAGAGATTTCTCTCCCTCCTGCTCCCACCTCCTGTGCCTGAGCTCTCCTTCGCTGCCTGGCCTTGTGTTTATTGGGTCGGTATAGTGTACTAGTTGGAAGTATACATTGTGGACTCAGAGAGTTTTGGGTTCAAATCACAACTTTGCCCCTAATACTGTGACTGTGGGCAAGTAACTGAGCCAAGTGAAGCCTCAGTTTTCTCATCTACAAATGGGATTCTTTGTGTGTCTACTTCATAGTGCACCTTGAGGATAATGCAAGTGACAAGTACGTAAGTTAGCTTAGAAACCAACTTTCTTCTTCCCTCCCTCTCTCTCCCCTCCTCTCCCTCCCTCCTCCTCCTCCTCCCTCCTTCCCTCCCTCCATTCCTTCTCTCTTTCCTCTCTTTTGCATCTAAGGATTCAGGACAAAGGGTATAGCATCTGAAATGCCTTGTCAATCACTTCCTTACAACTACCTTTGACTCCACCTTCTTTTGAAGTATGAGCTCTTTCTATGAATAATTCATGAACTGATTTACCTAACCTGATTAGGCTCCTTCCAGAGATGCTAGCTCATTTGCCTTCCTTTTGCGGATGGGGAAACTGAGGTCCTGGAGGCCATGCCACCTAACAAGGGAGATGCTGTGAATGGGGGCCATGGGGGTGTCCAGCTGGCACTAATTCAGGGTCCAGTGCCCCTTTCTTTGGCACGTGCTATGTGCCCACCCTTGAGGAACAATAGATTGGACCTCCCCTTCCTTTTCCTTCTTTAGGGAAAGTGTGCTTGAAGAGCCTTCCAGAAGTCTGCTCTAATGAATTTTTATTCCTTCTCACATGAGGAGTTGGGACCTTCTGACCTCAATATGCAAAGAGGTGCTAAACATGCAAATCAGCAGCACTCAGGTTCATAAAAATAGCTCAGCAATGCTGCTCCTTCCCCCCTCCTCCCCAGCATCTGAGCTCCTGCTCCTAATCCCAGATTCCTTTCTCTTACCTTCTCTTTCCTTCATTCCAGGCCTGCCTCCCTCCCACCCTCCCCCACATTCGTTCTTCCTCTTCTCTCCCATCTATCTGCTCAGCCTCCCTTTTCACATTTCCTCTCCACCTTCTTGCCTTCCCTGCCTTTCTGACCAGGGTGTGGCTGGACAGACAAGGCAGGGCCCCTCACTACCCATCTGAAACGACAATGGGCTGACATTATTTCACGGAACTCCAAAGTCCTGTGGATCCCTGGGTGCCTGTGTAGCAGGTGTGGGGATGGCAGAGAGGGCTAAGGCGTGGTGGCTGAGCTGTGGGCTCAGGATCTACTCTGCCAGGGTTCAAGTCTCAGCTCTGCCTGTTGGTGGTGTGACCTTGGGCAAGTAACCTAGCCCCTCTGGGTCTCAGTCCCTTCAACGGTAGAAAATCAACAGTAACAGAATCTTCCTTACAGGATTGTTAGCTGGAGAACATCTTTATCAGCCATTATTATCTTCTTGAAGTCTTAAAAACTGGTCCCAAGTGTGGTCCCAAGAAAAAGTCTGGGCGGAAGTGAACAAGTGGGCATGGAGCCCTCTGGGAAAGGCTCCATGACTGAGTACAGCAGATGGCAGTAGGTAAGCCTGAGCTCTTTGGGGTCAGACAGACCTGCCTTGGGGTCCTGGCTCTGTCTTTTTGTAGCTATGTGACCCAGGTCTTGTCGAAGGACATTTCTAGGCCTCAGAGCTTTCGCCTGTGAACTGTGGGTACAGAAACACTGGCTTCGTGGCTCAGGCTGTGGCTTCCCTGAGTGAATGAACACGCAGGGCTTAGCACAGAGCTTGACAGATATTATTATTATTATTATTAGGCATTTAACAACATATAGTTTTATTCAGTTTGGTGACATTCTACAAAGGATGAATTGACTATACAAGCATTTCTCAATCTTTTTTAAAAATTGTTATTCTATGAATATTTTTATATATATTTTCTCCCAATTGCCTCCCTCTGAATTTTATCACTACAAATATACTGCATAACTGTGTGTACACTATATGTATATCTGTGCCTTATACAGGAAAAGGATGAGATTTCTTTGTACCCTAAGAAAAAATTTTCACTCTCTTCAGGATGATATAGCCCTCACTGAGAACGTATGGCCAGGACCAGTTGTTCTCAAGTGGGGGAAATTTTGCCTCCTACAGGACATTCGACAAGGTCTAGAGATGTTTTTGTTGTCACAATTTGTTTTTAAAGTTAATGACATTTAGAGAGTAAAGGCCAGGGACACTGCTAAGATGCACAGGACACCCCTCCACAACACAGAATTCTCTAGCCCAGAATGTTAGCAGTGATGTGGTTGAGAAATCTTGCTGTAGGTTCCACCTAAGAATGTTCAGAACAGTGTTGGTGTCCTGGGATCAGACAAGGTGGGAGATGTGTCTCTTGTTGTGCATGTGTCAGTGTGGGTCAAAGCAGCTGCTTACAGGCCCTGAGCAAGGCTGGACACGAAGAAGATCATGTATCATGGGTATGACCACGATCGAGGATGCTTATGTGACATCGCTCTGACCATTTCTTACCTGCCTTCATGCTTTAAGAAAACACTATAATTTTTAAAGTCATGTGCTAGGTAAAGTGGCAGTGGGGGGTGGGTGGACCTCAGACTTGACAGAGACCATTGTCTAGTTACATAATAATTCTGGTTGCTAACTTTTATGGCCCACTCACCACGTGTTGGGGATTGTGTTCAGTGCTTTACATGGATTGACTAATGATACGTTCGGAACATTCCTCTGAGGCCAGCCTAGTACCACCCTCACTCCCATTTTACAGATAAGGCAACTGAGGCTTAGAGTAGTTAAGTAACTTGTCCAAAGTCGCACAACCAGGAAGTAGAGTAGCCAGGATTCGAACTCAGGGCTTTAGACTTCAGAGTCCATAAACTTGCACGGAATTGTACTGCCTCTAACTCTAACAGGGTCAAGACCAAGTGCTAAAGTACTGCTAGAGTTCAGCAGCCCCACTTGGCCCGTCTTCTGGTGTTAACCACTTTTTCTGGAGAGATGACTCCTAGCAGGAGAATCCTGGGATGCCTTCCTGGAGGTGGTGACACCAGACTGGTCTGCAAGGATGAGTGGACTATGGCCTGTGGAGAGAGGGCCAGGGGGCAGTCTCCCAGGCTGAGAGGACAGCCTGAACAAAAGCACAGAAGTAGGGACATGCCAGGACTGACCTCAGAAGTCACGGGACCACATGGGAACCAGTACTGCCAATACACTCCGTCCCCATTTTATAGTCCAAATCCAACAATTGCCAAAGAGGGACTGACGGACACTTGTCAAAGGGCATTTGCTGTGAACAGTAGTCACAGGCCCCGGTGGTAGTGCTTCTGAACCATGGATTCTCAATCTAGACGTTGCTGGGCATTTCGTTTTGGGCATGTTTTGCTGTAAGGGGCTGCCCTAAGCATAATAGGAGTGTCAACTGCATCCTGGCCTTCTCCCCCGCCATCCCTCACCCCCTTCCCAAGGTGGGACAACCAAAAGTGTCTGCTGACATCCCCAAATGTTCCCTGGGAGGCAAAATCATCCTGGTTAAGAAGGACAATCCTAAATGTCAGTGAGGGCGGGGAGCAGGGGCACGGGCTGCGGAGGCAGAGAATTTAGGCTCTCATGCGAGCAGGTCAGTGCTGTGTGATTCCAGTCAAGGCATCTCTGCTCTCTGGACCTCAGTTTCCTCCTCCAAAAAGTAAGGTGCAGTAGGTGGTCCCTAAGGACCCTTTCTCTCTAGTGGCCCGAGATTGGCCCCAGAAGTGTGATCAGCAGCTCCAGCTGCCTGTTGCTGCTTCATTATGCGGCGCAATGACACCCACAGCTTGTGAGAGTCTGTTGTCCCCGCCGGGCAAGCTGGCAGCAGCTGGTTCTCTGCTGAGTTCAGGGCTGGGCCACCACTGCTTCCCAGAGCAGGTGTGTGAAGGGCTCTTGGTGTTGCTTTCCACAGCAACACCCGGGTGACATCTTTAATTATAGTCAGGAAGAATAGGGCTCAAGTGGTGGATATGGCTCAGGAGGTGGGGACGAGGTGTTCTCGGGTGTGAGAAAATGATTAACACCAGAAAATTGGCCAAGCTGGGCTGCTGAGGTCATTTCCTGAGATCCTAATGGAAGGAGCTGGACCCTCCCATTTCTTTAGAGGAAGCTCAGTTCTCGCCTTCACCTTTTGTCCTGGGAACCAAGCAGATGTTCCCGTGAGGGGAAGGCCATCGTAGGCTTCGTTTGGCTTTGGAATTTAGACTCACGGCAGATAATTGCAAGGTGTAGGTGCTGAGAGCTTCCTCTCTCATAGTATTGAGAGCTACTTCACTGTGTGGAAGGGTGGAAGATGCTGAAAGTCAACTGGGGGCTGACCCTGTGGCTTCAGGCATGCCAGTGACCCTCTCTGGGTCTCAGTTCCATCATGTGTAGAATGTCAACAATAACAGCCTGTACCTTATAGGACTGCTAGGAATTGCAGGGGTCTCCAGGAGTGAGACAATTATAGGAATTGACACAGGTACCTCTGCACACCTGTAGCAGGGAAGAATGAACAGGGTCTCCTAAATGTGTCCAGCGTTTGTCATGCACCACCCTTGGCCTCCAGGGATCCTAGAGGGAGGCAGTCTTAAGCCTCGTTTTACAGATGTAGCTCAGAGAGGTCGAAACCATTGACCTACCATCTCTCTGTTAGTATGGGGTGGAAAATGTTTCAAGCTCTGGAGGCAGAATGCCAACCCAGACTGACTCCAAAGCCTGTGTCCTGGTTTGTGTGTGAAGTCAGGGGTTGTGTTCCCAGAAACATCTCTCCTCTGAGGGCCTGCCAGTCACTCCCTTAGCCTGTCCGTCAGAGCCTGGAATGCGAGTCTCCGGGCTTCTGCTGTTTACCGTAGGCCTCTATCAAGAAGACGAAAAATAACATTGTGTGTGGGCGACGGGATGAGCAGATAAGGAAGCAGTGATGGAGAGAGGGACATCTGATAAGGGCTGGAGAGTTGAAGGGAAGCACAGATAGGTGGGCTGGGGGGTGAAGGTAAGATAAAGGGGTAGAGGAGATGAAAGGGAGAAGCGCTCGGGAGTGGGGTGATGGAGGAGAGGAGGCAGATAAGGGGCAGGGGCATGGTGGCCCATGGGGAAGGGGGGCGTGGGCATTACAGGGAAAAGGAGAAGCAGATAAGAGGAGATAGTGGGATGGAGGGAGACACACTTAGAGAGAGACATGGGATGATGGGGCTGTGGTCCCAGATGGCCAGGCCCGTCTGCAGTATCTGGCATGATCTTACTGTCTTTGTTCTAGAAGCAAGCCCATGGCTTTTCCCAGGCCAAGCCTCTCCCAGTTAGTCTGTAGGGGACAAATGTCATGGTGGAGGAGGTGGGGGCTCCGGGGGGGCCTGGGCTGGCCCTCCATTACTAAAGGCACTGGACAAACCCTCTCCTGCCCTGTGTCCTAGAGAGGATGCCCTCTGCCTTCCCAGCCTCTGCCTTCCGTTCTCACTTCATCCATTCAGTACTCACATGGCTGAATTCTGTTCCAGGTTCTGAGGATACAGTAAAGTTTGCTGAACATTCTGGCAGATGGAGACCGAATATTAACAATCAAATGGATAAATAAGGGCATGTGAGATAGCCATGACTGCCATGAAGAAAATCGAACTGTATAGGATGACACGGAGTGGGTAGGTGCTGGTTATGATGGGTCAGTTGGCCAGAGCAGGCATTTGTGAGGAGGTGACATTGGAGCTGGAATTAGGAGGAGGGGGCCATGAGAAGATGGGAGGGAGAACATTCTAGGCAGAGGGATACACAAAAGCAGGGGTGCTGGGGTGGGAGCATGCTTGGCTTGAGAGAGTCGGTGAAACGATGAGGCTGGAGAGGTGATGAGGCCAGAGTGTGTGGAACCTGGGGTTGGGTTTTACACCCAGTAAAGAGAAAGCCTGCTGGAACTTTATCGTGATCTCGGGTAAATCGATTCCCATCTCTGGGCTTCAGTTACCATTATTTGTGAGCTGGGCAAGCAAGACTCAGCTATCTCTGAGGTCCACTGGGTCCTGAAGTTTCATGGACATTCGAGCAGAGGCAATGAGGAGTGCCTGGGAGCCCCGAGAACACCTTGTACCCCAATTTTGCCATGTCGGGCAGCTCCTGGGTATGTGAGTTCAAATTTTGACTTCACCATTTAATTTGTATGTAATTTCGAGCAAGCGGCTTAACTTCCCTGAACTTTCAACTTCCTCATTTGTAAAATGGGAATAATAAGAATAGTAATCTCCTTGTGGGGCTATTATGGAGGAGGAAATGAGATAATTATGTAAAAGGATTTAACTCAGCTCCTGATGCACAATAAGCTATTCTTACTGGTGTCAAAAACTCCCACATCCTGAGCATGGGACAAAGTGTCCACCTACTGATGGATCATTTCTGCCTGGAAACTGGTGTAGCTTTGGTACATCCAACCAGACATGATCAAAATCAAACTCATCATGCCCCTTGGTCCCCGTTCTCTCCCCCATCCTGCTTCTCTTCCTGGTCCTTTATCTTGGTCCATGGCACCGTGATTCTTCCAGACACTCACGCGCAATCTCAGAGTTATCTCGGACCTCTTCTCCCACATCTAATCAATCACCAAACCCTATCTCTGAGCCTCCACAGTGCCTCCTCTGTCGCTTCATTTCGTTCCAAGTGCTCTCCTTCAGGTTTTCCGGCCCCCTCACCTAGACTCTAGGATAATCTCTGAACTGCCTTCCTGCTTTGCTTCTTTCTCTTTGTCCCCTCTCTGCCATCCATCACCACCGCTTTTCAGACACCGTTGCCAGAGCGACCTTAATGCATATCTCTAAGTAAGTCACTTTTCTGCTTTAGTCCTGTATATCTCCTCATCCACTCTAGGCCACAGGATAAAAGCCATCACCCCAGCCTGCCTTTGAAAGCTCTCATAATTTGACTCTAACCGATCTTTCCAGGGTCTTCCATCATCTTCTCCAAACACACATTGAACCTTGATGATACTCGGCTGCTCACCTTTTCTCGAGCGTGGTTCGCTTTGAAAGAACCTTAGCTTAAGTTTTTTCTTTATTCCTAGAATCTATCCAACTCTAGATTGGTGCTTGTCCAAGTCTGTCCATCCTTAGAATTTGAACCCAGAGTCTCCCTACGCTATGGAGCCTCCCCAGATGTCTACGCTCTGCCAACCCGTTGGATCCGATCTCTTCTTTCTCATACTTTCGTATTAACTCTGTCAAAGTACTTACAGTTTTTCATGAATCCTTATGTATCAATTCTTCTTCTCTACCAGACTTATGAATTCGTGGAAGTTGGGAACTTTGTCTTGGTCATCTGTACACTGTTGACTAAACTTAGTAAATAGTTTAAGAAGTCTGATAAGTTTTTCGAACCTAACATAGTTAAAACAAGACCCCCGATTCCACTCCTCCCCCAATCTCATCTTCCCGAGTGATGCTTTTTCTCTCCCAGGCTTCCTTTTCTTGGCGGACAGCACCATCTATCATTTCCAAACCTAGGAGTCTCATCCTTGACTTCCCTCCATCTTTCCCCCCATTCTAAGTCCAATTTATCACCAGATTAGCTCTGTCTCCGAAATCTATCCTGCATGTGTCCAATTCTCTTCACCTAACCTGCCACCACCCTATTTCAAGCACTGCCTCCCCTCTTTCCTGTATCACTGCAACAACTCCTGCATTATCTCCTTAGATCTGTTCTTGCTGCTCTGTACCATATCTTCCTCTCAGAAGGGAGAGCCTTCTTTAAAAACGGGCATCACGTTATATCATTAACTGACTTGAAACCCTCCAGTTGTCTCTTATCACAAGAATAGCACACCGATATCTTACTGTGGCTTACAGAGCCTCGCATGCTCTATTACGCTATTCTCCCTGGTGCCCACACCACATGTGCTCTCGCAATGACCTCTCTCCCAATATACCTGGTTGGTTTCTGCCACCTGGCCTTTGCAAGGTTACCTCTACCCACACTACCATTCTTCTTGTCTCCACGTGGCTGCCTCTTCTTGTAAGTTATATTTTATCTTAAATGTCACTCCCTCCATCTGAATTACCCACCCAGTCATTCTATCGTATCACTCTACTTTAAAGCTCTTTGTCATACTTATCACTGTATGATTAATGATTAATTTTTTTTTTTTTTTTACTCTGACTGTTTCCATTCCACTAGAAATAAACTCTATGAGATTAGGGTCTTTGTTTTAGCTACCACTGTATTCCTAGTGCCTAGGATAGTTCTTTGCACTTAATAAGAATTTATTGAACAAGCAGAAATAATTAGGATTATTGCTATTATTAGAATTAATTGTTTGTTATATATCAGGTTGTTATGCAATGAGAAAGATGGGGATGATAATCTTGATCTTGTGGAGTTTTGTGAGGATTAGACACTTGATGTAGAGCGTTTGATATATGATAGATCTTATCATTGTTTTGCCCAATGTCTGAAACTGAGCAGGCCTGAAATGAATTAAGATGTGTGTTGTCATCCCTCACTTCCTTTGATGCTCGAGTTCTTACCAATACTCTGGTCTATTTTGTCGGATATTAATATAGTCACAGAAGCTTTTGTTATATTTAGTGTTCGTATTGTGTATCTTTTCCATCCTTTTCCTTTTAAACAATATGTGTCTTTGTAGTTCAAGTACACGTCTTGTTGTCAGCATCTGGTTGGATCTGCTATTTTACCGGTCTGTCAACCTCTGCTTCCTAACTGGCAAGTAGTTTTTTTGTTAATTTTTTTTTTTTAAACTATGGTTTTTAACTCATTTTTTTAGTGGTTTCTCTAGGGATGACAACATACATCTTAATTCATAGCAATAATAACAACAAATTAAGAATTAATACTAAATTTTGGTAACATATAGGGACCTTTCTTTAGTATAACTGCATATGTGTCCCCTCCTTTGTGCTATTATTGTCACATACATGACATCTATGCTCATTATAATCCAACGATTCAGTGTTATAATTATTGCTTTATATAATCTTGTCTTTTAAAAAAGTTAAGAGAAGAGAAATATATGTTGTATACTGTCTTTTACATTTGCCCACACATTTACAATTTTTTGGTGCTGTATGTTTTTATTATTTTTTATTATTGTATTATCGTTTATTATTATTATCTTTTGGTGGATTCTAGTTAGTATCTGCTATCATTTCTTTTTCAGCCTGAAGGACTACCTTTAATATTTCTTATAAGACAGATCTGCTAGCAATGAGCTCTCTCAGTCATTATTTATCGGGGAATGCCTTTGTTTCACCTTCCATATTGAAAGACTGTTTACTCGGTTGACAGTTATTTTATGGTTAGGTAACTTGAATGTGTTTTTCTGCTACCTTTTGGCCCACATTGTTTCTGATGGGAAACCCATCATTCAATTATATTGCTGTTCCTTTGTACATGATGAGTTGAATTACTTCTCTTGATGCTTTCCAGATTTTCTCTGTCTTTGGCATTCAACCGTTTGACTATGATGTGTCTAGGTGTGTTTATTTCTTTGTGTTTATCTTCCGGGCATTCATTGTGGAGTTTTGCCCATAAGTTCTTCAACTTTTTCTATCCCTTTCTCTCTCTCTTTTCCTCCTGGGGTTCCTGTTATATCTACGTGTAGAGAAACAGCTTTGCTGTGGTGCTCTGATATTCTGTCACATGTCCTTATAGGCCACGTAGGCAATGTTTAACTGCAGTCTGACCCAAGTCTTGGTAAAGCACCCTACTATTCCCAGTGGGGTGAAGGGAGGTAAGCAGCTTCTTGGGGAGCTGCCATGAGGAATTTTATCATGCATCTCCCTAACTCGTGGGGGAAAGCCATAGAAATGTTTCTCATCCATCTCCTTGTGTCATTAGCTTAATTCAAATCACAGAATTTTCTGTGACCCTGTTTAGGGTAGAGCTCCAGGTCTCTGTGTATGTCTACAAAATTCCTGTAGTTTAGAGAAATCTTAATAGCAGAGCTACCCACTGCCTGAGCAGCCTGTCATCAGCCCCTCTGCTTTGGTGTTGTTTGTAGAACTAGGGACATAGGGAGCTGACACCGTGCTGACCTGGATTCTCTATTAAGTAAAAAAACTGTTTGTCTAATCAACGTGCTGTATCCTGGAAACTAACAATAAAATTAAATTAAAACAAAAACAAAAACAAACACACTTGGGCATGCTGCCTCTTGCTGGCCTGATCTATGAGACCGCGGTAAGCTGCAGTAAAGATTCTTGTAGCCCTGTTAGTTACTGTGCTGCTGCTTTGGGACTGTAGACAGTGTTGTGATGCTTAATAATATCTGGATTGGGTTGAATAGTGTCCCCCAAAAGTTCATGTCTACCTGGAACCTCAGAATGTGACCTTATTTAGAAATAGGAATTTCGCAGATGTAATCAAGTTAAGATGGGGTCACACTGGATTAAAATGGGCCCACCTAATCCAGTAATCTGCTATGGTCACAATAGAAAACCTCCACTTCTCTTCACCTACCCTGCCACCACCTTCTGCCATACCAGAAGTCTCTCCTTCTGTCTGATTGGAGGGTTTAGTCCATTTACATTCAGAATAATGAATGATATGATTGGCTTTAAATCTGCCTCTTTGGTATTTGTTTTCTGTTTGTCCCATCTGTTTATTTTCCCTCTCGTCTTCCTTTCTTGCCTTCTTTGGATTAATCAAATATTATTTGGCAGCCCATTTAAATTTCTCTATTGGATTTTTAACTATAACTTTGTATTTTTTTCCAGCACTGTTTTAGGCAAAACAAATATCCTTAATTTATTAAGTCTACCTTAATTTATTGAGTTAATATTGCATCGGTTTATGTAAAATGTAAGAACCTTACAACAGTAAAATACCACCTACTCCAACGGATCTTCTGTGCTGTGATTCGCATATATATTAAATACACATATGTAATTTACTACACAGTAAAATGTCATTATTTTTTCTATGTAGGCCTAAATTTCCATCTGGTGTCATTTTTTTCTTTCATCTTGAAGAACTTCCTTCAGCATTTCTTATAGTGCAAGCCTGCTGTCAATGAATTCTCTCACATTATGTTCATCTAAAAATAACTTGATTTCACTCTCTAATTTTTGAAAGATATTCTCTACGGATATACATTTTTTTCTTCTGTTCTGTATTTTAAAGTTATTGTTCTCTTGTCTTTTTGCCTCGACTGATATTAAGAGTGGTTAATTGACGCTGGTACTGTTCCTTATTTTTCCTTTGATTGCTTTTAAGAGTTTCTTTTTATCTTCGATTTTCAGCAGTTTGACTATGATATATGTAGGTATGTTCGATTTGTCTTGATCCCATTTGGAGATTGCTGAATGACTTGGATCTATAAGTTGATTTAAAAATAATCCAATTTGGGAGAATATCAACCATCATGTCTTCAAGTATTTTTTTCTGTTTGCTGTCTTTCTCTTCTCCCCTTCTAAGGCCCCAATTATATCTATATCTGTCTACTTAACATCATCCCAGAGGTCGCTGGAATTCTGCCCATTAAAAAAAAAACTTTTTCTCTGTTCCAGTGAGTTTTTTATTTCAGGTATTGTACTGCATTTTTCTGTCCTAGAATTTCTATTTTTAATAGTTTCCATTCCTCCGTTGTGATTGCCACACTTTTCACTCACTACGACAATCTTTTCCCTTAAGTCCTTGGACATATTTATGACTGCTTTTATAGCATAATTTGTAAACTTGTAAAGGGCTTGTCTGCTAATTTCAATATCTGGGTCATCTCGCAGTCTGTTTGACTTGATTGCTTTTTTTCTTGATTATCTATCACATATTCCTACTTTTCACACCTATAGTAATTTTTATTGTATGCCAACTATTTTGAATGATTGTATGTATGTGTCTAAAATTTTGTTGACTTTTTCCTTCTAAGTAAATTAGATCATACTGTTATGCGATTTTGTAGTTTGCCTTTTATTTTTGTCTTTAAAAGTCTGTATCTTGGGCATCATTCCATACCAGCACATATAGATTTTCTCATTAATTTAAAAGCTGTATAGTTTTCCATGGATATACCATATTTAGCTAATCAGTCTCCAATTCATCGACCTCTTTCTGTTATGGCTTCTCTAGATTAGAAAACTAAAGCTCACCTGACAAGCAAGAGCATCCCTGGCCATCCCTCAGACAGAACTTAACCTGCTTTTTGGTACATGCATCTAGTAGCTACTGCGAGCAGGGATCACACTCAGGATACTCTACAGAAACATGAAGATAGTATTTCTGCCTGCGTATACAAATGACTGCCACATAAGGTAGATTGTGACAGGTGGCAGAGGGGGTGGAGAATATTCTGGGGATAGAGATGGAGATAGAGATAGAGAGACAGAGAGAAGAAAAGAGAGAGAGAGGAGAAGAAAGGGGGGGGTGGGGGGGAGTGAGGAGAGAGAGAGAGAGAGAGAGAGAGAACACATCAGAGCTGATTTCTGAACACATCAGAGCTGATTTCCAGCTTAGGAGGGGCCAGGAAAGGCTTCATGGTGTTGGTGACATTTGAGTTGGATCAGAAACGGAGGAGAGGTATTTTGAAAGACGCCGTTCCAGGTGGAGAGAACGGCGTAAACACAGGCACAGACAAGGGCCTGGATGGGGAAGAGAAGTTGGCCTGAGCATCCTGTGCGTGACGGACAGCATGAATGAGAAAGCTGGTGGGGCGGGTTGAGACCAGGTGCCAGTGTATTAAGCAGAGGCCCCAGAAATGAGGAAGGACCGAGAACTTCCATAAGATTTCTGTTTGTCAAGAGTCTATTGTAAGAGCCGAAGGACTGGATTTATCGGTTAGGAGTACCTTCTAGAGGAAAAGCTTCTAAGAGCAAATTGCAATAAATTTGTTGAATAAACTCTCTTTCCTTGCCCTTTATCTGGGTTTATTTCTCTCGTTTATTTGTCTCTGGTTCCTGGTTCTAAGGTGTCTGGGCTGAGACTGACCATGGGCCCGCACTGCCTCCCTGTGCCAGCTTTGTGCATTGCACTCAGCATAACCACTCCCGAGGCTGGAGGGGAGACGGGGAGCTCAGGGAGCCAGTCATGTCTCGCCACCCTCATTCACTCGGTTTTTCTGATGAGAAGACTGATTTCATTAGCAATGACGTCAGGAAAAACACTCATGTTCCCTTCTAGGGTCATGTTGATGGGAGGGGAGAGGGTCTATTTTGAGGACCTGCCTCTACCATCTTCCCAGGCTCTAAGCAGGGGATGAGGACCTCTGCCTGCTTCTCTTGGCACCTGACTCCATAGCACTGTACACCTTCAGTTATGGTTACCTTTTTGGTCACAGAGAGTAATTTTTTTTTTCTCTTTTCTTTGATCTTCACATTCCTTTATAATTACAGTGAGAATTTCTGAATTAGTTTCTGGATCCTTGAAAAGAATTGTAGAACAAGAAGTTCACAACCTTCCCTAGCACACAGGGAAAGCTGTCCCTAACAGGGAAAGCTGTCTCTCACTGCTCGAAAGATAAAGTTCAATGTCTTCCACTTGAACTTCAAGATCTGGCCTTACCTTCCTTTCCAGCCTCAGCTCTTGACACTTCACGTGCTTCTATCAGAAAACATTCCAAATCTCTGCGCATATTCCCTCTGCCTGGAACACTCTTTGCCCAACCTTTGTTCTGGCCCATATCACCCTTCTAGAGAGTGCCTACGTGCCTGCCAGAATCAGATCAAATACGCCACCTCTGCGAGGCCTTCCTGAGCCTGAAGTCAGTCACTCCTTCCCTGGCATTCAATGATTTGTACAGTGTCCCTAGTGCCTGATAACAGTGGCCTGACCTACTGTAGGTACTCAGTGAATATTTGTGGGTGAATGTATAAACTGTCCCAGGTCCATGATATGGGAGGTGGCTAAGATGATAGATGGACAGTGACTTGAAGAGGCAGCAGGTTAGTGAGAAGAAAGACTAATATGAGCAGGTGCATGGAGAATACTGAAACCCCTAACGTGCACACCCGCCCCCGCCATCCCCAATAGCAAGGAAGCAAGCAGGACACTCCTCTGCCTCTAGTTGTCGTGCTGCGTTTCCTTCCACATTATCTTCTCTTGAGTGCACACCTATATCTTCACTAACTCTGCCCAGCCCCAACCTGGGATGGACGTTGGCAGCCAAGTGCCTCAGATCATGCTGAGTCCTTGAATACTTTCTCACTGAAGCGCAAAGACCAGGTTCAAATCTAGGATCCTCAATTTATTTGTAAGCGTGAGATCAAACCTCCTTACTTCTTGGAGCCCCAGTTTTCTCAGTTGTAAAATCACCATGGCAATATTTTCTCTGTGTCTCTTAGGAGGCAGGTGTAAACAATCATATTTGATAATGGAATGAAAGTGCTTCCTGGAAATGCTGCAGATCATTATTATTATAACGGTAACTGATGGAAATAAACGCATGCAACATTGCTATTCCCTGCATTCTTTCATGAAAGCTGAGGCCAAAAGAAAGGCCAAATCTAAGGATGAACAAATATCACATTATCCAACATGTAGGTCAATCTGAAGAAAGTAAGCAAATCTTTACGGTCTTTTGTCCACTCTTAATAAGAAACGGTGGACTGGCGTCTGAATCTGTGGAACTCCGCTACCTCCTGCCATCCTGGAGGCAGTGTCACCTAATGGTTAAGAATATGGGGTTTGGCATCAGGTGACCTGGATTCAAACCACATCTCTGCCAACTGGGTAGAATTACCTAAGCCATAGCTTAGTCATTCTGTGTCTCAATGTCTTCTTAGTGAAATGGGAATGATTTTAACAATGGCACTTACCTGTTGGGCTTACTGTGACTAGTTGCAATGATCCTGTGAAGTACTCTGAACTGTGACTGGAATACAGTAAATGTCGGCTTTGATCATTTCCTCTGTTCGCTTCCTGCTCCTGGGGTGGACAGTTTTTCTTTTGCTCTCATCTCGAGTGAAATAATGAGGCTCAATAATGACCAGGCAGAGGGCAAGGAAAAAATATCTAATGAAAGATTGGCTGGTAACAGAGGATAGAAAGGATCTTAGCAACTCTCTCATTTAATTCTCATTTTAAAAATGGGATAACTGAATCTCAGGGAGGAAATGTTTTTCCCCAAATTATATAACATCGTTTTAATTTATTGATTCTTTTCTTGTGCCTGTTTCACTCCAAGCATTATCTACATAACTGTGGGTAATTGGATGAATAAAAAAAAAATAGTTCTTGCCTTTGCATAATATTCTCCAAGTGTCTAATATGCAAAATAAAGCTATCATGGTCAGAGCTTAACCCAGAAGATGCTGGATTAAATGAAATCAAAAAGGTTTCTGGCTTGTGCTTTGCTCATTTCCAAGAGGGAGTTTCATGTGTATAGAGTGTGACACAAATCCGTCTTCCCTTGGAGCCCATTTTGTGGAATTTGTGCTCTGTGGCACATCCTATGGACAATGTGACTCCAGCTAGAAGTTCACGAGTACTGGGGGATGGATATATAAAATCAGATTTATGAGACGTTCCTTGGTGCTGAGGCAGAGATGGGATGCGGGCTAGTGCTCAGGGGGACCTACTCCTTATGTTTTTACGTAGATAAAATCCTCCAAGAGATACTTAAGAACAGTCCTAATCAAGCCCCAAAGCGCACACTTTAGAAATAGTGGTGTTGATGGAAGGAGAAACAACAAGAAGATGACCAGATTGAGGCAGTGACGAGGGCAGGACGAGGAGGCTCGCGCTCACCGACAGGCTGCCTGCTCTGGGCTCAGCCTCCTCTTACTTGTTACAGTTACCTGGATTAACGTATTCAATTCTCACATCGACCCTCAGAGGTAGGTGCTGTTAATACCCCCATTTACAGATGAGGAAACAGGCGCAGGTGGTACAATGACTGGTTCAAGGTCATCTAGCAAGTGAGTGGAGGAGCTGAAGTTTGAATCTAAGCCACTGGCTTTCTCTAAGCCTGGAAGCTAGTCAGGGATAGGGATTGCTTAGAATGGGACACGTATTTCTCCTTGCTGGCACCGTGTGTACAAGTGCGGGACTGGCTATAAACCAGTTGATCCTTTTAGGCATTTCGATCAGCCGTGTGGTCACAGTACAGGGGTGGAGGGATTCAGCTTGGGATGGATAGTCATTCTGCTCATGTCTAGCTTTCCTCTAGCCCAAGGATTTGTTCAGATACCATCTTCTCCACTGCGCTGCCTTCTCTATGCTCAGTACTTTGTTTACGCTTGCCTGTGGCATTTCCCACACTGTAGCTTGTTTCCAAGGCATTGGCACAGATCTACAAATGGCCCCTAACAAGTTACAGTTGCTTGAAGACAAAGACGAGTTCTTATTCCTATCCCCAGACTGAGCAGCTCAGGGCTTTGTTGTCATTACTGTTAAATGAATAAATGAATAAATCTAGAACCGTTGAATAGAATTTCAAAACCTCCCTGAAAAGTGGAAAATACCAATATGGGGTCATATTAATGCTGTTCTTCAAATATTTCCTTTTTTCTCACCTTCCAGGCACACGATAAAATGGCATTCTTTCGCCTTCTTTGACATTAGATAAGGCCATGTCATCTGCTTTGGGAAAAGAAATGTGAGTGGAAGCGATGTGAATGTTATTTCTGGGGGAAAAAATTTAAGAGCCAGTGTACTGTGCATCAGATTCTTCTCTGCCATGGGGAGGCAGCGTTTCCGACAGCGGCCACTCCAGCAGCTTGCGTCTGAGAGTGGCTTACAGCAGAAGTCAGAGCTGACCCACAGAGGACCCGTAGCATAAGTGAGCGTGAACTTCTGTGATATTAGTTCTGTTTGTCTTGACAGCACGAGCCAGCTCATCGTGACCAATGCACCATCAAGGTCTTCTGGGAGACAATTTTGGAAACGAACATGGCTCTTGCCAAACCTAGAGAGGAAACGGGGAGCTTGAATTAGAGGCAAAGCTCTGCTCTGAGCAGTTCAGGAGCCAGTTGTAAGAATTGCAGAGGGGTGCAAATGGAGCCATATGGGTCGAGAGCTATAGAGATGCTAACTGGAACCGGAAGGGCCATTTGGTCTGTAAGCCACGGCCAGGGAGGTGGAGAGGGGCGGCCGTGGATGACATGCGAAGGCGTGGGTGGGCGGCAGAGTGCAGAGGTCACAATTTGTGGCCCTGGTTGCATTCTGCTTTTACGATGTTTTTAAAAATTCGATTTAATTGCCATTATTTAAAAGCTCAGAGTTTTTACTTCCTTGGGAAAATCAGAATCTCTGGACGATGCAGTGTGTACTTCCTGTAGACGCAGTGTGCACGCTGCATGTCCCTACCGCCCGTGGCCAGAACCGCTTCATTCATTTCTTCACCTGCCTGATCCCTGGAGCCATTGGAATTGGAGACCTCCTGATCTGGATTTGGGACAATTATTCTCGACCTATGTTATATCTATTAAATGTCGTTAGAGGCGAAACAGTGCACTTCCCGCCTTTGGATTTTGATGGTGGCTGCTCTTTCAAGCAATAAGATCAGATTGTCTTTGGGTCAGTTTCAAGGCCTAAAAGAACAAAGATGCATAAGACTCCGACATATCTTGCCATGCCTAAGACAACATGATTCTGGATGGAGACCTCGATTTAGGGTCAAGAGAAGCAGGAGCTTTTTAAAGTAAAAATGGCTTTGGGCAGACAGGATGGGATGTCCTTGGTTCTGGCTTTGCTTGCAAATGAGCCATGCCATTTTCTCCTTCTGTAACTGGGCTAGATGGAGAGACGATAAGGGTGGAGGCTGCTGAAAGAGAAAGTGGAAAGTGGGCAGAGAGACGCCTGCTGGAGAGGTCTGAGCATGGAGGAGAAAGTTACATAAAGGCTTCAGAGAGACTCTTTGGCCAGATTGTTTCGGCTCAGCAGATAAAAGAAGATGTGGAACAAACACAGAGAGAACAAAGGCCGTAGAGGAAACCCAGGCGGGATCAGCAGATAAATCAAGCGAAGGAGACAAAGGGAGCTAAATTTAAACAGGGGAGAAAAGATGCCTTAGCCAGGCCAGGAGCAGGCTATAAATATTTTCAAGGCAATAAGCTCCAGAAAGAAAGGAAGGCTTATTTACTGTCTCCCCAGATGTAGGACAGAGACAGGGGCCAGAAGGAAGCTGAGACGGCGTCAGGCTGCTGGGCCCAGGGAAATAAAGCGATGTTTGTGCCGTGATAGGAACGGGGTAGGGAGTGGGGGCTCTGGCTCCTGGGCGGCTGCTTAAAGTGGAGTCTCCTCCAGGCTTCCTTGAGGCTGCCCACAGCCCGGGACACTTGCGAGAGAGACCCCCAGCCTCTTGCTGGACCACATCTCGGCTGCCCAGGAGAGTCCCCTTGGAGTGGAGGAATCTCTTTGGTGCTCGGTGCCAAGACTGACTGGTGGCCTACTTAAACAATGGCATTTACTTTCTCCAGCTCCCATTTTTCCCCATGGTAAAATGGGAATAATTGTAGGTCACTTAACAAGGATGGTGTGAGGAGCAAATGAGCTTTTGTATGCCACGAGGATTTGGAAGACTTAAAGCCTCTGACGGATGGAAGGAGTTTGCTCTGCCTGAAAACCATCTGCCTTCATTTTCCCTGGCCCCACGGCTGAGCTGGCCAGGGACACTGTTAAGGGGCGGGAAGGTCTCTGTTTCTCCCCCTCTTTCCTTCCTTCTCTTGCATTCTCCCTCATGTTCTCCCTTCAAACACTCCTTGATGTGCTGGTACCACCTGAGGCCCTGGAGATACGTATGTGCCTCAGAGCGAGGCAGGGTTCTGTCTTTAAGGAACTAATGACTCAGTAGGGAGAGACAGATAGAAACCCAAATAACTTCTTTATGGTGTGATAGTGATAGTGTCATGGTGGAGGCAGGGGCCTAGCCACAAGTGACCAGAGAGGAGAGGCAGGGTCCAGGCAGGAGGAACAGCATCACCAATATGCAGAGAGAGGAACAACACAGTGTGCTGGGGAACCACAAACGGTTCAGTGAGAGCCGGAGCGTGGTGTGAGACGAGGCTGGAGGAGGGGACGCAGGGCTGTGTCTGGCAGCGTCTTGTAGGCTGGGCCAAGGACACTCGCCCTGTAGCTGGGGGGATTCAGTGAAGGGTGTGGAGCAAGGAGTGACAAATGATCTTTTCCTTTTAGAATGCTCTCTCGGTCATCAGTGTGGGTGATGGGCTTAAACCCGTGGTCTGAGCAGAGCACGGCCTTCTCCTGAGCTACGACTACCAGAAGCCCGAGTCAGCGGACTGCACGGAGGGAGGGCAAGGGTTAACGCTGGGGCTGAGCTGAAACAGATAAGTGAAAGTGCTAATCAGCTGAGGGCAGGTGTCCAGGAAACAGCTGAGTTTGTGCTTCCTTGCTTAGGCTGAAGATAATATACCACTCACATCCCATATTTCTCCTTGGAGGAAACGGCACCCTGGAGCCCAGTTTCTGTAGCTGAGGAGCAGGGCGGGTGCTTCTTGTCATCCTTTTCTCCTTCCTGTTTGTATTTCTGTTTGAGAAATGGAGGGAGTGGGCTGGGTAAGATAATGCAATCATTAAAACTCCCCAAACAGAGAATTTCATGGTGTAAGATCATGTGTGGAAGACATCTTTTGGAGGGCACACCCAGCTCCTGTCACCAGTCCTTCTGCCCCGCCGTCCCACTCTACACACGCAAAAATGGACTCCAGCAGTGATTTTTTTTTTTTAGCACATTTTTGCTTCTTCAGTCATAGCTGATTGAGTACCTGGCTCAGGAAAATAAACCCAGAGGCTGGGCTGGTCCAATCAGATCATCTCCAGAAACTCTGGAATTGGGTTACAGAGAGAATTGTTTAGCTCACTGTGAGTCTTGAGCTTATCAGGCAATGCAGAACTGAGGTCTGAGAGGCCATCTTTGGTCATAATAGGACATGGGCTAATAGAACAGAGGAAGTTCATTTGCAGAGAGAATGGATTAGAAACAAACTGAATGACCATGTAAGGGAAGATGGAAAAAGCAAGAGTCCGGGAATCGGCACCGGGATCACACGTTCAGAAGAAAAATTGCTTCTAAAATGTGCAGACCTCTCTTTTGAAACTCTGAAAGACTTAACGATGAGCTTTCTCATTAACACTTTTAACCTCATATACCCTTCTGGTTAGGAAGCGCTTCTTGAGGTTCTGTATACATGTCTTTTGTTACATGTCAAGGCCAATTTCTTTTGTTCTATGATAGATCATTTCTTCTTTCTGTACTGCCTTCTTTTCCTTACAGTAACTTGTACATAGTAGGCATTTATAATTTTTTTTCCTATGGAACAGAGAAAAATTTCTCAATTCCCAGAATTTAGCTGAAGAAGAAAAAAGAGAGGGAGAACCATATGGCTTTGGACTATTGAAAAGATACGAACATTTTGTTTGGAGAAGGATGCAATCTTTTAAGAAAAAGCGATAGAAGTTAGCTTGGTATTTATATCTTGGTTGAAGAACCAAAGTATATCTCTAGACTTGTTGCTTGTTAGCCCTACCTAATAATTTCACAGTGCTTCATAATTTAAAAGAGCGTAAGAGGTTCTGAAAATGTAGATATCTCAAACGAGAGCTTTCTGAATGGTCAAGGATTTTTTCCCATGGCCCCCAGGGACTCTGACTGATTGGCAAATTTCTGGTTTTTCGGAGTTTCTGGTAGACGCTTACCTCATAGGGTTGTAGTAGGCTGTTTCTTAGGTTTCTCTGTCACATGTTAACTGTTGCTACTGTCTTAGGAACATGATATCTAGGAGGTCTCAGGGCTGGAGCAGATTATAGAGTGCATGCTTTTGACTGCAACAACAGAACACTCTGACGGACTTTAATAAAAAGGAATTTTTTTAATCTGTCATCTTTGGAAGTCCCGATGTGCCCCAGGGTTGCTTGAGATAGTAAGAGCCATCATCACTCATCTCTCCTCTTTGCCACCTTTAGAAAATCGTCTTTGCTTTCAGGCTTCTAGGCCCCATACAGCTGCGAATAGTTCAGATGCGCTATCTAGATACACACATTTCTAGAAGAATGAGAGACCACATCAAATGTGTTTCTCCATAAGGAGTGAGAAAACGCTTCCTGGAAGCCCCCAAGAGACGCCCGCACGTGATTGCTTGCCTGAGTTTGGCCATTTGCCTGTTCCTGTGCTAATCGCTGGCAACAGTAATAAACTGAACATAATAGGTTATTCACACTGTATTTGTGAGCTAGGGGTAGGATCACCTTTCTCTCTGTCACATGCAGAGGGATAGATTTTCGAATAAAGTGGATTATGTTAGTAAGAAAGCAAGAGGGAGTGGACATAGGATAGGCAACTAAGTGCTCATTCTGTCGAGTTTATTCAGATATCTGTGTTAGTTTGCTGGGGCTACTGTAGCAAAATACCATAGGCAGGATGGCTTACACAACACAAATTTGCTCTCTCACAATTTGGATGCTAGAAGTCCAAGTCGAAGGTGTCAGAGGGTTTGCTTTCTTCTGTGGTCTCTCTCTCTCTGGCTTGCAGATGGCTGCTTTCTCATTGTGCCATCACATGGTTGTCCCCCCTCCCCCCATCTGTGTTGTGTCAGTGTCCTAATTGCTCTCCTTATAAGGACACTAGTTGTAATGGCTTAGGGCCCATTCATATGAGCTCATCTTACCTTAATCACCTCTTTAAAGGCCCTATTTCCAAACACAGTCGCATTCTGAGGTAGTAGGGGTTAGGACTTCAACATATGAATTTCGGGGAAGTACAAATCAGCCCATACCACCATCTAACCTCTCACTGAAAGACTGGGAAAACTGAGGGCTCTTAAGAGAACTGTGTGATCTTACACATTCTTTAGATTCATAGGTTTACACACTTCCCTACGATTTCAATAGTAATTTTATAGCCCCTTAGACTATGGCACTAAACCTTAAGAATTAAGCTCATGTTTGTCCGCGTTCCAACATACGAGCTACAACAAGCTTGTTGCTAGCTGCTGAACTCTTGGTAGGAGGCGTGTGTTGGTTTTCCAAGCAGGAGATTAGGCCGGTGAGGACGTGTAGGTTGACTTGTTCAGAGATTATTGCTTGGACTGGAAGGTGGCCATGTAATCCTAAAGACTGTGTTTGCTCCAGAAAGGGTCACCTGGTAGAAAAATTAATACTTCCAACGGAGAAAGAACATGCATCTAGGAAGGAAGTTATAATAGCCCTTGTCCTCAGCATTATTCAACTGGATATAAGGACATAAGTAACCAGCTGTGTAGTGTGATATTAGAAAACCTAAGCAAAGTTAAAAGTTCCCTCACTCCATCTCTTACACTTAGAGATCCTCAGAGCCATACTACGCCAATGAATTTTGCGACTGTATTTATGAAAAGGAATACAATATACAGATTTCCTAAAATGACTGAGGAACCCTTTTTCCCATGCTGTAGGATATGCTAGTCGGAAGCAGTTCTTCCTAACTTTCTCCGTGACCTGTCGTGAATAGAAAATAACATTTGTTTGACATCCTGGGTAGACGCTACAGGCTGCTCCTTGTCAGAGATGATCTTAGAGGCTCTGGCTGCCCAGGTCCAGCCCGGCTACTCTGAGCATGGCACAGTGGCTGGCAGGTTGGTTTAAACTCTTTACAAGCTAGATAACCACAGGCCTATAGACAAGACAACCAGCCTTGTCTAGATAGTTTCTTGGATTCCTCCACCTTCGGCCTGTACACCTGATGATTGTAAGGGCTATAGATCCCCGCATGGTGCCCCCCACAGTTCATTCTCTGGACTTCTTGTTTCCTTCCCCTATGGTCCTCACTTTGTTCTCTTCTCTTTTCTCTTTCTTTCGTATCTTTTACTTCTATTTGTTCTTTCTGCTTAACAGTCAGACAGACACATATACACACATGCACACAAGGATGGTGCTGGTGGACATGGAATAAACAGAGCTCATTGAGGATGGGGATAGGTACCTCTGTTTTAGTTGCTAAGAAATGCCAGGCCCCCATTAGACACACACACACACACACACACCCCTTTTTAATGAGAGAGAAAAGGCAGCTGAATAAAGAGGGCTATGAGCTAGCAGAGAGATGCCAAGGTCCCAGAGAGCCCAGACATTCTGACAGTGGAGGAGGCATTTTCCTGGCTCCCCATCCCACAGATATGGTGCCTGTGCCCCACACCCCTCTGTAGCACTGTAGGCCAAGGCAGTGAGGGCATAACTCCCCAGCCAGGGCACATTGGAGGGGCTCTAGATGAGACATGGGTTAACTCAGTGTCAGTCTGCTGTTCACCTCACTCTCACCTCATACCCCAACTCCGCCCTCTCCACCTTCCCTCCAGACAGAACTTGCCCTCTAGTTATATTAGGGTTGGGACTGTGCTTTGCTTCTCTCAATCATCTGTTTCTTCCCTCTTCCCAAAGGAACTGAAGTTCTGTCACCTGTTATTATGGTTAAAGCCCTAACCCCCAATGTGACGGTATTTGGAGACAGAGTCTTTAGAGAGGTAATTAAGGTTAAATGAGGTCATAAGGATGGAGACCTAATCCAGTGTGACTGGTGTCCTTATAAGAGAGAGACTCCAGGGATGTGTGGGCACAGAGGAAAGGTCATATGAGGACAGAGCGAAAGGGCAGCTGTCTGCAAACCAAGGAGAGAGGCCTCAGGAGAAACCAAACCTGTCAGTATCTTGATCTGGCAGTTTTAGCTTCCAGAACTGCGAGTAATAAATTTCTATTGCTTAAGCAACCGAGGCTGTGGTATTTCGTTTTGGCAGCCCTAGCAACAGAATACACCTGCGGTCGCTTGCTGCTCTATTCTTTGATACTGTTTTTCAACGTGGATCCTTGTTTATTGACTGGCCCAAGGCAAGTTATTAAGTTTAGAAGAAAGACATTCAGCTTCCTGTACTTGAATCATGGTCCTGCCACTTACCAGCTGGCTAACCTTAGGCAGGCTCTTTATTTCATTGTCTGCGAATGGAGATAGCGATGCCTTTCTCAGAGGATTATTAATAATAACTGGTGCTGAACTAGCTGCCTGTGGACCTGATGTTGCAACCGCTGGACTGGTCTTGCTGCTCTAATCATCTTAATCCTCTTCTTTGCTTTCTTTTTTTCTCCTTAGTGTTTGTTACTAGGCTACTTACTATATTTATTATGTTTTTACTTATTTATCTTATTTATTTTCTCCCCCCCTAGAATTCTAAGCTTCCTGATGGCCTGGCACATGGTAGGCACTTCCTCTTTATTGCTGCATGAGTGAATGAATGAATAAAGGGATGGTGGGGGCAAAAGTGGGAAGTATATTGGCGGCTACATGCTCAGGATCAGGAGTCTGAGGAATAGTGTCCAAATCCTGACCTCTCCACGTCCCAGCTGTGGGATTTCGATGCAGTTGCTTGGATGTGAGGATCAAATTAGCAAACACAGGTAAGTGCAGAGAATGGTCCTTGTAAGAGCCCAAGAAGCATCAGTTATAGCTCCTGACAAATTATAGAGAAGTGGGTGAGGAGGCAGTGATGGGGAGCACTCACGACTTTTTTCTCCTTATTTGAATGAGGAAAAGAGCGTATAACTGCATGAGAATTAGACAAATAAGCTCAAGAGTTTGAAAGCCAGATTTCCTCTCTGTGTGAGTTCTCTTCTGGACCACGGTGGTTCCCTTTGTTCCATGCTCAGTACTGAGCAGTGATTTTGGGACCAGACATGTCTACGTAGAATAGAACCACAGAAATAATGAAGTCCGGTTAGCTGGGCTTGTTGTCAATTCTTAATATGGGTGTGGAGGTAACTCTTCTTCCCATTTTATCTCTTTTATGAGGTCACTGAAGCTCTCAGCAGGTTACTACTTATCTAAGATCACAGAGCTACAAGTGTGAGGGCCAGACCCCAAATCCGACCCCTCTGAGTCTAATGCTAGTAAGTAGTCTTTTTAGTCATAATGGAGTGAGGAAGAAATTTTGGTACTATTTTCCCCCAGAAATGAAAACTGGTCTTGGATCCTTATGTGAATGTTACTTTGGATTCTCCTGAGGAAAAAAGTAGGTTTTCTACTTTTGCAGTGTTGGGTTCCTGTCATGTGAGATCATAAGAGCTACCACAGCCCGTGTGGGAGCTGAGTTTCATGCCATGGAGTGGATCAGTTCTAAAGCAACTGGAGAAGGGGAAGCTGAGTGTCTCTCATCAGGAAAAGGCAACTGTCTTTTACTGAATTTTTTGATTCTGAAGAGATTTTCTTATGGTAGGTCACTACAGAATTGCCTGAGTGCTGGTTGTTGGAATATGAGAAGGTGTCTCCAAAAACAGGGCTGAGTTGTGTAGAAAGAAGCGGCTCAGGGTAGAGTAATGTAGAAATGGCAAATGGGGACTTAGAGGATATGCCTAGCCCATGAGTATTTTTTTTGGATAGCATAATATATTACATTCAAAACAATTTTTGGCCAGTATTAAAAAATCAGACTATTTGACATACAGTTATGGATTTACCCCCTTTGTTCTCCTTGAAAAACAAAGAAAAAAGTAAGCTCTGGCAACACTGGACCCTGTTGTATGGGAACAATTGGCTGGACCTACGTGGCAGGTGCTCCCTTCGAATGAGGTGTGTGTCTTTCAGTTTGTCCCAGTCTCTTTTACTTAATGTGGTCCTTCATCTCTCCCATTTTACTTATTATCCTAATGGACATTTTGGTTTGTAACCCTTGAAATAATGGAAAAAGCGCTGCCCTCGGCGTAGGAGACTTGAACACTAGTTTTGATGTCAAGATGTTACAGTGGTGTTGGGCCAGACTTTTAGGTTCAGTAGACCTAATTCATGCAATAAAGGCAATATTGTCTTATTATGTGAAGGTGTTTGGGACAACTGATTTATTCCCTGGTCTACTCGATTGGTTAATATTTATCGAATATATGTATATTACATACTCAATCATGGAGAAGCAGTGTGGCAAGGCTGATGTTGTGGATCTTATTTTTAGGTAGAAGAAATATAATTGCATAAGTGGGTGAATGGAGGGGGTACCCTGAGGACGCATTATAGGAACATCTTGCTCAGTCTAGGGCTCCAGGAAGGCCTTCAGAAAGAAGTGAGGTTTAAATTGAGATGCGAAAGATGAGCTGCTGTGGGTCAGGGAAAAAGAAGAGTGTCCCAGGCAGAGAAAACAGCACGTACAAGGGATAGAGATAAGAGAATGCAAGGCATGTTCAAGAAACTTAAATGTAATATAGCCAGAAAAGGATGGAAAGTGAAAAAAAGAGCTGAAGTTGAAGAGAGGAATGAAGGCCAGATTATGAAGGGATTTGAGAGGCCCGTGAGGCTAAGAAGTACTCTGGCCAGTTTTCGTTTAGAACTTTTAATTTTGAAACTTGTCTGCCTCTCTAGCTATTCAAGAAGGAGAAAGAATAAGTAGAGTGGTGAACAGAGCCTAAGTATCAACATGAGAGGTAGAAAACCTTTCCCTAAGAGTAAACAATTATTAACTGGTTAATGATGAATCACAGTTGAGTCTGATGAGACTAAGTCATTACCTAAATGCATCTATGACTAGCAAATAGAACACACGATGAAAAGATACTTGTAATAAATTGTGTTTTTTAATGGGAAACAAAAACTGCCTAGATCAGCTCTTTTTGTCTAGGGTAGTTTGACAACAGCACTATGTATTGTCAATTATATGGTCTGCTGACAAAGGACATCTGAAAAATTAATCAGCTTCCAAACGGGTTTCTCAGAAAACCCATACTTATCAAATCTGTAATGGTAACTGCAGAGTTGTTGCCTGGGTGACATTTAAACACAAAGATAGCAACACAGAGAAATCGTCACTCAGGGTTCTTGTAAAATTTGATCGTTTCTGAAAATCTAGGTCTTATTAAGGTATAACACAAGAGTTATTTTTAATAACATTGATTTTATTTGACATTTCCAGGTAATTGTGTAAAAAAGTTTTCTTAATTGAAATGCATACTTCAGTTCTTGGTATCCTTTAGGGGTGAAGGATAAGAACCAGTCTCATCACTGTAATTGCCAATGGGGAAGGTAATAGGAAAATCTCTCTGGTTTTGTGTTTTGTGATTGAGCACACTTTCCTTTCTCAATTTTCCTTTTGGGTGGTTTTCAATATAGAGTTCCCACTGCTCTCTCTGTTCATTTTCACAGGGAGAATGAACGTGCTCACTCCCTCTCCCGTCCTTGGCAGAGTCCTTGGCTCCACTCCAATGCTAGTGCTTGTTTTAAATCAGAGCAGAGTATGAGGCAGGTCTTCCCACAGAGTCTAAAAATTCCTCTTTAAAAGGATTATCTATATTCTGGCATAGAAGCTGGAATAAAAAAAACCCAATCATCTCTTTTCCTATTTTCCTTCATCTGAGATCTGGGCCATCGAGATTAATTATAAATGGTCAAGAGGTATAGATAGGGCTTGGCTGGGTGAATTGGCTGCATGATGTGACTGCAGAGATCCATAGAAGTTCTCTGATTAACATCTCTCTGAATAGCTTTCTTTGAGGTTAGATATTCTGTCATTAGAGATTCTTTCTTAAAAATGTTATTTTTCTAGAAATGATATGTTAAAACCAAATTATTTCATTCAGCAAACATTTATTCATCATCTACTATGTGCTATATTATATGAAAGGTATAAGAAATGAATAATAACAATTATGATAACAACCAGTACTTATCGAGCATTTAGTAAGGAACAGGTACTGTGCGAGGTGTTATATATACAGCATTTCATTTAATTCTTTTAAACTCCTCAAGAGATGTTATTGCCTTTACTATGCAGATGAGGACACTGAGGTTTAGAAAGGTTGATGCTCTTGCCTAATGTCAAGGTCACCCAAGTAGAGTGTGATGAGGTGAATTTGAATGTTCGGATAATGACGAACACGTCTCTTACCTTCATGATATCTGGAGGGACATTTGAAAGTCATGAGGGTTGTGGGTCTGACTATTCATGCTTGTGAGAGACCATGCTGTGCAAGTTCACAGCAGCCTTTGCTCCTGAAATGCCGATCGTCTTCCCCAATCATTGTGACAACTCACGGTGTTCCTGGAAGTTGAAATAAAGTTCCCAGGGGTCTTTACCATCCAATTAGGAACAAAGCTAAAGGAATTAAATTAGGAATGATTAAAAAATAATTTAGAAGCCCTCAAGGAGCTCTAAGTACAGTGAGGAAGGCAGACAAATTAAACAAGTTGTGCTAAGTGCTGATGGAGTGATGGGAGCCTGAAGGGAGAGACCCCTGTTCTGCCTGGGGCAGGAAAGGTCTCACAGAGGAGACTGGAGTGATGACTTGGACTTGTCCTTGCAGACCACGGTGGAAAGAGGACCTTCTAGAAAGAGGACACGGCATGAGCAAAGGCGTCAGGTGAGGCCAGGAGAACCTGGCACACTGCATGGATGTCCAGCAGAGGGATGTGCGGGATGGGTACGAAGGAAAGCTGGAAGGATAGTGGAAGGAAAGCCACATCCTAAACATTACAGATCTCTGGAGCTGTCTCAGATTATTAGCAGAGAAGCGACTTTATGACTTATATTTTTATATAAAGACCATTGGTTAGAGTGTAGGGGAAAATTATAGTTTATCGTTGGTTCTCATACTTTGAGAACCAGCAGTAACAGCATCACCTGGGAAATTGTTAGAAACTTATACTCTTGGGAACTCACTCCAGACCTACTGAATCAGAAATCCTGGAGGTAGGGCATAGTAAGATGTGTGTTAGCGAGCCCTCCATCCACTTTGATGCCAAATAAACATCTCAGACTCAATAGGTTCACAACTGAACTCGCAGTAACGGGGACTGGATTTACCCTCCCACCTTAAACAAGGTAAACAACTAACTAAACATATAAAACAATGGTTTACAGATACTGGACAATAAGCAACATAAGACAATGATCCAAGAGAGAAGGGAAACAAATGAAATGACCCTTACAGTGGTCTCAGCTTAGTGATTGGCTTTAGAAAGCCTTAAGGAAGTCTCCCTGCTGGACCCTCCTTCCCCCAGACACTCACTTAGCTCATGCCCTTACTTCTTTCAGGTCCGTCAAATGTCGCCTCCTCCATGGATGCTGCCTTGATCACTCTGTTTAATATGGTCCTCTTCTTCTTTTCTCTGTCTCCCACTTTTTAAAAAGAGCACTTCCTGCTTTCTAATGCATTATATAATTTACTTATTTATTATGTTTATTGCATGTCTCTTTCATTAGAAGTTAAGCTAATGTTTTTAGCTTAAGGGGAAGCGTGTTTGCTGTTCTGTTCACTGATGTAGACTAAGCATCTAGATCTGTGCCTCCCACATTATAGATGTTCAGTGTGTGTCTCTTGACTGTTGAATGAGTGGCCCACTCTGGGTCCCACAGAGTATGAATGGCTGACCTGGGGTCTGAACCTAGTTTTTATATTATAAAGTCCACATGGTCTCTCTTTTAACACAAACAATATTATACGCACTCGATCTTTTAAAAAATGGTACTCTGTGCTATTTTCCACTTGCTTTATCATTATATTTTAATACACTGAATTATGAAATTAAAAGGGATAATGAACGTGAAAAAGTATTTTGTAAACTGTAAAGGCGCTTACAATTGGTATTTGTTAGTATTCTCACTTGAGTTAATTATTTAGTCTTGATTGGTTGACCAGTGGCCCCCTTTTAGAGTATTAGTTTCATCATTACAGGTGAATATCATAATATAGTCTCAATCTACCTTGCAGTTATTGTTGAGTTCCCCAGTTTCAGTCATTTGCATACCACCTTCAGAATTTTTGTCATTTCCTATACTAGTCATGTTTTTCTCTAAACAAATTCTTTTTTACTTACTTAAATTTGTTTTTAAGAAAACTATAGCATCTCATTAATTGAGAAGTAGTCATTTGCCACAAATAGGAAGTACACATTAAATACACATTAAAATAAAGTGTAGTTATTAACTTTAAAAAAATTTTTATCCTGCCTAAAACATCTTATCTCCCATTTCTGGTATATTTGCCACAATTTAGAAAGCACGAAGACACTAGAACACTCTAAACTGTGATGGAACATGTAGTGTTCTCCGTGAGAAATGATAGTGATTTATGTAATTATTGCTACTGTACTTTCTGTGGTTAATAAAGAAACCAAGTGTTCAACCTTCATTCCATCTGGCCAGTATAAGTGGTTGTTTCAAAGGTGCAAACTAAAAAAAAACAAACTAAAACAAACAAACAAACAAAAAACAAAGGCGCAAGCTAAATTTTGTTTCTGAAAAACACACATTCATATAAATAAAGAAAAATCTTAAGAAAAGATTAAGGGTTAAGTGCATACTTTTAAACTGATGAATATCGATTTATTAAATGAAGTAAGTGAGTATATGTGATGAAGTCAACCACCAACTGAGCCCTTCTGAGATGGAGAAGGTCTTCAGAGATTATCTAGTTGTATTCATTAGGGGGATATTAAACTGCTGTAACAAAGAGACCCCAAAGTACAACGGCTCATTTTTCTTTTTGGGTAAGTAGTTAAGCTCCGTCCAAGCTAGTAGTTGTCCAGGCTGGCTGGACAGCTCTGGCTTCTTCCTGGGCACCCTCATTGCATGTGTGTTAGAACTTGGGTGGCTGTCATTTCCGGTTGGACAGAAAGGAGAAAAGAAAGGATGGAGGAGGCACGTCTGTTGTTTTAAGAGCTCCAGCACGGAGTGCACACATCGCTTCCACTCACATTCCATCGGCAGGAACTTAGTCACACGGCCACCTAACTGCTGGGCAGCAACATACTCATGGCAGAAGAAGGAGAGAAGACATTTTGATGGACAGCCATCAGTGTTAGCCTCACTGGCCCAAACCCCTCCTTTTGAATAGGAAGAAGCAAAAGCTCATAGAGGGAAAATGAGCTTTTCACTCCCATCATCGATCCAGTTGTGAAGTTTCAAAGTTATTCAGTTATTCATCTAGCCAGCCCAGCATATTTATTGAGCATCTACTCAATGCCAGGCATTTCTCTAGGTACTGGAGATAACAAGAAAGACAAGGTCCCTTGCACTTAAGATTTTATATTTGAGTTGGAGGAGGAAGACGATAAACAGGTAAAAAGACGAAAGATAATTTTAAGATTAGAAAGAAGGTTGATGAGAAAGTGAGAGAAGGAAGGGGACCAGGTGTGGTTGGCACCTGTTCTGTGGGTTATAATAAAACATTTAGCTCATTATTATATGCCTCCCCCACCCACCACACACAACCCCAGGTCTTCTGTTTAGCTGTGCTCATGCACAGTGGTCAGCAGGACACTGATGGGAAGGATCACCAATCTTTAAAGAAGTATATGTTAGCTCAAGGTGCGGGTAAAATCCCATTAACCCTTGGTCCTATCAGCTTTCTGCTTTTAGCTACCAGTCAAAGTGTTTGGATTGACTTTGAATGTTAATGGAAACTGGCAGCTTTCTTTCAGGATCAGAATTTTGAATTCATCCCAGAGAACAGTGCTAGCAAACAACTAGCGATTATTAGGTGCCTGATGTGACAAGATTTTGATGTCTTAATTTAGTTCCCAGTGGGAGGATACATGTCACACAAGCTGCCTAGTACCACAAAGGGAAAAGTGAGCTGTATATGGAGGCTGTAGGTGAGTCTGGAAAAGGCAAACATACCCAGCAGAAGAGAGGGGCCCTGCATAATATTCTGGGCATTAAAGGAGAGAGTTAAAGCAAAAGGCAATGCTTACAAACTTAAAAGGATTGGCTCTCATCACAGAGGATAAGCTCAAACTCTCTAACTGGTTTAGAGAAGTAATATTTACAAAGGTTTGTCTGAAAGCTATGTCATCCACTCAATTTTAAAAATATACTTTAGATATGAATTTTTAGGTTTACCCAGACTATAAAAAAACCTGTTGCCAAATTCCTCAAATCCTTTCCGTATCTTCTAGAGTAAGTTATTTTCTTCTCCCACCTGTTCTTCAGCAATTATTATTATTTTTTAAATATAAGTGGAAGATCTTACACTCCTCTCAACAACTTTCATCTTGGTTATGTTAGAACCATATCTCTTAGAACTTGGAAAAATTATTCTAAATTTTTATTCCATAATCCAGGATAGTCACTCTCCTTCTTGGCTTGATGTCATTCCGAGGTTGGATGGTCTGAGCCTCTCTATCACCGTTTTGTGCAGATAAAAATCTTACGGTGAGCAAAGCCAAGAGCTCTGGTACTCGTTAGCAAAGGCCTTCTTCTGGGTAACCACTGTTCTGCTTTTAAGATAGTATTCGCTCTGCTCCATTACTCATTGGTATTAATCTTCATATGAGTATCCCAAATAAAATTCAATGAATGTCTACAGAGAACAAAGTAGGTGTCAGGCATTGAATTAAGAGTTTTTAGGTACATGTACATTTTTATGTACATTTGAATTTGTTCTTCACTGAACTGTCTGAGACAGAAATATAATATAGAACAAGGTCTGACACACGATTGGCTAGATTTACGTGTTACAAGGAGAAAATTCTGAGGTGTCCCACATTAAATTACAGCAGGTCAGAGGATAAAAGAAAGAGACGAGACAGGTAAATCAGTTAACACCTGCAGGGCAAAACCAACGAAAGCCGCTTACATTTATTTAATGTATGTCGAAACTTTAACTTCCAGGTGGCCATGTTTGTGCCTATCTAACGAGAATAACCAAGTGCCATGGACCACGAGGCACTTGCGATTCTTGCATATGTGTGAATTTCCAGGCTGTTGCCCACTGCCATTCCAAAGGAGTAAACGATTTTTCCTTATAGACTCAGTCCAGAGGTCCATACCCTGGAACTAGCTTCACTTCCTGTTCTCCCACCCCTTTTATTTATAGCCGATGTACATTCTTCAAAATAACTTACATTTTTCTTCTTCACCTAGCTCTGCTGCTGGTGATTTGAACTCCATGCCCCAGGACCTGGTCCTTTTCTGGTTAGCATGTGGCACAATAAACCCTTTCTCTGAGAACAGCTTTTGGCCGTGAAGGTTTTTGTTTGACCTGTGGAAACCGGAAAAAATTTAAATTCTACTATTGGTGATAATGAACTTAATATTTAATACTCAGTGCCAATTGAGACTAAAATGAAAAATGGACTGGGAATGTTAAAAAGAATGAATTCTCTTTGGACTCAAGCTCTCAAACTTCAGATTCAATTTGGAAAGAAAGTAGTAAAATGAAAGATTGTATAAATTGTTAGAAGTAAATACAAAAAGATCGTTTCAAGAAGGCAAGATGTATTAGAGATTTCACATATTTTTTTTCATCTCTGTGAAAAGAATCCTGCTTATGACATGTAAGTTCATTTATCAACTCAGGCTTTAACATTTTTTTTTGAAAACAGAAATGCATTATCAACATAAATAGAAGATTGCCTTTAACCTCTCTAATGCTACTCAGCTAGTTTCTGGTGGAGCCAGAATTCGACGTCAGGTCTTTTCTCTAACAATAAAACCCTCATTTCTCCATCTTGCCTAGGACGCTAATGTGATAGGCCTTTTAAAATGCCTCGTTGAAGTCCCAAGGCACCACTTTGGGCTGGACTTTTTTTAGTTAACATGAGGTCATACATACATTTCCAGAATCAGCTCAGTCTGCACTTCACCATTGTCTCTCTTTATGAAGTATTCCATCTGAGTCAATCGACCACTGTTTGTTTAGCCATTCTCCTATTGTTGGCCATTTGGGTTCTTTCCAATTGCTAATTATTATAAATGGGCTTTGAAAACTGGTAAGTGCTAGGCAGCTGGAAGGCTCCATCATCCTTCTTTTTATCACACTCCCAGGATGCAGGCGTTTTATGTCTTCCTGACCTTCTTCTTCCTAATAGCATTCTTATCAAAGCACCGAAGATCTGAAAACATACGCCTTATTAAATCATCCAAGGCTGCACTATTAATTTCTTTATCTCTTCAAGGATGATAGAGAAGTCCAACAATTCTAGGTCTGCGTCTTTAATTCCTTACAGAGTTGCTAATCAAATACTGTATTTTTCCCTCCTCTCTCTCTACTTCGATTCATTTTCAGATCAATTCATTTCAGTTTCCCCCAGCCACCCATGATTTTTTTTTTAAAAGCAAGAAGCCAGGAAAAATGTAAATTAAGTGGTTTAATGTTCTAAATGTCCAAGAAACGAAAATATAAAAAATACATATTAAACATAAGGTTTACTTTCAAAGATGTCTTATCTTATTAGAATAGAATATGCATCTATTGTATGCAAGTTGGAAAACATAAAAAAAAAAGTGGGTAGAAGGGGAAAACAGGTCACGATTCAGTTTTCTCCGGGAGCTCACTAAGAGCGTCTTGGTGTGTTTCCTTCTAGTTTTCTTCTATGCAGAATTTCTTTCTTTACATAGCTATTGTAAAACGTTTTAAAAGTTAAATTCATTAAAAAATACCTTTAGGTTGTGTGAAAGGTATAGAAAGCACTGGCTGGAATCCCCAGGGCCATCCTGTGTCGGCCTCATTTTACCTGAGTGACTTTGGACAAGTTCCATGAAACTAACGATTCTCAAAATATGGTGGCTCCCTGCATTAGAATCTCTTGAGAAGGTTGTTAAAATTTTATATTCCTTTACACGCCAGACTGAATGAACCGCCCTAACTTCTTTGAGGGTTTTCTTTCTAAATCAGTATAAATGGGAATGGGGTTTGGGCTGGGTTGTTCAGGGCAGGGGTCCTTACCCAGGGGCCCCTCGGATGGGGAGAACTCAGGAATCTGAGATTCCTGGGAACTTGTTTATAAGTTTTTGTCACTTCACATGTGTGCATTTTTGTGGAGAGAATGTCTGCAGTTTTAACCTTCTACAGATTTATCAAAGAGCTCCTTACCCAGTAAGATGTCTGAGCTTTCATTGATCCAGGATCCCTTCCAGAAATCCCTCTGCAATGGTCATTTGATGGCTGCAAGAAGTATCATGATGTCCCTTGTGAATGTGCACCTTCTTCCACTCTGGCTGGCCAAGGTCTGAGACTCTCTACTTTTTCGTTAGTTGTATGGCCTCAGGCAAGTTCCACAGTCCCTTTTGCTTAAGTTCTCACTTGAAAAAGCTTAGTAGTAGCATTAATATTTTATTTAACACCTATTATTTGCCAAGCTCTGCTCTAAGCACTTTCAACTGATTATCTCATTTCAATACATTTGATGACACTATGAAAGAGGTACTATTGTTATCCCTTTTTATAAATGAATGAGCAAATAGGCATAGGGAGGTCGAGTAACTTGCCCATAATCATGTAGCTAGTGGATGGTACAGTTGCAATTTAAAACCATGTTGGCTGCTTCTAAAGCCTATGCTGATAATACTGAGTTCTATTAGTAATAATGTTATTTCTAATAACAAAACTATCAGTAATTAATAGTATGAATTATTACTAACAGCACTAATAGTATTATTACTAATAGTACTACCCGCAACACAAGGTAATGGAATTGAAAACATGCATTAGCTGGGTGCCTCTAACTGAGGAAATAACTTCTGGAAGCCTCCATTTCATCTTCATTTGTCAACTGGGGATAAAAAATTGACATCTTCCTCATAGGGCTGATAAGAGGGTTAAATGAACTAATGCTTGTAGAGCATTAGCCTGCACTTGATAGATTTTAAAAAATATTTTAATGTGTTTTAAAATATGTATTGTGGTAAAACACCTATAACATTAAATTGACCATTTTAGCTATTCGAAAATGTTCAGTTCAGTGGCATTATGTACAGTCGCATTGTTGCACATTTACAGACTAGATTTTAAGTTTGCTTTCATTTTCTAGACTATGCAGAGTGCTTAGCACAAAATCTGGCGCACTGAAAGTATTTAATAACTTTCAGCTTTTCCCCTCCCCCCACTCATGCCCCTCCTGTCCCTCAGCCTTTGAAAACTCCAAAATGCCACAGAGATTTTGATTACTCTTCCTTTGTGCAATGTGAGAGGCAGAATGACAGGATAGCCTAAGTGACCTTGGGCACATGGCTTAACCTTTTTTGCCTCAGCTTCTTCATTTATAAAATGGAGATTAGAGCGACATCTACATAATCAGTTTGACTGTGGAAAATATAAGCCATGTGAAGCTCTCAGATAAGCTGCAGTCTTGCTAAATGCTCAGTAAATGCTAGAGACAACTTTTATTATTTTATTATTGCCATTGTTCCTGGCTCTGGCTCCAGGTGGCTGCCTGCACTTGTTCCTGACCGGGGGGTCCTCAGGAGAAACAACAGTGGTGGAGGAGGAGGAATGAGGCTCTCACAGCCCACCCACGGAGCGCGTTTTGTTCCATAAAAAGCTTCGACTCTGGCTGCCATCGTGGCCTCGGTATTTTTGTGTCTCTTTAGCTCCTATTTCGAGAGCAGACTTGGCGTGGGAATGTTTTCCTTTATTTCAAATCTTAAGTAGTTGTTGGGTAACAGCTGTTTTTATAGATACTCTTTGAGGCACTGAGATGCTGCTGAAAAAACAAGATTCTTGAAGTCAAAAAAATCTTCCCCGTTTTATTTGCCTGACTCTATTTTTTCTCCATGTCTCTACTCCCGCTTTCACTTCTCCTAGAATACCTTTCTCTACCCCTGCTCCTGGTCTTCTGCTCCTGTTAGGACCATCCTCATTGTCGTGCTGTCATTTTTCTCTTGGAGGTTCGTCTGGTTCCCTCGGTCGGAGCCAGTCTCATTCTCTGGGCTTGACGTAAGTGTTGGTTAGTTCTAAAGAAGTCTCTCCCCACCTTGACCCAGGTTCTGAGAACTCTAGGCATTTTTCACGGCCATTTCATCAGTGTCATTAAGTAGAAAATAATAATCAAACTTTCTGTTTGTCAACTCAACAGCCAAACACCTTACTTGCTTTTTTGGGGGGTGGATGGGTGGGTGGGATCCTAAATAGGTAGGTGGAAGTGTCCCACCTCTTGCACAGAAGCTAGATAAGGGTTGAAGAAATCTATGTTCCCTGTGTACCCAGACTGGTAGACACAGGCAAGATGTTGGTCAAGGTTATCATTGTTCATTCCTGCCCAAGCCTGATTCTCTAGCCTTCTTTTCAGCTTTGTACTACCAGAGATTTTCTGGAAAACTCATTTTCTGTTTAAATTAATTAATCCTGTTTCTGTTGTTTGCAACCAATAATTCTTAATAGCATAGTATCATGAAATAATGGGAACGTCAGAGATGTTTATAAACTTCAGTTTGTTGAAATCCCACAGAAAGATTATCTGTTGTTTATGCCGCCTCAGCATTTTGGTACTCCTTCTGGTATTAGTAGCTTGATTTTCCTTTTCCAAACTACCCATCTCCATTCTCAGTCTATGTGTGCAAATCAAATTGGCTCCAGTCATGGCTGCAGAGTGGTCACGTCTGGCCAAAACACCGCATCCCTCTGGCTACCCGTGATTGGTTCAGGGAGGGGGCATGTGACCTCACCCAGACCAATGAGATTCAATCCCAGGACTTTTGTTGGAACTACTGAGAAAGAGATGTGTCTTTTTGGCTGGGGCTGCTAAGCTGGTAGCATATAAGGCTGGAGTTTCCAGGGGTTGCCGTGAGGGTGAGTCAACCTGAGAGCTTGTGAGGGTGAGCCAATACAGAGGAAAGCAAACTAAGGGATGAAGAGAAAGAAATTCTTGTTGACATTGCTTGAGGTCTTGGATTGAATTGTGCCTGATTGTAATATAGTACCTGACATATATTAAATACTGTATACTAAGCATGAGTGTAAGCATTTCACATGTTGTATTAGTTTTCTAGGGCTGTCATAATAAAGTACTACAAACTCAGCAGTTTAAAGCAACAGAAATGTATTGCCTCATAGTTCTGGAGTCAGAAGTTCAAATTCAAGATGTTGGCAAGGCCATGCTCCTTGTTCTGAATTGCGTCCCCTCCAGACACCTTTCAAATTTATATGTCGAAGCCCTAACCCTCTGATGTGACTGAATTTGGAGATAGGTCCAAATTCACATTATTATCACATTCTTCCTTACTCAGAAAAGGAAAATAAAGCCCAGAGAAGTTAAGTAACATCCTCAAAATCCTACAGTGAATAAGGATTTGACCATGGATCTGAACTCAGGCAATGTGGTGATCAAGTGCGCAAGTTTAGCCTTAGCACAAACTTGTCTGAATTTGGTCCAGATACACAATCCAATCACTTCACTAATTTGCTTAGGCCAGTTTGAGTTTGGTTTCTGTCCCTTGTAATCTTCGCTCTCCCCCTCCCCCCACCCCGACCGCATTTGCCTCCTCCCTTCCTGTGTCTAAGCGCTTAATGACTAACAGTTCAGCCTCAGGACTTTACTCAGATCTGCCCCTTGGGGTCTACCCTAGGTTCTAGAATTACTTCTTCCTCTTCCTTCCCCCTTCTTCTTCCCCATCAATACTCTTTGTGCATCAGATGCTAGCTCCCAGCTAGGTTAGGAGGAAGCCACAGAGAATAAATCAATACAGATTGAGGTGTGATTTATAGACTGTAATTTTCCTAGGAGTTTTAGCTTTTAGAAGCAGAGTGTTAACCCGCTGACTATCTGGCAGAAGTTCAGGCATTGAGAAAAGGAAGTAGAGGTCTTCAAGTCAAGTTGGGGAGAACTTTAGGGGCAGACGCTCTCTATTCTTTTAACAATTCCAAACAGATGAAATGTGGGAGGTTAGTGTGCGAGTCCTCCTGTGAGGGTAGGTTTTTAATCTCTTCTGAAGAATGGGGATGTTAATGGACCGTCACAGTCTTGTACTTATAAAGATCGCTGCTTTAGCTGCTTTGGTTGATTCAAGAGTTTGTTTTTGTTCAAGTAAAATCTCTTCTCCTTGAAAATCTTCACCTCATACCAACCTTTCGAACCTTATCCATAGTTCAAACATGATGCAAATACTTTATATATATTGAGGATTTTATCTAAGTCTTTTTAGAATAAATTTCTCCCAACTAGCATCTATCATTACAACAATCAGCATTTTTTAAAAACCAGTGTTAGATGTTTTCCCACTTTTATCCTGAAAATCTCAGCTTCTAGAGATAAGGGGTGAGTCTGAATCTTTCTCCTTCTTAACTTTTTAATCTTCTTAACTAAAGATGGTCTGACACATCGGTTAACACAGCTTCACAATCAGAGGGACTTGGACTGGAATTTTCACTGTGATAGTTATTCATTCTAGGGCCTTAGGAAGATGAACTAACCCACCATTCTTAGTCATGTTGTAGAGATGCTGCAAGGATTAAATGATATACTGGTCGTAAAGCTCTTAATTCAAGTTCAACACATGATAAGGTTTACCAAAGGGTACTATTTTCTTATTTTTATCTTAAAAATCATCTCTCGACAGAAGAGAGAGTACTTTGCACGAAGTTTAAGGCTCAGAAAATGTGTACATTTTATTAGTTAAAATACAAAATTTCCAGGCCAATCAGAACACTGAATTTCTAGGTGACTGCACTGAAGGGGAGGGTTAGATCAAGTTCAATTTTCATGAACGGGCCTGTATTTCCCAGTGGTCCCCTGAGCTGACATAAGACATATTCTTTTCAGTGGGCTGAATACTTGCAGCAGGGCTGATAATAGCTAGCTTCGACCATCTAAAATCCCTTGTTCTCTGGAACTGCTAATTGCAACTTGAAATTTAGGAAGCTATTTAGTTGCTTCTCTATTCATAGGGCAGCAGCCCCTTTTCTGTCCTTTTGTTTGGATTCACTAAAGTGGACATGAGTGGAAAGTTCCATCAGGGGTATTGGGAAAGCTTATTTCGTGGGACTGTAAATATCTTACAAGAATCAGGAATAACGGGAACCTTAGGAGACGCTGCCACATGAGGACAGGAAAAGTGTGTGTAAGAGGGTGAACGAAGTTTTGGTAAGGTGTTCAGGGCAAGTCTCAATGAGAAGTCAATACTTGAGTAAAGATCTGGGGGATGTGAGGGAGTGAGGGTGGCCGATACCAGGGACGAAGTAAATCCAGGCAGAGGGAATACTGCTAGGGCAAGGATACAGAGACAGAAGCATGTTTGTCATGTTAAAGAAACGTCAAGGAGGCCAGCAGGGCTGGAAGAGAGTGAGGGAGAAGGGAGAGTGGTAGGTGCTGTGGTCAGAGGGGTGATGGGTCAGCCTTCTGGAGCATGTGAAAAGGAGCTTGGTTTAGGACCCACCAAATGGTTTTAAGCAAAATGAGACAAGATCTGACATATGTTTTAACATGATCCTTTGGATCCTGGTGGGGGGTAGCTTGGACACATGCAGAAGCAAGGAGACCAGTTAGGAGGACCTTGCAGTGATTCAGAGGGAGAGATGATAGTGGCTTGACTCAGATCAGAATCATAGCAGTGAAAGTGGTGAGAAGCAATAGGATGATAAGCAAAAGAAGAAGAGGCCATGTCTAAGAGGATTTGCCGACAAAATGGATGTGGGAAAAGGTAGAAATTAAGGAGGACCCCATTTGTTTAACCTGAGCAATGGGAAGAATGGATTTATCATTAAATAACACGAGAAATGCTGAGGGGGAGTAGGTTTTAAGGGGACTATCTGGGAATATGTAATAAATATGGTAAATTTGACATATCTGTTAGACATTCAAGTAGAGATGCACAGTAGGCAGTTGAGTATAAGAATGAGGATTAAAGGGGAGAGATCTGGGTTAAATATATCAATTTGGAAGCCATAGGCATCTAAATAGTATTAGAGCCCTGAGTATATATGGCTAAAAATAGAGATGCACAGACTGAACTCTGGGGCGCTTCCTTATTTAGAGATGTGGAACATATGGGGGAACCAGCAAAACAGGTTGAAAAAGAGCAGATAGGGAGGTTAAGGGAAAATCAGGCAAGTGTAGAGTCCTAGAGGCCAAGTAAAGAAAGTGTTTGAGGGATAAGAGCGCCCCCGACTGTGTTAAGTGCTAATGAAAGGTGAAGTAAGATCAGGACTGAGGATTGACCATAGGGGGTGTTGGTGACCTTGAGAAAATTGATTTTGGCAAAAGCCTCATTGGAGTAGAATTAAGAGAGAAAGGGAGGAGAGAATTTAGACACAGTGAGTTTAGACAACTCTTTCAATGAGTTTTGCTGTAAAGAGAAAAAATGGAATAGAATGAAGAAGATTTTTTGGTTGTTGTATTAATATTGAGAGAAAGAATAGTATGTTTGTATGCTGATGGGAACGATCCAGTAGAAAGGCCCTGAGAAGCTGAAGATGCACGAAAGAGAGGAGGTAATTGGAAGAGTAATGTCCTTGATTAGGCAAAAAGAGATATAATTTGGTGTGAAAATAGAGGGGTTGGCCTTAAATAGGAACATAAGTGTGGGAGGGGTGGCAGGAGTGGAGAGGTACAAAATCAGACAGGTGGGTAGATGTGGTGAAGGAAGGATGTGGAAGTTTTTTTTCAGTTTTCTCTAAGAAATAAGCAAATTTGTTAGCTGTGAATAAGGATGGAGCAGCAGTGTTAGAGGTTTAGAGAAGAGATGGGATGAAATAGCTATCCAAGAGAGTGCATGGGCTAAGAAATTATTGTATCATTCTCAGACAACGATTGGGGCTTTAAGAATAAAGAGAAGATAAAGCGAGACCAGCCAGCACGGTAGCACGTTCTTCTATTAGCTGAGTGGATGCCACTGCAGGGAAGCCAGTGAGTTGGATTGAATTAGAATTATGATTTAGCCATTAAATATAACAACGCAAGAGAGAGAGGTGATGGAATTGAAGATGTATGCAAGAGGATCACGATGATAATAAACTATGGAAGATAAGCAGGAAATGAGACACGAGGGACAGGGAAGAAGTGGTAGGGTGAATAGATCGAAGGCTCAGGTGCAGTCAAAAAACTGTCGAGGTTGGGGCTCAGAAGGTAGCGGTTAGAGAGTGGGATGTTTGAATTTGTGGTTATGCAAGAGTTGAGGTTATTGATAATAATAGGCCTGGAGCAGGACCAGGAAAGGATAAAATTGATATAATTTGGTGTGAAAATAGAGGGGTTGGCCTTAAATAGTGAGGGGCCAGAATATAAGGATTTTCTATGGAGACGTTGATGTATAAGACTCGTGATAAGGGTTGTGTTGGGGAGGATGACAATGATCCAGAAGCTAACGTCTTCAGGAAGTGAGTAGTGACATGGCTTTAAAAGGGTGAGGAAAGTGACTGCACTATAAAGGGAGTAGGGTAGGTATAGTTTCACGAAGTGAGATTCAAAGCGTTTTTTTGTTTGTTTGTTTTTTGTTTTTGTTTTTGTTTTTGTTTTTTTGGTGAGAAATGAGGGAGAATGATTTTGAAGCATCAATGAAGCAGTAAGGAGGGAGTATCTATCCCACCTCCAGCTCTGGTGGCACAAGGAGTAGGAGAGAAAATAGCCATCATGTGAGAAGGCTGAAGTGTCCTCAAGGAAGAAACAGTGTTTAGTAAGATAGAAAGTGAAGGGAATATTATGAGAAGAGCTTGAGGATACAGAGAAGTTCACTGATGAGAGAGAGACCTTGAATTCAAGAGTCATGGTGAACTGATTTCAGAAGGAGAAAAGTGGAAGATGAACTCAGAAAATGTGATGGAGCCATAAAGGCATTAGAATTAGTGGATGGGGGTGAGCTGGGTGTCCTGGGCTTCCTGGGGGTGACTGACATGAACAGGGACAAAGACTATAATAAGATGATCTCAATGGTCCTAAGGCACGGATGGAGAAAGGAGCTGGGAGTGTTGAAAGGAAGGAAAAATGATAAGAAAGGTTCTTTCAGACTTGATGTCCTGTCTTTTTTCTTTTTGGGACCTAGCAGGTTGGGGTGGGGATGGATTTGAGTAACAGCCACTATGCTCAACTCAAAAATGGTGAATAACACTTTGTTTCTGAAGGGTTTTTTTTTTGTTGTTGTTGTTAAAGGGTGCTGGGCCCTCTTCCCTTTTAAAAATTTCTTTATAGATTCTTTGCAGCATTCTGAAAAAAGATCGAGGTCAGGAGTTCTACCAGTTTCTCAGATGCATTTGATCCTCGTCTAGATTCAAGATGAATTCACAGTTACAACTGAGTTAAACCCTGGCATATGCCACAACCTCCTTATCTCCTTCATCACGTTCCTTTTTGCCATTGTCTCTGTTTACTTATATAGAGACAACAAATGATCTTCTTCTGTTGATATGTGCAGCCATTGGGAGGAGAGGATTCAAATGTTTTTGTCGAGTTCTGAGTGTCAGCTTCCTCTAGTTTTGCAAATCATAGTGCCAGAGTGAGGAACCACAACATCTAATTCCCAAGGAAGACAGTGGAACCCAAGAGAACCTCCACAGAATGGACTATGGTTCCAGATTTGCATTTGAAACCCTGGCCATGCTTCCTGGTTGCATAAACTTAGGCAAATGATTTGAACTTTTAAGCCTTTACTTTTTAAAATCTTGATTAAAGGTGTTCGATTTTAAGCTGTCGAATAACAAATAGACCCGCGATTTATGGCATTCAGATTACATGATTCTCAGCAACATTTAATAATGTTGACTCCTTCAAACTCTCTCTTCCCTTGACTTCTGTGGCTTTACATTTTCTTGGTTTTCTTCTTATCTTAGAACACTCCGTTTCTATCTCCCTTTGCTGGATTATTCTCCATTACTCAGCCATTATGTCGGAACGCCTGAAGGTTTGTCCAAAGCCACCTCTTTTCTTTATTTTTTTAACTTATTCTACATCCTTACCCTACACATCTCCTTCATGTCATTCATATGCTGCCAACTATTAAATACACAAGCATAACCTAGAACTCCCTCTGAACTCCAGAAATATATATCTGCATCATATCTCTACCTGGACATCCCAAAGACATCTTAGCCTCAAAGAAATCCATGTATATTACCTTTGGTAAACCCCCCAAATAGGGCTTCTTCCAGTGATCCCTATGTCGGCAACTGGCACTTCCAGAAATCTGTGGCATTCTTGATTCTTCCCTCTTCCTTATCCCTCACCCCTAATCCATCCTACAGTCCTGTCAATTCAATTTACTAAATATATCTCAGATTCCTTCACTTCATGATCCTTCACCCATTGCAATCCCAAGCCATGATCATGTCTAGGTGGACCACCACGATCGCTGCAAAATAAGTTCCCTGGTATCCATTCATCATCTTTTCCTTCTTAACTATTCTCCAAACAAAAAGCAAGACCCATCTTTTTAAAACCTCATGTGCACATGTTATTCCACTCTTCCTCATGTTTCTGACAAGTCGATCCCAGCCAAGTGAAAATCCTATGGAGGTTTCTCATTGATTCTCACCATAGCCCATAAAGTGCTGTCCCTGCCTGCTTAGCCCTCTTCATTTCAGCTTCATCTTCCACGGCTCTTTCTCTTTCTCTCAATACTTTAGCCACACTCATTTTTATTTCCTGGGCTGAATCACGCCCTCACAGTAATGTTATTTGAATACACAAATGAATAATAGCTTCTATTTATTGAACACTTATTATGTGATAGGCATTTTGTTAGGCACGTTATAAGCATTTATCCCTCACAGTAACCCTATGATGTGGGAATGATTATTGTATCCCACTTAGCAAATAAGAAAACAAGCCTAGAATGGTGAATGGACTTCAAGTTCCTTCTTGCTGGCTAGAATCCAGTTCCATTTGTCTGCAAAGTCTATGACCCTAACGGCCATATTATATTGCCTGTTATGTCCTTCTATAGTTAGAAATGCTTTCTTTTCTGTTAAGGAGTTGGCCATGGGCTCATTACCTTGAGAGTTAAACCTTCTCATCCCTCACCTCGTGAGGTCCCTTTCTTTATTCCTACTCCAGCACCAGTAATGATTTTAATACTAACTTTACAGGATTATTGTGAAGATCCCACGAACTCACAGATGTAAAAGCTCTATCCCTTTACACTGTATAATGTCGTTGTCAGATGTAAAGTCCCTTTTCAAATGTTTAACTCTTTCTTTCAAGTAATAATCCACTTTGAACATGATTTGTTCTTTAGCGTTTAAAGTAGCTCATTCCCATTAATTTCTCCATATCCCATTCTCTATTATTCTCCTCTCCCTTTGCCATAGTTGAATATTCACAAGTCTTTAAAGTGTAGAAGACAGGGTAAAACTTCTTCATGAAGATCCTAGGCCAGAGAAAGAAAGGCAGTATTTGGGTCAAATTCTCCTGGCCAGAGGGAAAATTATTTGAGGTTAAAGAGTCGTGCAGTTACCTGGACAATTGTAGTGCAGCACTGTAGACATTCCATTTGAAGATGATGAAATGTTATCTTGTTTTGTCAGATAGCCTTTCCTGAGGGAGGCTAAGGTTGACACCTGCTCCCATCTGAGGCTCAGTGCTGTTGGATTTGCTAATGTGGGGATGTTCTCGCCATCTGCAGCTTCTGTGCCTTTGCTTCCTTATTTTGTGTGTAGTTTTGGGCTGTTTATTTTTTTTAGAGGCTTAATGAAAGGGAATAACTATCACAGGACCACCTCTTAGGGTTGTACAGTTGTATCCTGTACAAGGGTGCCCTGCTAAGGACATGCGTGGTGCTAAACTCCAGCTTGCACCCTGTTTGCTGAGCTGTGTGCCTGCTGTCTCTGTTTGTCCATGGGAAGAGGCATCTATTCTAATTGGATAAGAGGGTCAGGCAGGCTGGTGCAGGCTTGAATCACCCCCTTTTCCTGATGGCCCAGGCGGGCCTGCACTCTTCTCCACTTTTCAACTTGTGTGTGTCTGATTGTTTGTGTGTGAGTGTGTCTGCTACCTGTAACTTTACTTTTGAGAATTCAAATCAAATACTTTGATGCCTTCTCCTACCAGCAGCGAGCTGACTCTTCCAGAATGTCAGATGCAACACATCATTGACAAATCGTCATGTATTCTGTATTTGGTGTCTTTGCACCCCTCGTCCCTTCTCTCCCTCCCTCTCTCCCTTCCTCCCTCCCTCTCTGGCTTTTAGTTCATGCTACATAATCACCATGTGATGTTCATGATCTTGCTTTATTTCTCCCTTTAAATTTTATTTATGCTTAAATCCTGATTCTCTACTCCCATTCAGTACATTTCAAGAGCATCCTTTTTTTTTTTTGGTATGTGTTTTTGCAAGACGTAGCCTGTCATTTTGTGTGCAAATCTTTATATTAAAAAATTGTATAGCATGATAAATCTCATTCTTATTTTTTTCGCTCAGAATAATATTTCTAGGAACTGTTTTGATTACATAGCTTGTCAATGTCAGGTTCAGTTGAAGTGTTCCCTTCTCAGTGAAGTCTCCCTCATTTTTCCAAAGTTAGGCTCCCTCTTCTGGGCTCCTGTGGAATTTTTTTTTCATTAATTATGATCTCATTTTGCGATTAAAAATATATCTGTTTGTGTTGAGGTCCTTGATGGAGGAGACTAGCATATATACATTTAAGCAATTCTAGCACCTAACATAGCTCTTGGAACATAAATTCTCCAGAAATGTGTGTTAAATGAATAATAATGATAATAGCTAACACTGCTTGAGTGCAAACTAAGCATCAGACACTGTTCTAGGTGTTTCATATCTATTGACCTCATTTAACTCTCACAACAATCGCATGAATTAGAGATTATTCCTATCATTGTCATTGTACAGAGAAGGAAACCAAGGCATGAAATGTTCAAGTGACTTTAAAGTTGACGTCATTTGTGAAATTCAAGCAACTAATGCAATTCGTAAAATGGTGGATCTGGGATTCTAACCAAGGCAGTCTGGCTCCAGAGTCCAAGGTCTTAACCGTCCTCCTCAGGAGGCTGTAGACTGCCTTGGACTCAACTTCCAACCCAGGGTACTTTCCACGCTCAATCTCTATCACTTCTTTTTATTACCAGGGGTCTGTTAGGCATCGCTATGAGTGCTATTATCTCATTAAACCACCCATGAACTTGTAGGTGGGTATCGTTATCATCATTTTTATATGAAGAGACTGGAGCTCCAAAGAATATGGTAAATTTCCTTTGCTCTTGCAATTATTTAGTGGCAGAGCCAGAATCTGAACTGATTTTAACTTCCGTGCCCTTTCCATAATATGACGTGGTTATCGGAGAGGATACCTTGGGTCTGAGATCCTTGCCACTGTGATTTCTTAAATTTGTGAAGGAACTGATGGGAATTTGATGGAAAGGTAGGGGTTCTTCAGGCTTTGAAACAGTCCTAGGAATGTCCTTTTACTATTTGTGATTTCGTCCATGATCTTGTCACTGGCAGTTTCTCCAGAACCCAAGTCTCTACCCTTTCTTCCTTCTCTCCCTCCCAACTAGAAGAAGTTCATGTATACACTAAGCTAAATAGACATGCCACATCGGTTCATAGCATTAGGACGAAGACAGCTTTTCGATGGTCTTTAGGATGTGGGATGGAATGTAGATAACAGCTTAGGAGTTTATTCAGAAACACGCATTCTGATTTTAAAATTGCTTGCCACTTCATTTTTCTTTGCTTATATCGAACATATATTTCACAACATTACGAATTGATAAATTTCAATAAGATAGAAGAATAAATGCCATTTAATTTTAAAATTTTAAAGGACTTTAGAGATCATCTTTCACCTAGAGATCACTCCTTCACTGTGTTGAATGTTGATTATTTTTTCTTTCTCTGGTGGTAGCACCCTGATTTTCTGTTTAGGAATCAGCTCTACCACAGTCCCAGACAGGGGCATTGGGTGGAGCAGACATAGTCTCTTCCCTCAGGGTTGGGTGGTTGACCCAGCAGCTTGGGTGGCTATTACAAAATACCGTAGACTGGGTGGCTTAAACAACATATATTTTTGTCTTACAGTTCTGGAGGCTGGGACATCCAAGATCAAGATGCTGGCAGATTTAGTTTCCGGTAAGAACAGTCTTCTTGCTGGGTCTTCACATAGAAAGGAAGGAGGAAAGAGGAAGGGGGAGGTAAAGAGAAAGGAGAGAGAGAGAGAGAGAGAGAGAGAGAGAGGAGACAGAGGTGAGAGAGGAGAGAGAATGGATTTTGATCTCTCTCCTTCTTATTATAAGGACATTAATCCTATCATGGGGGCCACATCCTCACGGCCTCATCTAAACCCAGTTGCCTGCCAAAGGCCCACTTCGAATACTATCACATTGAACTTAGGGCTTCAAGATATGAATTTTGGTGAGACGCAAACATTCAGTCCATCACACTCAGCTTGACACATTGGAACATCACTTTTTCTAGGGCACAGTGATTGACTTACCCAAGCCTGTCCAATCAGGACCAGTAAAGAGGGAACCTGAGGCATCTGCTTGAGTAACCAGATAAAGAATAATCTTTTTCCATTGGATGTGCAGCAGAGAGGATGTAAGCCCGGAGCCTAAAGTGGCTGTAATATGGAGATTGTGTATTGAACTCTGGGATCCAGCCATTGCCTGAAGCCAACTCTATCCCTGGACTTTTTCTTTTCATAAACCACTAAAATGTGAGCTCTGTGAGGGCAGGGACTTCATCTCTGTTGTAACCTCAACGAGTAGAGCAATGTTCATTACACGATAAGGTTCAGTAAGTATTTGCTCAAGAAATACTGGATCTAAGACTTCTTTTTCCCTCCTTAAGTCAATGCGTGTGGTATTTTTTGTTGCTTGCAGGCAGAGGCTTCCTAACTGATAAATACTCATGGTAGATATTATTAATCAATTTCGACACTTTTTGTAGCTTCACTTAGATTTAGATTTTGAATCCTTTTTAATATAGTGCTCCAGGAAGACATTATCAATCATTACATAGATAGCAGGTAAGATTGAGCTTGATTGCAAAGATGCAATCAAGGTGTTAGCTGGACTGTATTCTTTCAGCAGATTAGGTTCTTTTTCAAGCTCATGTAGTTGTTGGGTAAATTTATTTCTTTGCAGTTGTAGGACTGAGGTCCTCTTTTGCTGCCTGTCTACTGGGGCTACTTGCAGCTCTAGATGCTGTTCACAATTCCTTGTCACATGGCTGTGTCACAGGACCATCCCCCGCCCCCACAACTTCTCAGCAGCTCCGTTCTTCCAGCCTGCAAGAGAATTTCTCTTTTTAAGGACTCAGTTCTTCTTTTAAGGACCTTCATCTGATTAAGTCAGATAAGATCCTTTTCCATTAACTGAAAAATCGACAAATTTGCCTTAATTACATCTTTAAAAATCCCTTTACTTTCCCCTTAGAACATAACTTGGTCATGGGAATGAGATGCCATCGCACGCACAGACCCCACCTACACTCATGGGCGTGTACCTATGGGAGATCATGGGAGAACACTCTAGAATTCTGTCTACCACAGCATCCCTGGTCTAGTCCAAATTCTTTGTTGTACAGATGAGAAAACCGAGGCTGAGAGAAGGAAGGCGACTACCTATGCACACGTGGTGTCCACTGGCCCAGCTGGAGTTAAGATTCTAGGTCTTTTGCTTCTTACTCTGGCACTCTTTGAGGTCTTTAATCGTAGAATTATTGCTGACCCGTTTTCAGGTGCGTATAGACTCTGAACTTGTGGGAACAACCTTTGTGTTTTAGTCATCTTTGTGTCTTTCCCTTCTCCCTAACTGCCACTGCAGCTAGCAAACCGATACACAAAAAATGTCTTTAGTTTTGTTGATTTGACTAAAAATTCATTGGTTAATTTTTAGGAATCTGGAGACTGAAGTGAGCTGACCTAATATCTACTACCAAATCAGTGTGGGATTCAGACACAGAAGGAAGCCTTACAGGACTCCAATGAATCATTAATAGGGTCCCTGTCAGTGACAATAGTATCTCTTTTTCCAGCAGCAGCTGTGACCTTTAAGAGTTAAGAGTCACTATGGGGACTCTTCCTGTAGGGATAGGCCCCCTACTTTTCATCAACTGAAGCTACTTACCAGTTATGGTCATGTGGAAGAACATGATGAATAAGTGAAAAGGATGTTAAAAATGTCAACTAATGACCCCAAATGATTCTCTTGGGAGTCTGCTGGGTTCTTAAGAAGTTTTCACACACCAGCTGTTCTAGGACTTTAAATAGACTTTGTTTCTCTTCTCATAGTCCAGGCTTATTAATATGAAATACGTATTTATCTGAGATTAATGTGACAGCAAATGGAATCATGTGGAAACTATATATAAAACATATATGTGTCATAAATATAAATGTTAAAACATATACATCGAAATATAAAAATATAAAAAATATTTTATCACAACTTTTCAGGGACTACATTTTTCATGGCAAAAACCTTTCTAAGATTTGGATACCTATATAATTTCTTGGAAAAGAGCCCAATTCATTTTTATTATCAAATTCTGAGCTTAATTCTCTAGACCAGCAATTGTCTGAAAAATAGTAGACTTTTAAGGAATGAGAAAGGCAAAAAGTGATTTGTGGAGTGAGGAACAGATTTAGGGCAAGAAGGAAAAGTTTTTTCCAAAAAACGTAGGATTCTGAAAGGCATTTTTGACTAGGTGAGTTCTCTATTTCTGTATAACAAATTACCCCAAAACTTAGTGGCTAAAAATAAGAAACTTTTATTACCTCATAGTTTCTATGGGTCAATAATCCAGATATGGCTTAGCTGAGTGCTTCTGGCTCAGAGTCTCTTACAGGCTGCTATCTAGTTGTTAGCCAGGCTCGTGGTCTAGTCTTAAAGATCTACTTCTAAGCTTATGCACATGGCTGTTGGCAGGACTCCTTGAGGGCCATCGATCAGGGACATCAGTTCTTTCCATAGGACGACTTACAACATGACAGCTGGCTTCCCACAGAGGGGCTGTCCAGGGCTCTGGAGAGAGACACAGAGAGAGAGAGAGAGAGAGAGGAGAGAGAGAGAGAGAGAGAGAGAGAGAGAGAGAGAGAGAGAAAGTCAGAGTCTTTTTGTAATCCTAATTTTATGAAACTTGGAATTGGTATCTCATTATTTTTTTTAGTATTCTATTCAATCCTTGGAGTGTTTGGCTGTTTGAGCCAATTACCTAAAGTGATCCTACTCAGGTTCTTTTCTCAAAAACAAACAAACAAACAAACAAACAAACAAACAAACAAATGAATGCTCACCTAACATCTGCAAATTAAATGTGCTAATTAAAGAGCTCCCTCTAACGGCATAGGGAATACAGTCAGCAGTAATGTAATGGCTAGGTGTAGAGCCAGAGGAAAGAAAGAGTAATCAGGGGGATCGTTTCATAAACTACATAAAAGTCTAACCAATGTGCTGTATACTTGAAACTAACAATAATTTTTTTTTTTTTAAAAAGAGCCCCCTCTAAAAAACAATGGACTCTTGTGAAGGGAAATTTTATTTTTCAAACCAGGTGACAGAAACTTCCTTACTACTCTAAAAATATTAGCTCTTTGAGTTTAAAATAATCTCAAGACAGGATCTCTAGGAGGGCTCATAATATAGGAAGTGTTTCATAGTACATTTGACTACATTTTCTCAAAGAATTCTCCTAACAATCATTTTCGATAAGTTCTTACAGTCCCCATGTTATAAATGAACGTGAAGATCATATGAGATTGAGAGATACAAGACTGTGGACAGGGGTTCCAGACATCCATGGTCTGGGGCCTTTCTTCAGTGCAGACAATGGTTTAGCTGCGTTAATCAGACTGACTCTGGCTCTCACTTGTTATGAATAAGTGTTACAAAAACATAGACTCCAGAAGCTCCTATGTCTGGCTCAGTCTGAGAATTTCACATGTTAAAAAAAGAATATAAAAATGTTCTCCTAATGAGCTAATCATCACCCACTTACTCAACTGTTGCAAACAGAAGGCTCGCTGTTCTCTTTGAAGATGGCTCTCTTCGGCTGCTTGAAGCATCTCTCCAAGCTCTCAAAGTTATCTTGTTGAATACTTTCAGTAATTAAACTCTAACTTCCTTTTTCTTTCCTTATGAATGTCTTTTATCCTATATATTTTTGAGTATGGTTGAATCATATCCTCTTTAGTATCATGCTTTTGGTATCTTCAGCAAAGTTCTCAACTAGTCATGCTACTAATGCTAGATTATAAAGTCTGTGAAAGGAGAAATCATGTCTGTTTTTCTCATGTTTGTGCCTTCACTCAGCTGCAGGATCTGCTACTGAGCATTCATACCAAAAACATTTGTTGACGAAGTGAATTTCTGAAAATTGATTAAGGATTGTTAAGAAAGACTGAAAGTTGAGTTGTGGTGGTCAATTAAGATTTATGTGATCATAGACAGTAGAATTTAAAGGGAATATTGAGAATCGGAGATGCAATGGATTGTAATGGAAAGAAAACAGAAGAATCTGAAAAACCTAAATGCTACTCTTGGCCTGTGATTCTGTAGCTGAGGGATTTGGAAAGCCTTGTGACCACACTGAGTGGCATTTAAAAAAAAAATTATTTTTAATTAATTTTTTTTGGTGACATTAGTTAACAAAATTCAGTAAGTTCTGGGTGTACAATTTAACAGTAAGGCATATATATATTGCATTGCATGTTCCCCTCCCTTAGTTAGATTTCTTTCTGTCACCACATATTTGATCCCTTTTACTCCATCTACCTCCCTTCTCTCTGTTCCCCCCTACCATCTGGTAACCACTAGTCTATTGTCCATGTCCATGAATGAGTCTCTGTTTCTTTGTCCTGTTTGTTTGTCATTTTCTTTATGTGTCAAAGGAGCCAGTGACATAGAGGGACTCATAGAGTTGCTGTGAGGGTCAGATAAGATGGCATATGTAAAAATATTTTGCACATTTTTAGACACTTTACATATCTCTGGTGTAGAAATTGAGGGGAAAATTGTTAATTCTAATATGAGTTAAAGGATTTTGATATGAAATCTAGCCCAGTAGAGGACCCTTCCTCAATCAGCCAGCTCTTATTTATTGGGGGATTTTGAAGTCTTATCTGGTATATTCACCAGCTGATGTCAAGTTGAAGAGAATGCATCTTTGAAACCTTTCTCATGTTTTCCTGGGCTGGGCCATGGTGTCTCTGATGAGAGTAGTAGGTGGCAGTGGGTAAGGCTACACTATACTGATGTTCCTGATTGAAGAAGCCCTGCTGAGATAGCTCTCTTAACCTGAAGGAACCCTTTAACAAGCTAACTTTGGGGACCCCAGTACCATGCTATCTCTAGGTTCATGAGCTTAGGTAAATGAGCATGTGAATCAACCACAGAGCTGGGGTCTGTAGCCCCCAGAACTGGTAGATGCTGGAAATGTGGAATAATGCAGTTGAAATAGCTACTTGAGTTGTCTGAGCCAGCAGATGATCTCCTTTCACTAGCCACTTAGCTCTTGGGAAGCAGGAAGCCATAGTCCACCTGAATTCATGAAAGACAGTCAGGATCATTCCCAGTACTTATAAAGAGTTTCTGGAACTATCTGTGCGTGTGTTGGCAGGCGGAGCAGAGAGAGGTCCTTGAAAAAGAAGAAACTCACAAATTCCATTTTTGAAGCCTTAGTTTAATCTTTAAAGAGTAATTCTCAGGCTCTGGAGACTACATAGAGGCTGCCATAAAAGGCTTCATGAATAGAGGAGGTGATGGATGGTTCTGGGGTATATGATCTCGGACTTCTGTGACATAGGGATTGGGATGAGCTGCAGCTTAGTTCAGTAGATACTCAAGCTTTGGGGTTTAACATACCTAAATCCAAATATAGGCTAAATCTCTCACTACTAGTACAATCCTAGGTGTTTCTGAAGCTCAGTTTTCTCATTTGTAAAATGAGCATGTATATTAACTTTGGTTATTAAACACAAAGTATGTGCCAAGGTCTGTGGTAAGCTCTTTACTTACATATCAAACTTAATTGAAAGTATCAACCTCATGCAATGGTAGTAAGGAGTAAATAAAATCATGCACGTAAATTACCTATTCCAGGTACACAGTAACTATTCAATAAATGGTTTCTGTAAGTATCCCTATTTTTGTCTATTATTATGGAATTTTAAATTTCAGATTTGGTGTCATTGGAGGTTGTGGTTGAGTTTTTTATAACAACAATCTCTCGCCCTCTTATAATCTTCTTTATACCAAAGTCATTCCCCTGAGAATTTATTGGAACTCAGTTCTCTCTGAGTCTCTGGTCCTAATTCATTAACCAGCGCACACTTCTTTCTGAAGGGTGTGAGAGGCATCCTGGTCAGGGAAGAATGCAATTCTGATAATGCTGGAATGTCATGACAGGTCCAAATTGCCACCCAGAGACTCATCTACTAAGAAAAGAAGAGGGAATAAAGGACTGATCTGAGTGTCTTGAACAGTTAGGCAGCCTTCACCATAGATGATGTTATGGGTTGCATTGTGACTCCCTCAAAATTCAAGTGATGAGGTCTTAATCCCCAGTACCTTAGGAGGTGACCTTATTTGGAGATAAAATCTTTATAATGTGATTTAAATCAAATTGATGTCACTAAGATGGGCCATAATCCAATATAATTGATGTCCTTATAAAAGGAAGTTTGGAGATGGACACTTACATAGAGAGAATACCATGTGAACATGAAGATGGCCATCTGTAAGACAAGAAGTTCTGGAACAGCTCCTTATCTCATAACCCTCAGAAGAAACCAATCCTGCCAACACCTCAGTTTCAGATCTAGCCTCCAGAACTGTGAGACGATACATTTCTGTTGTTTAAACCACCGGATTTATGGCAGTTTGTCATAGCAGCCCTAGCAAATGAATACAGAGAGTAACATTTTGGCTCTTTGAAGGCCATGAGTAGTATCCTGCTAGGGGAGGTGTGGTTAGGGAGAGGTGATGGGTAGGAATGACCAACCATTGTTGGGACTGAAATAGACAACATCTGTGTGAAATTCACTTCCACTCTTTGGGTAAGTATGAGCTGGGATTCCAGAAAGTGAACTGACTCACATTAAAGTTAGTAAATAATGACAATAATAAGTGTTTTCAAGGACTAAGAACCAAAAATAGGTAGATTGTGTGAAATGGTCAGCCTGAATCATTGGATACTTTTTAAAGAAACAAAGACATTTAACATCCACAATAACTAGAATAGATTAAATAACATGCTTCCTACTAGAAATTCCTAAGGCTCTTGTTTTTATGATTGAATGTAATATTGATTATTTACATACAAATGTGGTATTCTGTTGAGAGCTGAAGATATTCTTTAAATAATGTTTTCTAGTAAGTACTTCAATAGTCTCTCTAGTTACTTTCATAAAAGCATTCAGACAATTCTTTTTAAAAAACAGATCTTTTTAAAAATTGTACTATAGGGAAGCTGTTAAAAATGTATTTATTATATTAGATATATAGATAGATTGAAAGATTCACCATCAATTTTGTAACTTAATTGCTCTGATAAATGTACATGTGTATTTTAAGATAATCCCAACATCAGAGATATTAAAACATGAAAGAAATGTCCATTTTAGAATTGACACAGTACAATAAACAGTCCATGGATTAAATAGTGTCCTGTCATCCAATATATTTGGGAAATCCTCAAACTCTTTCTTAGAGATTCATAGTGCACGCTGTTAGGTGATATACCTGTGGAAAGGCTATTGGTAAAGAAATCTGATGTTGATTAATTTAGGATTTTTTTGGCTTTGGAATCCTTTTCATGTTGAAAAGTCTGTGAGAATAAGTTCTCTGAACTCTATTTTGGAAATGCTAAGCTAAGGCAAATTTTGTTGACACTTCTCTGCATTGACACAACTGTCAGATGTTGCAATGTCGAAGTGAGAGAAACTTTTCCTATTTTGCCAGCCCACGACTGGCCAAAATACCACTAGACTTGATGTTAGAGGGTAGACCAGCTGGAAGCCTTCAGCATGGCAGCTTGCTGCTGGCCATGGCTTCCAGCATTTCAACTAGCCTGCAGTCTCCTCTGTCTCTAGTCCCTACAGCTTCAGACCTTGGCAGAGGGCATCTGGGTACTGTTGGGTGATGGGATAATATGAGTGCTTTATACATACAGAATTTGGGGAGAGTTTCCTGTTACTGACTACCGCTGGAGGTTCTGCTCAGTGATGAACCTTCATGGGAACTTGCTTAATATTTTCTTTTCTCTCTTTTTTTGCTCCCCAGTCTACCTCAAATGCCTTTATAGACTCTTGCCTACTTTACCAGTGCATAAGGAGTTCTCTTTTCTATCCTAACTTTTCTTGCAAGTTGATGTCGATTCTCTCAGATTAATATTGCACTTAGTTGGTTTTCAAATACTCTTGGAATGATGTTGCTGTAGCATATTGATTGCTGATTATTCATATTTTTCATAAAGAGCAATCATTAGCAAGAGAAGCTTGTTCATCAGGCAGAAAGGCTCTATTGCCTCTCCAGATAAATTCATTCCTGTGAAACTTTGATGACCTTTCATGTAATTTAGGGATTTAGGAAGCTCGACATGTTTTTGAGGCTATTGGAAAAATTGCTCTAGGCAAATAGCATCCTGTAAAAAAAACTTTGTTCGAATGCTTCTTTGTGCCTAATATTAGGAAATGAGATCCAGTTCATAAACACTTCTTTGCTTTTACGATTAGTGTATTTATCATTTCCTTGCTTCTTGAGCTGTAGATCAAAGGTTCAACATGGGAATCACAATTCTGTAAAACATGGAGGTCACTTTCGGATTCTCCTGGGCTTGTTAGAATCAGGCTGAAAGTACACATAGAGAGGGCCCAACAGCAGAAATGGTGACCGTTGTTATGTGGGAAACATGGCAGAGAAGCATTTTCTCCAACTTGAGGACATTCTCAGGATAGCAGCCAGAATATAAGCGTAAAAGAATATGACGACCAAACCTGATAACCTATGCAATATGTAAACTTATGAAGGCAATAATTGTCATGCCGATAGAAATATGGGAGCATGAAATTTCAAACACTGGGGATTCATCACAGAAAAAGTGATTGATGGCATTGAACTACTTGAAGAAGGATAATAAAAATGTAGGGCACATATTTAAAGTAGCTTTGTTAAAAATCCCATGAACCCTGAGCCAGCTATTCACAGGATACGGACTCTTGCGGATATGACTAAAGAATGTATCTAAGAATGACTCATTTTTCTCTATGTAAATTATATCTCAATAAGAAGTATGGAGGAAAAAGTAGAAAATTAGAAAAAAATATTTCAGTGGTTCTACCACTTAGTTATGTGGTTTGAACAGTTAAGTGACTTGTTTAACTGCTCCGAGTTAAATAATGTGAAAAGAGAAATTATAGCTTTTTCATGATCTGAAAATGGGGATTATTTTGTCAAAGTTCAATGAGATAATGTGTTTTCTATATACTGGACATAGAAAAGCCTGTATTAATGTTTACTAATAATAATTCTGATTCTCTCTCTAGGCTTACAATAAGCTTTCTTACACGAAAGAAGAGTATCCTTGAAATTTGTCCATGGGATATGGTGCTGTTATGCTTCAAGGATTCTTCCATCAAAAGATTTTGCAGGGGGCTTATTCCCAATGTTTAATTTTCTCCAGCTTCCCCTTTACAATTCTTAGGGCAAAGGCCCTGTTTTTCTAACAATTTCTCTGCTTCCTTGTATGCTCACTTTCTACCAGAAGATGTGAAAATTCATTAGGATCAAGGAGATACATCTCTTACCTTTTATGCTTTTATAAATCACTGAATTTGGTGCTAGTATGGACTTAAGCCACCTCAATTTCTGATAACCTATGATGAAGTTTTGTAGAATAATAGAAAGCTTACATTTACTTATCAAATGGGTCTTTCAAATTAAAATCACTTTTACAGATTGACATCTGAAAAAAACAACAGCTTTGTGTTATAATGAGCTGAAATTTCTTGAATGAAATATTAAAAAATTGTATTTAGAGACCCCATAATATGCTTTAAATTTTCCTGGGAATGAGGTAGGAAATAGACAAATGAAGAAATGCAGTTCACAATGTGTTTTTAAAATTGTTTTGACCTCTAGTCGCCTACCAGAAAAAAGAAAATTAAAAAAATGCTGTCATTGTAGATTCCTACAGTTTTAGGTACAAATATTACTTATTTTTACTGAAGGAAAAAAAAAGTTTGCACAGAGAAAGAAAATTCACCTTGTGACAGGTAAAAAAAAAATCAAAAGGAGTAATGAGAAAATTCTAAGGGAAAACAGTTGCAATCACATTAGCAGCAGTTTTGATAGTTCTAGGAGCTAGTGAAGTCCAAAGCTGGGGTTATTCGGAAATCTTTATTATTTTTATGATGATTTAAATCCTCACGTGCTGTTATAGAAAATGCTAAGCTTCTGAATGTGATCACGCTTCATAGCCTCTTACCTGTCTAGCTCTGACCAGCAGCTTTTGGGTGATTGTGGGCAGCTTAAGAATTTTCTTGTAGATTAGAAAACAGTATGTTCATTTGGTAAATCACTAGAGGTCTTATCTTCATTAACATAAATTGTCTTAGAACTGATCCTTTATCATTAAGATAAAGTCAGAATATGATTTCGGTAATATAGGGCAGAATGCAAACTAAGTTATTATTGGCATCCCTGATTCTTTCAAATTCCTTAATATGTAGGTACCCACAGCCAAGGGACCTTACAAGACAACTTCGCTTCAAGTCAAACTTTATGCAAGACGCTTCCTTGAGGAGAGTTTGTAATATACGTGTATAAGATTTGGTCTCTTCCTTCAAGCAATGTTGAATCTCGTGGAGAGCAGTGCAAAATGATATGTAAGAAACACTGGATTTGCTTTAGGCATGATGGGATAATGACACATTGTAAATCATCTTAATTTATCTTTAACAATTCTAAAATTAAATCACCTGGACAACTTAAATAAAAGGCGAAAAGTGATTTAATATTATATGGGTACTTTCAGCACTTTGCAAAGTCAAAAGATTTCATCGTGTGTGTGTGTGTATGTGTGTGGAGGGGGAAGGATGGATAGAATATCATTTGATCTATTATGAAAGTATTATTTCTTAAAACACTGTAAGATGGTGGTCCACTGTTTTTTTAATTTCATTATTTCTGACAAGAATTTATCTTTACTTTTGTTCTGCTATTCATAGTGTACCTTTTTTTCCTTCGGATGCATTTAAGATTTTCCCTTTATTTCTGGTTTTGAGCAATTTGATGTGTCTTGGTGTAGTTTTTGCGTGTTTCTTTTACTTGGGCTTTCTTGGGATTCTTGAATCTGTGGCTTTATAGTTTCATCAAATTGACAAAACTTTCAGTGTTATTTTTCAAAGAAAATTTTATATAACCTTGTTTCTCGTGGTTTCCCTCTCCCCATAGGAACTTCAATTCACTTTTTGAAGCTGTTTCACAGCTCACTGTTACGGTTTTCACTTAGATTTTTGATTCGCCTTTTTTCTTGGGGTGGACAGTTTTTATTGTTATGGCTCCGAGATCACTAATCACTTCTTTTGGAATGTTTAATCTGTAGTTAATCCCATCCAGTGCAATTTTTCTTTTCTTTTCTTTTTTTTACCCTTATACACTGTAGTCTTCACTGTGTCTTTCATGTCTCTACTTATCTTTTTTGAACATATAAAGCATAATCATAATAATTGTTTTAATGTTCTTGATTGCTAATTCTGACATCTTTGGCCGTTCTTGGTCGTTTTGACCACTGATTTTTTTCTCTCTTGATCATGTCTCCCTGCTTTTTGCATGTGTGATAATTTTTGATTGGATGCAGACATTGTGAATGTTTCCAGGTTTGGTACCAGATACTTTTGTATTCTTATAAATATCCTTGAGCTTTGTTCTGGAGCACAGTTAAATATCTTGGAAACCGATCCTTTGGAGTCTTGCTTTGTAGATTTGTTAGTTGTGACTGGAGCAGAACTCAGTCTAGGGCTAATTATTTTCCACTATAAAGGTAAGTCTTTCCTGTGTACTCTTGTCCAATGCATCATGAATCTTGAGGTTTTCTAGTCTGGCTGGTGAGAACAGGCACTATAGATAACAATGCTCAATGCTCCTCGTGTGAGCATTGAGCATTGTTATCTATAATCCTTTCAGTATTTCCTTCCCTAGTTTCCTCATGTATGTGTGCAAATCGGTACTCAGCTAAATAATTGAGGGGGATCTTCTGCGAACCTTGGGGTTCTCTCTCTGTAGAACTCCCTTTCTTCAGGATTCTGTCCTGCAAACTCTAGTTGCTTTGATCTCTTCAAATTTTCCGCTTCATTTCCTTTATGAATTCCTCTAAACTCTTCCTGAGTAGTCTCCCTCTCTCTGCATTGTGGTCTGAAAACTTTCTTAAGACAGAAAGTTGGGGAAATTTTAGAGCTCATTTGTTTCTTGCCTCTCAGGAATCATTGTTCTTTATTGCCTGATATACAATGTCTTGCAAACTAGTATTTTAGATATTTTGTCCAATTCTTCTTGTTTAAGGCAGAAAGGTGAATGCAATCTTGGTTACTCCATCTTAACCAGAAGTGGAAGCTCTAGAAGAGATTTTTAATTGGATAAATAATGCAAGTGTTTTGAAGTTGTCTGAATTATGTTGTATCCAAGTCACTGTGAAGCTTTATTTTATACTATTGGCAATGAAAAATAGATAGGCTTTGAAGTTAGGAAGATCTAGATTTGAATCAAAACTACCATTTAATAGGTATGTGATCTTGGGCAAGAAATATAACTCCCCTCCTCAATTTAATCTTTGATAAAAGGAGATAGACTATTAAATGTCAAACTATAATTAAAAAATAAAAAGAAATTAAAAAATAAGATGAAATATTAACTGTAAACACAGAGATTCTATGTAATATTTTCTTGCAGCAAAATATTGGCTATGGACTGGGGAATATTAAAATAAATCAGAATTAATCTATAGTTTGTACTTCCACAAACACCTAAAAATAATGAGATAAAACTATATTATTCTTAGGGAAAATGTTAATAACATACTATTAAGTGGGTAAAACATTTTGCAGAAGAACATGAAGTGAGAATGGATTATTAATTAAAAAACTGTGTGTGTATGTGAAGAAATCGCCATTGAGAATGATATATGACAAATTTAAGTAAATTGAGGAGTAGGACCAAGGGACATAGAAACTCTCCATTTTTAACTTTAAAAACAGCTGCATTTAAAAAATAATGGACACATATTAATTTCTTTTGCAATAAAAAAGTGAATAACAAAGCAAGCAAGTTTCCTGAGAGATAATAGATGCACTTGGCACATTTCACATCGTCCATGCCCAATAGCCAAGAAACACCAAGAGTACATATGTAGTCAGACAAAATTAGGTTTCTTTCATGTGTTACATGAGCGAAAGCACCCCACAGGGACAGGGTATTGGATAAGAGGGACTGGGGAAGGCATCTTCTAGGATTTAGGCTTGTTCTGGGTGATTTTAAGAAGGATTTAGGAAGTGGAGGTGAGTTCTGTTTTAAGTGTTATCAGGAATGCAGTGATTGGATATTTTGGTAATTTATACTTAAGAAGGGAGAAAAATAAAGTAGGTAAAGAAGGAGTATTTACTAATTTTAGTTGGAAGATAGAAGTGTTTAGCTATTTTTCTGGTTGCCAGGAGTCCTTACTTCTGTCTTTTTTCAGACATAATCACAGAGTGGCCTTGTCTCTGTTTTGCTACATCTAATTTTGGAGAGGCCTTGTCTAATTATTGCTAATATTCTGTAAAGGTTATGTTCAATTGGGAACATTATGGCTAATACATCAGCTATCATCTCCACGGCCATTTTATAACTTCTTCATACCATCAATAATTTCCTCTTTCCATTTATATTTTTATTTTGCTGAAGATAAAATGACTCTACTGAACCTTGGAGTTAATTATGCTAGTATATTGATTCTGACCTTGCAGATTTTACTGTGGTCCTCATATGCCAGAAACATGCTCAGCCGAATAGAAAAAAAATGCAATTCGATTTATATATGGAGATTTGTCTTTAGATTTTTTTCCTGGGCTAGTGGAGGCTGATCGCCCACCCAATGATTTTTCTATAGAGAGATTTTGTAGCTGAAGCTATGGGATTAGTGCCTGTTCCTTTAAGAATCTGTGGCCCTCGTTACTGTTGTTAGCAGCAAAGAAAACAACCTTTATTAGCCAGTTTTCTGCCGAAATACAGAGGAGCTTCTCAGAGGGGAAAATTTTCATGTTGCAAATCTTGAGAGATTTCTTACTCACTGTGTGTGTGTGTGTGTGTGTGTGTGTGTGTGTGTGTGTGTGTGTGTGTGTTGAGGAGATTCTTGTAATGTCTATCACACCAATGTTGAAATAATCTATGTGAATACTCATTACTATTAACATTTATTGAGGGCTTATTAGTGCTAGGTACTATGATTTCTATTCATTATCTTATTTATTGCTAACAAATAAATTAAAAAACCTCATGACATGTGTATTATGACAAACAAGGTTTAAAAGCTTAGTTAACTTATGAAGAGACATTGCTGGTGAGTGGCAGAGTTGGGACATAAACCATATTCTAAAAGATTCTAAATCCTGTGCTCTTAAATACTGCTTTCTAGAGGCACATGCAATTAAAGCAACATTCTGCATATATAGATACTTATAAATATTAGACTCCTTCTAATATTACTGAATCAACATCTCCAGAGCTGGGCTATAGTTATTTGCACTTCATAAAAATTTTCCCTGGTTATTTGATGCTGCTGTCCACATTTTGTATTTAAAGACCAATAGTGTGAGCTATATACATAACTCCCAGCTGGGAAGCTGTCCACATTATAGTTTTTTGTCATCATTCATTTATTCAATATTTATAGAATACCTGCTGTGTCTAAAGCTTTACACCAGACAGGAAAAAAGCTCATAGGAAAAAAATGTATCCCAACTGCCTTATAGGTTATAGTGAGGGTCATTTATGTAAATAAATAATTTAGACAAGAGGTGATAAATAATAAATAATATTATTGATGCAAATGAAGCACTACGGGTCTTCAGTGGAAGAAGAACTTATTTCCAGGGGTAAAAAGTTGATAGGAAGCAAATATTGAGCTAGGAAAGCTTCAGGGAAACACTGACACTTGAAGTAGCAGTAAGATTTGGGCATATGAAGGATGTTGTTCACATGGTGTATGTACTCATTAACTGTGTATAGCTTTCTGGCTTTGGGGAAGTAATCAGCCATGTTATGAGAGGGATTATGGGGAGGGCCATGTGGCAAAAAACTCTGGGTAGCCTCTAATTGCTGGGATCGTCCTCTGGCTGACAGCCAGCAGGAGGGCAGGAACCCCAGCCCTACAATTGCAAAGAGACAAATTCTGCCAATAACATGAAAGATCTGGGAAGCAGGTCCATCCCCACCAGGCCTCCAAGGAGTTCTCATTCCTGGATGACAGCTTGATTGGAGCAGGGTACAGTAAACTGGTGTGCCGATTCCTGACCCATAAAACTACAAGATAATAATTAGATCTTTTCTTAAAACCGCTAAATTTGTGAAAATTTGTTATGCAGCAATAGATTTTAGAATAATGACAATATGGATTTATTTCCCTATTGAAGAATATTCTTTTTTTTTTTTTTTGGTTTTGTCTTCCTAAGTGAGGCTACAATGAACATCTTTAAATATATGTCTTCACATGGACTGGAATTTTTATTTTCATAGATCAATTTGCGAGGCTGAAATTCTGGATTGAAGATTATTGTTTTAAAAAGACATGGTGAGATTTCTTCTAAAGTGAAGTAACACTTCAATTTTCCATTAATAACATGTGAGAGCATCGCTCTCCTTACCTTGCAACAATTAATAAGCGTTATCATTTTTTCCCCAATTTTTGCCAGTCATATTGGTATAAAGTTGTTATCTCATTGTTACTTTAATGTGTAGCTTGGTGTTGATAAAAAATGAGCAACTCTCTTTGATTATGTTGTTTGACTTTTTGGTTTTGATTTCTTAAAAATTAGCAGTGTCATTGTGGTTGCTTACAAGCATAGAGAATTGAGGGTCAAACTAGAAACACTTCTTTCCAATCCCTTTTAGGGCTTTTATCACATCCTGGTTTCTCAGGCTATAGATGAAGGGGTTTAACATGGGGATCACGATGCCATAAAACATCGAAGCCATTTTTTCTTGCTCTTGAGTCTTGTTGGTCCTATGGTAAAGATACATGTAAGCGAGAGTCCCATAGAAAATTATGACCGCTGTCAGGTGGGAGGCACATGTGGAGAAGGCTTTTCTCCTCCCTGAAGCAGAAGATATCTTCAGGATGGCAGCCAGAATATATGTGTAGGAAAAGATGACAACCAACACAGTGAATGTCAAGTTAAACCCCACAAAGACTATTAAGGTCATGATGTTTAAATCAATGTTGGAACATGAGAGGGCAAGAATTGGGGGTACGTCACAGAAAAAGTGGTTGATTTTATTGGAGTTGCAGAAGTTCAGTGAGAAAGTCAGACTTGTATGTGTAGAACCATTTAGAAAACCCATGATGTATGAACCAACTAAGAGTTGAATGCAAACTCTCTGGGACATCAGTGTTGGATAGCGGAGTGGTTTACAGATAGCCACATATCGGTCCACTGCCATCATAGCAAGGATATAGCAGTCAGTTGTTGCAAAAGTAGCATAAACTAGTAATTGCACCATACATCCTATGAATGAGATGGATTTTTCTGTCCCTACAAAGTCTTGCAGCATCTTGGGTGTGATAGCAGAGGTAAAGCAGAAATCAACAAATGCCAAGTGTTGGAGGAGAAAATACATAGGGGTGTGAAGGCTGGAATCAATCTTGATAAGCAGGATCATCCCAATATTACCCACTAGCGTGACGATATAGATAACTAGAAATACTACGAAGAGGGTGTGCCAATACTTGTTTTGACCACCAAATCCCAGGAGAATGAATTCAGTCACTTGAGTGCCATTGTTTTGTTTCATGGCTAGCAAAGACTAAACATCAGCTGAAAAGGTACAAAGAAAGAAGATCAGAGAAAGCTAAGATTGTTGCGATCTTTTAATTAATTCTAGAAGTGGAAGTGGTATAATATTTGATTTTATGGGGTCGGAGAATATTTTCTATGACATGATTGACTTATATTTTAATGGCTGAATCTCGACACCTAACTTAGATAATTTCATCTACAGTTGGGAGACATTGCCATGGACCAGTAGCTTTATTCTCAAGGAGCAAGTCGACTGGCATTTAATAAATATACCTATTAGGGAATAAAAACATACTTTTATTTGATTATGCTTTCTTTTATGCTCTCAATATTTTAATTAGAAACCCCAATGTGGTTAAATACTAATCATTACATCTAAAATCTTGACATACTTATAGAGCTCTGTATGATCTTATTCCAACTTATCTCTGTATTCTCATTTGATCCATTACCCCTTCTTAGTAACTCTTCTCTACAATCAAGCATTCATGGACATGTGGAGTTCTTTATGGAAGTGTTTATCCAAGTATTTGTAGTTAAGGATCACTTTCTTTTTAAAATTTCTTATCTATTGTGGGCTAGTATTTTGTAAAAAGCAATAAAAATGTCTCAGCATTGTCAAAATTCTGTAATAGTTTTAAATGCTCAACTCAACTGCATTTTCTATAGTTATCTTATCATAGAGTAGAAACAGGGCCCAGGGACTGGCCCATGGACCACACACTGAGTAGCATGCTCTATGTACTTTCCTAGTGAGGGATAGCAGGTTACACTTGTCTCCACTGCAAATAACTCAGTTTGAAAATTTTTTTAGGGTACTTTGCTAAAGTACAGATTTTTGAGTCTGAGGGTATGCACACATTTCACTTGATCAAATTTTTCCAGATCACTTTCCAGTGTAAACATTTACTAATTGTACATGTGGGAGTGGGGGTGGGAAAATCCCATATCCTTAATTCCTTATGAACATTGGTATTTTCTTATATATACATTTTTTTTGGAAAGTAAAACAGTTGTAAAGTGATATCTTATTTTTACATGTTTTCCCCACTTAATTACTAGTGAACTTCATCATTGTCCAATATTTTTCTTAGACTCTTGGGATTCTGTTTTTCTATAATTTACTTGTTCATATGCTTTTGTCAGTGTTTCTATTAAGTCGCTTTTCAGATGTTCTTTGTCCTAGATTTGAATCTCTATCCCAGATTTGAATCTCTTGTTAGCTGTTGACTTTAGAAAGATTTTGTCACATTCTATCACCTGTTAACTTTGTTTATGATATGCTTCTAGAACTGAAATCCTTAAATCTGAAAATGTTTTTGCCTTATTATTTATTCTTTTAAAAAAATATTTTGAATAAAGTTCATTTCTTTCCCTCGTTTGCTACCCCAGGAGAACAAAAAGCAATAATAAAACATTTTTTCCTTTTTATACTGGACTGCTGGCTCATGGTATTTGCCGCCCTATGATACTTTATATCATACATTTAACTTAAAAACTGCTACTTGTATTTCTAAATATTTATTTTTTTAAATAAAACAGATTAATAGCATAGTCAGTGTGTGTGTCTCTGGGTGTGTGCAAAATACTTAAATGTTTTTAAACCACTAAGTGATTTGACTTGTTATTTTAAAATTTACTCACACAAATACTTTGCCCAATTATGTCATAAGAAAGTTATACCAAACCAAACATTTATGGAACAACTAATTCTAATATTATACGATCTTTTTTAATGACTGGCAAAACAGATCATTCCCTAACTCATTTTCATGAGGCTAATGTAATCTTGCCAACCAAGTAAGTAAAATTGGAGAAAAGAAAATTGGAACCAATCTCACTTGTGACTATAGAGGCAAACAGCTAAAAAAACACACATTCACAATCAAATCCATCTATGTATGAAACAAATGGTGGCTGGGATCTCAAAGGAGTTTCTAGAGAATAGCTATTCTCTTTCTTTCCCAGGATCTGAACTCGCTGAGGAATAAAAGTTGGTGTCTCCTTTATGGAGACCATGATATCACCATTAGACGCTTGGGGGAAAAACTTTATTAGTTAAGTTACTCGCTGTCTATAACTAGACAAGCTTATTCACCCAGTCTTGGTGGCAGTGACCGGGAGAGGCCTCTTGCACATTCTGGGGGAGCTGCCTCTGGGATGCAGGGGAACGTGGGCTTCAGCAGGCTGGCTGCTGCCGAGAGGGTAAGGACAGAGTAAAGCATGTGGTTGTTCCTAGATTTAGCAATCAGCTATGTTACTCCACTTCCCAGCAAGTGAGTGGATAAAGTGGGGAGAGGGAGACCACGATTACACAAACTGAGGTCCCTTTGCGAGGAAAGAACTTCAGGAGAAAGAGAAAAATGTGCTTTTCATTTGCAACCAAGACCAAGTTGTATAAACATTATATTTTCCCCCAATATTGATTTATAATTCAATGTCATTCCAATCAAATGTTTGAGAGAATTTTATGTGCACCTTCACAAACTTATAAGATGTATATGGAAGAAAAAAGAGCTAAAAATAGCTAATGGATTTTAAAGGAAAACAAAGCAATAACCTGATTTACCAGATACACACAGAGATAATACTAAAGACAGTATTATGAGTGGTACTAGTGTGAGAGCAGACAAATAGATCAATGGAACTGAGAAAAAAAATTATAAACAGGCCACAAGTCTATGGAGGCTTAATGCATGAAAACAGAAAATATACATCAATGAATAAAGTCCATTAAATTGTGGTGTTATGAATGTTTAAACATATGAAAAAATAATATCGTATTCCTACTTTATAGTTTATAAAAATCAATTCCAAAGGGATTAAATATTTAAATGGTAAAAGTTGAGATGAAAACAGGAGATTATTTATCACATAGATATGCAGAAAAATTTAAATAGGACATGAATGTACCAAACGCAAAACACTGAAAATTAAACTATATCTAAATTAAAAATACCAATGTTATAAAAAAGAAAAGACTGGATATTGACTGGAAATTTACTCAGGTAAATTTGTTTGCAACATATAAATGTCAAAGAGTTAGTATTCAGTATATATAAATAATTTCTGTAAATTACCCCAAGGGAAATTCACAAAAGATATGATCAAGATTATTATAGAAGAGAAAACCTAAATAATCAATACAGATATGGAAATATACACAACTCACTAGTAATCAGGCAATTGCATATTAATACTGTATTGAAATACAATTTCATACAGTCTAAAATGCAATTTTGGTGAGACTATAGCATCATACATTTCTGGTGGGAAGGGAAATTAATACAGACATGTTGGAGGCAAATTAGTAAAATTAAATACATTTCTCTCTATCATCCAGAATTTCCATTATAGGTATATATTCTAGAAAAATTTTGACCACATAAACAAAGACACACACACGTTTAAGTATATGTATGAATATGTATACGTATAAATATACACACACAAGGATGTTCACAGAAGCATTGTGCGTCATAGAAAAGAATATAAACAAATCACTGAAAATTCAGTCAACTGGTGCTACAACATCTATGGATAAATCTCTCAAACAGGATGCTGAGTAATAAAAAGCAAGTTGCAAAAGTTAAATGGTGGCTACACAAATGGTTGTTCCATGATCTTAAATGTATTTTTATACACCTTAAATATCGTGCAAGAACAAATTCCTTATAAAGAAAAAACCACATCTCCAACACGTCAGTAGAGGGCTCTTTTACTGTGATATCAGTAATGCCATGCAGAGCTGTAGCTCCACAGATGAGATGCTCAGCTTTAGATAAGCATGTGCCTTTAGTGGTGGGGGATACAGCAGATTAAACCTTTGGTTGACGTGGACAATCTGCTTCTCTCAAATATCTTGAGAAATAAACAGAAATATCTTGAGATAATTCTGTAGTGATGGAACAAGAAACCATTCTCTTCGATTTCAACATTTAGCGAGGGCTAAGGGCCAACACGTTTGTTGTAAGTTGCCTCTTCAGATAAACTTGCAAATTAAAATAGATTGAATTCAGCCCTTGTAAGGAGACTTCTATCCAGTGGGTAAAAGCACTTGCCAGAGGAAGCTCCAACGGATCATGGGTCCACTTAAATTAGAATCTTGATAGCGTAATGACATTTTCCATATCAATTTATAATTTTGAATTAAAATGTCTGCCATTTTTCGAGCCTTGGAACACAACACACACATACACATACACACACACACGTCAAGTACCTGAGTACTTTGAACATGCTTAACCTATACTGAACCCTGGTGTTTCTGAAGCTTCATTTATATTAAGCACTGTGCAGTAGAAAGGAAATAGGCTGACCTGGGTTTAAATGCTGTTCCCATCAGTTCATAGGAACAAAGGCCTCAGTTTCATCCACTATAAAATGGGATCACAGAATTACGTAGAAGGTAATGATGGCCATTGTCACGCTGTTTGTAAAAGCAAAAGATTTTAAATAGAGTTAAATAAATCAGAGTAGATTCTCATTATGGATCAATACACAGTCCAAAAAGAATGAGACAAATGTGTCTTATGGAAAGATACTCATGTCATATTGTCAAATGAGCAAGATAAGTTGCAGATAGATACGTAAAGTATGGAAACTTTTAAAAAGAACTTTTTTTTATTCCCATATTTTCTTTATTTATGAAAAAGCTCAGGAAGGATTTGCTTCAAAGATTTAATGGTTATCCTTGGGCACGGGAGTGGAGAAAGAAAGTCTTTAAACTTATAAACTTTTTCACCTTTCTTTTTTTTTTTTTTAAATTTTATAAATAGCTTAATTGTTTTCAAAAGGAAGAGGAAGAGAAAGAAAGAAAATCTGCTTTGTGATGATATGACAAATGTGGTGATTTATGCAAACTTCCCAGTACAGGGCTTGGCATCGAAGGGGCACTCAAGTAACATGTATAATAACAATGTGTTTTATTTGCATAATAACCCATGCAAGTAATAAACTAAAGGCATGTGATACCCATTCATTCATATCTTTCTCAGGCAACACTTAGCCCAATTCAGTTACCTCACTATTTCCATGACAGCACCAGGGATGAAGTGATTATTCTGGTCTTGGGGTAAACTTGCTAGAACTTTGGCTCTGACCTTATCGCTCCCCCATTTCCAGCACACCCTGGGATGATACATGGCTGAGTTTGAAAAATGAGAATTACTCTGTTTTACTTACACCAGAGTTGCCTCCAGGTTCTCTTTCTGTACCTCGTGCAGGCTGATTCCTACCACAGTCTCTTTGTGTGGTTCCTTCTAATTGGGGAGTTTATAACTAGAGCCTAAGGGATTACTACTTGCTCCCTTGAGAATCTGATGTTCCAAGGGCCGAGTTGGAATTGGAATAAACAATTTTCGGTAGTTATTTTCTGCTGAAGAACTTAAGCTTTCTAGAGAGGATACATTTAATTTATGTTACTGTGATTAGGGACTCTGTGTGTGTGTGTGTGTGTGTGTGTGTGTGTGTGTGTGTGTGTGTGTGTGTGTGTGTGTGTGTTGCCTTCTTAAAAAACAATTAAAAAAAACATTTTTCTTTTCCTTGTTTTTTTCTTTTTTTTCTTTTCTTTTTTCTTTTTTTTTAGGCAAGGTACTCCTTGGTTGACCTCACAGATTGCAAGGACCTTGTCAATTTAAAATCCCTTGTTTTTTATTTATTTATTTTTATTTTTTATGCCTACAGCACCTGGTCTTCCTAGGTGGTCTCCCATCCAAGTACTAACCAGGCCTGAATCTGCTTAGCTTCTGAGCTCAGATAGGATCGGGCTTGTTCAGGGTGGCATGGCTGTAGACAAAATTTTCCTGGTTTTGAATCAGGCTGAGCATCTTTTTGTAGGTCTAATAATCTGTGTTCATGTCTAGAAAACTGACCTTGTTAACGTAATCAGCAAAAAATATGGCTCTCTGGAAAAAGAAATCCAAAGCTCATCTGAGTTTAAGGGCATATGGTCCCCAGTGTAATAAAAAAGAGGTACTCATATTTGAATATATTTTATATCATCCCTTTAACCACTATTTATTTAAAGAAAAAATTCTGTGAGACATTCTACGTAGTTCATCAAAGTCTCCTGTGAGGTTGAGTTCCAGTTCCCAGGGTATAAGTGAGCTAAGTTTTAATCCTTCCTTTGCTTTTGTCTCTACATTTCACTCTTCATGTGCCTGCTCTCTGCTGTTGGGGATAATCTCCTTTAAAACGTTTAGCAAACTGAACAGTTCCACAGGACTGATGTCACTTCTGACACCAGTCAAAAGTTCAAGGATCCCCAGAGCCACTCTCCTTTGTCTCCAGCTACGCCCTGGACATCTATTTCCACAATCATCCTCAGGTTTCATATCTCATTAGAATGACTCAATGTTGTAGACTGAATGTTTGTGTCCCCCCAAAATTCATTAGTTGAAATCCTAAGCCCCAATGTGATAGTATTAGGAGGAGGGGCCCTTAGGAGTAATTAGGTCATGAGGGTGCATCCCTCGTGAATGGGGTTAGTGCCCTCATAGAGGAGACCCCACAGGGCTCTCTAGCACTTTTTCTACCATGTGAGTACACAATGAGAGGTCAGCAGTCTGCATCTTTGAAGAGAACTCTCACCAGACTCAGCCATGTTGTCATCCTAATCTTAGACTCTTAATCTCCAGAACAATGAGCAATAAATTTCTGTTGTATAGAAACCACTCAATCTATGGTAATTTTTAACAGAGCAGGAACTAACGCATCAGGAAAGCACTATAGGTACTATTACAATTCTATCGCAGCAAAAATATACAAATTAGAACCAGCTGAAGAAAGAGATACATAGGGCAAATTTTGTGAGGGTTTCCAACTGGAAGCTTCCATCATCTTCAAGGATGCATTCTCCTCCCTGGGTCGATGTGCGATAACATGCATGGAGTATTGTCAACCTGAGAAGGTCACCTGAGCCTCCGGTATCCACAGTTTCTCTTGGAGCGTTATGACATATTGCTCATGTGGCTGATTTTTAGTTCCCAGGCCCTCCTGAAGGTTTAGGTCATACCGTTAGTCTCTAGTTCCTCTGGAGTTTAAAACTGATATGGCATTATCTCAAAGCCCCCTTCACAAATCACATTGTTAGACCATTCAGTTGCAGAAGCTTCCTGGCAAACAGAGACACTCTCACTAGGAAGGCCTTCCAGGGGCTTAAAGATCACCTCCCAATAGCTAAAGGCAAAGGTCTGGCCTTTGCCTTCAGCTATTGGGAAGTGATCTTTAGGTAAGGAATTCTTCACTACGCATACCCACATACATTTTATTTACCCAAATACACATCTCAGGAATGCAAATGAAGATACATGCCACCCTAGCTACAATGGAAGCTAAGTAAATACCTATTTATCTGGCTGCATCACCTTCCACATAACTTTGGGGTCTTTTTAGTGGATAGAAAAACAAGTATATTTTATGTAAGGGATGGTGAATAGATTCTTTGTCTTACAGCTTCTATAAATATTCCCTTCTCCATGTTAGTCTTGTCTGAATCTTTTATGCATGATGCCATATTTTTGTCCATCTTGGTCTAGACTCATATTTTCTATAAAGTTAGCCATTTTTGCTAATCCTTAACTTCAAAATTTGGTTGATTAATCTTCTGTCACAATGTCTTAGAGACAGCCGATGGGCCTGAAAAGCCCTTATAAAACATGAACTGCTGTACTGAACAGTCAGCTGTACTGGGCTATAGCTGGTAGTCTTATTTATTGTAGTGATCATAGTCAAGTTTTCTGTGTGCATTCTCTGTTCATTCATTCAGAAAGCATTTAATGGGCACGTAATATATTCCTGACAATTAATAGACTTGGGATACAATAATGAGCAAATACAAATTATCATTGTATTTACAAAGATTAAATTTGAACATTTCTCAGATATATATCTATGGCAGTTTGAATCATATCTTGATTAGGCTATTAGCTTAAAACAATTTACTCTGGGTAAGAACATAATGTGATCAATGATAAAAATGGCCACAAATTCCATTACAGTCACACCATTACAATGTGATGTTCCAGATCCTTCCATCAAGTGGTAGAGTCAATTATTCCATCTCTTTGAATCCGGGTTGGCCACCTGCCTTTTTATATGGAGGACCATGATCAGCAAATGTGATGGAGCACTCACCACCTTGGTACTTCAGGCACTCAGAAATTATGCCCAAGCAAGAAAGACTTATTCCTTATTGATTGTAGAGCTTCTTTTACTTCCTCATTTCCTAGGTAGTAGATAAAGAGATTTATCCCAAGGCTTATAATGCCACAAAATATAGATGCTGCTTTTTTCTGCTTTTAAGACTTGGTAGATCCAGGCTGTAAGTACATGTAAGAGAAGGCCCCAAAGGAAATGTGAGAGCTGTCAGGTGGAAGACATCTGTGAGAGTAGGCCTTTTTCTTATCTGATGGCAGAGGACAAGCTCAGGATGATGGGACATATGTGTGTACGAGAAAATGATAATAACGCAGTTGAAAATCAAGTTAACTAGGGCATAGATTAATGAATATTTTCACTAAACATATTTTTAATTTGAATTTTTATTGAGCTGATTATAGATTCATGAGAAGTTATAAGAAAAAATACACAGAGATCCCAGATTCCTCCTGTGATAGGCGGAGTAGTAGTTTCCCCAAAATGTCCATATCCTAGCCCCTGGAATCTGTGACTATGTTAGGTTACATAGCAAAGAGGAATTAAGGTTCCTAATCAGCTGACCTTGAGATGGAGAGACCACCTGTATTTTCCAAGAGTCCTGAACATAGGAAGAGGGAGGCAGAAAAGTGAGAGTCAGGGGAAGATTTGAAGATGCTGTGATACTGGCTTTGAAGATAGAGAAAACAGGCTATAATACAAGGAAGACAGGTGGCTTCCACACACTGAAGAAATCAAGGAAATGGATTCTCCACTAGAATCCTCAGATAATCAAGGAAATAGATTCTCTCCACACTCCAGAATCCTCCAAAGGGAACACAGCCCTGCTGACACCTTGACCTAGAGACCATGTTGGACCGCACTTCCAGAACTATAAGGTAACAAATTTGTGTTGTTTCAAGCCACTAAATTTGTGGTAATTTGTTACAGTAACCATAGAAAAGTAATACATCCCCAATGGTAATATTTTGCAAAACTACAATAATATCACAACCAGGATATTGACGTTGATGCAATCCATTGACTTTATTCAGATTTCCCCAGTTTTACTTATACTCATTTGTGTGTGTTTGTATTGTTATATAAAATTTTATCACCCATATGGGTTCACCAGCACAGTCAAGATACTGAACAGTTCCCAGACACCTTATATTGTCCCTTGTATTGTTCTTTTACAAACCCCCCTCACCCCCAAAGCATACTTTCCCTCCTCCTCCTCTCACCTCTATCTCATTCCATCCCTAACCCCAGGTAACCGTTAATCTGTCTTCCATTTCTAAAATATTGTCATTGCAAACATCACATAAATGGAACCATATAATATACAACTTTTGGGATTGATGTTTTTCACTCAACATAATTCCTTGGAAATTTATTCAAGTCGTTTGTTGTCTGTATCAATAGTTCACTCATTGTTACTCTCTGTGAAGTTTTGCAGCATCTTGGGAGTGATAGCAAAGGTATAACAGACATTGACAAAAGCCAAATATTGTAGAAAGAAGTATGTGTGTGTTTGAAGTCTGAGATCTGTCTTGATGAGTAGAATCATTCCAATATCACCCACCATAGATGTCACATAGGTGACTAAAATTACAATGAAGAGGACACACTGAAACTCATGTTGGGCACCAAATCCCAGGAGAAAGAATTCAGTTTCTTCCATGGTAATTTCTTGGGTCATGACTACCAAAAATTTAGAAAGGACCAAGAGCAGGACCATGAACGGAAACCTTTGTGACTTCTTGAAAGAAAAGAAACTCTTGCATTTTATGTCAACTTTTTAAATTGGATTTTCATGGCAAATACTCACAACTGGGTTTATTGCTTTCCAAATAGTTGATTGCTTTCCAAATAGTTATTAATTTGTTTGTTTGTTTGTTTGTTTATTATGCCTACAGCACCTGGTCTTCCTAGGTGGTCTCCTGTCCAAGTACTAACCAGGCCCGACCCTGCTTAGCTTCCGAGATCAGATGGGATCGGGCTTGTTCAAAGTAGCATTGCTGTAGACAGTTCATCTATTTTCTGGATAAGAAACCAACCACATCAAAAATGATATGTATGCCATGGATTCATTTTCAAAATGAAGAAGATGTCATAAAAAAAGATTGATCCTGACCTCTAATATGTGTGATTCTAAGAAACAGATTAAAACACATGTTCACTATATTAAACAGGTATCCATATTTGCTCAAAGCAATGTTCAAATATAATTTTGAACCCTTTTAACAACTTATAGTTTTTCTCAGTCATTTATCAGTTTAATCCTGATTTAAACTCCTGAAAATTTGTCTATGTAGAGATAAAGCAAAATGTTTAATCTATGTTAAGTGTACACCAGTGTTTCTTGTACCATTTTAATTTTTATAAAAGTTTTATATTTAAAAATAAGAAGTTAATGAAAAACATGGATATGAAACCATTTTCATGCAAAGACAAAGGGAGAGAATTTACCATCAAGAGTTGTGCTCTAAAGATGCTTCTAAAGTCTGATGTTCAGAAACAAAGAATGTGATCTCTGAAGAAAGTCTCAGAAACTAGAAGAAACGGTGAGCTTAGAAACTGGTAAACATGTGGGGAAACTGGAATCAATAGAGACAGTATACAATATTAACAATATTGTCCATAGAGAAGCAACAAACTGAAAATATCAGCTAATGTTAATATTGTTATGGCGCGAACGATTCTGAGACCCACGGAGCCAATTGAGATTAATTATGAGCCTTTATTAGCCGGCCGGCGACTGACTCTCTACCACTGCAGGGCTAGAGGAGATCAGCCCCGAGCTTTCAGAGCAGGCAGCTGATAAAGCTCAAGACCATATCCTGGTGGTCTCCTGAACAAGCCAGCAGATTACAGAAGTGGAAGTTGGCTTTTAGCATATCTTTGCCCGGAACAACACCCTTAATTAACAAGTAAATGGATTACAGAAGCAGACATTGGCCATCTACACATTTTATACAATACACTTCCTAAACCACACACAAGCAAGTAGGACAACTTCTGATATCTAAAGATATTTCTTCCCTGTAGCTGACTTAGCTAGTTTGCTCACTTGAAAATTTTCCACCCTTAACAAATATATCAGATTGGAGAATTTTATAGATTTAAGGTGCTCTAAAATTCTTGTACTTTAGGCTTTTACTTAGATATATGTATTTACTAATTACAAAGATAAAAATAAAAAGTTTTTTTAAGCTGAGGGGAATAAATGGAATTTTAACATCAATCATTCACAATAAATATAATAAATGAGATGAAAAGAATAATAGAAAATGTCAAGATAAATAGAAATCACTTGAGACAGCATAAATAAATCCAATTAAATTAGTAAGGAAAGTAAATATAAAAAGACTAAACTCATCATAAAAATTTAAAGATTGTTAAGTCGGATTTTAAAATTGTAAAGAAGCCATGTACTATAATAGACAAAAAATTGAAAAAGAACTAAAGAACTAATGATTAAATAAATAATGATATAGAAAAGAAGAGAATATTATGCATTAATGAAAATAAATCACAAGAGCTAGATTTTTAAATCTAAATCTTAAACTCATAATGTAGAGGAGAAAGCTCACAGTGCGTATAATATTGGGTCTTCAGTGGTATTGGTGACATTTTATATCCATAGCTATTTGTTGGTTACACATGTTCATTGTATATTTTGTATGCCTTCTTGTAATTATTAAATATTTTTTGTATGTATTTTACCCCCCTTAAATTTCTGTTAAGTGTAGATTACAGACATACCATCTCTCAACAAGTCAAATGCTCCCAGTTTTTTAAAAATCAAAGCCACACTTCCTTTATAAGACATTAGAGAAACAAGGATATTACCATTTTAAGTGTTAAAAGAGGTCAATTTGGTTTAAAGAAAAATCAAGCAACTCAGTTGCTAAAAACAATGTTCAGAGGTTTAGGGCCTGAAATGGTGTATTAGTTACACCTACAGTCCTCAAGTTCAATTGTTATGGTGATTCTCTGTGACAAAAGTCAGAGTTAATAGCGTCCAAAAAGAAAATAGGAGTCAAACACTGTTTGACTTTAGGGGATGATCTCATCCTGTTAGAGGATCTAGAAACCTTCCCTGAAATAAGTGGATTTAGTATTGGTTCTAGAAATATGTTTGGGCTCCTGTAAGGTGGAGATCTGGATCTGTATAGCCAGGCAAGGCAACTCTGAGCAGAGGAAGTACTTAGAATAAAAGCGTGGTGATGCCCCACAAGCTAAGGACAAGAGGCAATAAGGACTCACATTATATACAATTAAGAGGTGTTGCTCTAATTAGCAGCACTTTTATAGTAAATCACAACAGACTTTTCCTGTATCTCATTCAGAGATATTTTGTTACCCTAACTTTATTGAGTTGTAATTGAGATACGACATGGTGTAAGTTTAAGGTGTGCAATGTGATGATTTGATACACGTATATATATTGTGAAATGTTTACCATAATAAGGTTAGTTATCACATCCTTCACCTAACACAGTTACCATGTTGTTGTTATGGTGAGAACATTTAAACTCTACTCAATAGCGATTTTTCAAGTACACAATACAGTACTATTAACTATAGTCGCCCTGCTGCACATCAGAGTCCCAGAACTTATTCATCTTATAACTGGAAGTTTAAATCCTTTGACCAAGACCTCATTTCCCCTACTCTCTAGCCCCTGGCCGCTACTATTCCACTCAAAGATATTCTTAAGTTATCTAAATTTTGAGTCTAGACCTGACGTCTCCTTTCCCCAGTGTTGGCTGGTAACTAAGAGGGATTATTTCACTTGCAAAACTGACAATAACAGAGGCATTGTTTTAGGTACTGACTGTCCCAAGTGCTCCCAACTCAACCGTCAGCAGATCCTCCTTTTTCCACTTTTGGTTTTCTGGAGGAGGATTTTCTGGAGTCTGCAAAGAACCAAAGATGAAAAGTCCTGTGTATTTCTCTGACTTTCACGCTTGGATTGTCCTTCCAGACACTACAATGGGTGTCTGCTTAGAAAAATACACCAAGGGTTACTTTTTAAAAAGTTTTATTTATGTTAGAATACCCCTTTCTACACTTGTAGCAAGGTGACATTTTCGCTTTTACTACAAATGGGGAATTGATTTTTGAGGGCTGTAAAATTAGTGCCTATTCCCATGAGAATCTCAGATGCTGGAGGCTGGGTTGAGTGTATATAGTATTGAGTGTCCCAATTGAGACTATTAAAAAAAATTTTTTTTCAGGTTTCTATCCTCTAGGGACTTTTTGTCTTATTTACTTCCATGAGCTTGGGGACCATCTTTTTCCACTTGGGGCCGATCTTGAATTTTTTAAACCTAGTTTTGCATCCTGGATCTTCTAATTACTTCAGTTCCTCATCTGTAAAATAGGGCTAATGCCCATGCTGCCTCAGTGGTATTTATGTATAGAAGAGCAAACACACATGTATGAACTCATCCTCCGACTCTTGGTTTAGGGAAATAGGCATCTGCTCCTTTCTCACCTTTGTGACTTAGATCTTTCTTTCTTCCCATAACCAATGGGCATATATCTATCCTTTGTCCTTAGGTGCTAAATACTAATGTGAATCACTTGTTTGCTTTGGATGGTGAGCCCCTTGACAGCCAGGTAGATGTCATATCCAGCACAGTGTCTGTAATTAGTATGTATCCAAATCTTCATGGAATAAATAAATGAATGTACATGAATGAAAGAGGCATGATCTCCGATAGAGAAATCTACCTCTTCTATTTTATAGTGATGACTACTCAGAGCACAAAACCAACACCCAATAATAGTAATGTTTATTGAGGGCTTACCATTTCAAGGCATTGTGTCGAAAGGTTTTACATGTATTGTCTTGTTTACTGGGCACACAACCCTATGGCCTGTTATTACCTGCATTTATAGATAAAGGAGCTAAGGCTCAGAGATGCGCAATGTGAGCCAGGATCACACGGATAGTATGGGATGCACATGGAATTAAAATAAGTCAGTTGGAATCCAGAATTTAAGATCTCAGTTGCCAGGCTGAGCCAGATTCAGAGTATAAAAAGAACCAAAATGAAGAACTCTTCTGTTTTCTTGAGGAAACATATAAATTCAGCGATTCTATGTTAAATGTTCTATGTTAATGCAATAGATATTATTAGCACCTACTATGTGCTAGGCACTGGTCTAGGCACTGGGGACACATAGAAAAGAAGAACATATGGATATGACTGATGGAATTTGCATCCTTGTGTGTGTGGTGAACAGACTATGAACTAAGAAACCGACTAATAAACAAGACAATTTCTGATGAGGATAAGAATTGTAAGGAAAATAACATACTGTGGAGGGATGTACCTGAAAGGAGACACTACCTTAGTCAGGAGAAGCCTCCTCATAGAGATGGTTCAGTGGGAAAAGCAAACCCAACTGAAGGAAATGATGGTTCAAAAACTTAGAAGTGGGAACAGGAATGAGCTGGGCTTGAGTTTTCCCGAGGACAAGAAAACAGCCTGGAGGGACTGATGTGGAACACGTCACACACTGGGTTAGAGACCCAGGCGGGGCTTTATCATATAGCACCTTTGGGGTCTTGGTGGGGAGTTTGGATTTTATTGTAAGAGTGATAGGAGTCATTGTAAGGTTAGTGAGGGAGGTGACATTAGATCATTGCATTGGAGAGATCATTCTTGCTGCTGATTGGGATGTAGATTATAAGAGAAAGAATGAATATCTGGATGCCATAGATGAAGCTCTGTGGTTTTTTGATTGAAAGATAATAGTAGTTTGAACTAGAGCAGTTAGTATCAGGGAAATGGAGACAATGATACTTAACTGCACTATTTCGAGAAGGTAGCATTTACAGTGTTGCAAGAAGCGACACCCAACAGAGAAATTTGGACACTCAGACAACTTTGTTAGAGGAAGGAGAATTTATTAGTGGGCAGAGTGTGTGGGCTTAACAGCACCAAAGCATGAGCTCCCCTTGGTTAGATTTCTTACAGTTTTTATACCTCTGCAGTGTCCATGCAAGGGGCACGGGATTCCTTTGTCTGAGGTTCTAGGTGCACCTTATGACTCAGGATGGGGAGGGGGAGTTTCTGGTGGCGCTGCAAGGGGGAAGGAATTCCCAGACCACTAGTCCTTTTTATTTACAGATTATTTGTCTTGTAGGTGTGATAAGAGTTTCCAGAAGGCCATTCAGAGATCTATAGGATGTAGTTAATCTATAACCGGCTGAGTCGGTTGCCGCGTCCTCTTTCTACCCTACTGCGTGACAAGGTCCGGAGATGGGGACAGAGGCTTCAAGGAATGCATCGTCAAGAACGAGGACGTGGCATGTGTTTAGGGATAATTGGTTTCTTAGAAATGATCCTATTAAGAGGGGGAATTTGGGTAGCACAAATTCTAGTAAGTGTAAACGCTATACAAATGGATTTCCTCAAAATTGGCTCTGAGGAAAACATAGTAAATTCCCCGCGTATGGAATCAGCTCTAGTCACCCTGACGTGTCCAGAATGCGTAAACCCTTTATTTGAACAATTATTAAGGGAAATTCCTTTTGACGCGCCTCTTAAAGATATTATGAATAAATTATAACAAGCTGAATTACTAGAACCAGTTTATACTCCTGTTCCCACGCAGTTAGTAGAAAAATTAGTAAAGGATAAGAAATTTACTCATAAGCCTGTGCCTACTATAGAAGGGCCTCCTTTTGTGGCCTAGTGGATAAATAGAAAACTCTGGTATCCACCTAGGGGGGCTAATAGTATGAAAAGATTACCTGATCTTCCTTTGCCTTATTCAGAAGCTTATAATAAAGATAGTATACATGTAGTGAATAAAGATAGAATTCATGTGCCTTATAGTAGTTTAAGTTTCATAGAAAGGCTGGCTAGGTCGGGATCTCCTTGGTGCTTAAAAACAAAGGAACAGAAACTTAGCTTATGAAAGCAGCTTTGTAAAACTGATTTTTATAAATATTTTCCTCATTACTGCACCAAGGAAACTTTTGAACAGCTATGAGAAAGGTTCAGCTTGAACTTTAGATATAGCATAAATCAAATAGCATTTAAAAGATTTCTTCAGGCAGAAAGAAGAACAATGTCTGCCCACAAGCCAATGCTTGCTGTTATGAATACATCTATCTATCACCTTTACTTAAATCAATCTGTATCTTACGTAATAGATATAATAATTAAAAGTTTAGATTGTTCCATCAGGTAGTTCTGTTCTAATGATTGAGAGAAAAATGTACTAGTTAATCATGAACATTAATAATAATATACTCTATAAGATTTTCTGCTCCGCCTAACCACAGAAATTTAACTCCCTGCTACCTTAACAACAAAGTATAATCAAATGCCAAATAAAAAGTATAAAAGTTGTACTCAAATCACAATAAAACGGAACAGTGTCACACCGCCTCTGAGCTGTGTAGTCGACTGTCTCCCGCGCCGACGCCTTGCCCACCTTCGGGGCCCCCTGGATCCTGTCGTGGCTGGACCGCGGCAGTCGGTCATTTCTGTAAGCCCTTCCCTTTGCATTTTTTAGATACCTTCTCTCTTAACAGGAATTGCTATTGGTTTGAATCCAGGAAGTAAAAGAAAGAGAGAAATGAAGTTTGATTCTTAGATTCTTGTTCTGATCATTTGTGCAAATGGTGGCGTCATTTAACTGTGATGGAGAAGACAGAAGTAGGTAAAATAAAGTTCAGATAAATGAGATAAGACATTACCAATCCTGCCCCCTCCCCCCCAAAACAACCCTCAGTGTAATTGAAACATAAAAGGGATTTTAAAAGGCTTTGTTAGGGACTTGGTAAAAATGAAGATGGTGAAAAGCTGCTAAGAGGAATGCAAGGAGACAAGGACCGGATTCCTTCAGTCCCTTCATAGAACTTCTCCTTAGTTGAGTTGCAGAGTAGATATCCCTCAGAGCTCCCTCAGCAGTGTGGGGCAGGTGGTGATCCAGGTGGCTTGCTGCAAAGGCAAACAGAAACCAAACAACTAGAGCCCCCACCTCACAGCTGCTTAAATTACCTGAGAGGAGGCCAGCTGGAGTCCATGAGCTTGAGGTCACCTGAGTTTTTGGTAGCCTCCAACAGACATGAGCAGATACCCGGTGATGAATCCAACAGCTCTAAGAGAATAAGAGTAGCTGGCATTCAAATCTCTTCCTTTCTAATGGTTTATAGTCTGTTATGGAGGTAGCATAAGCAAGGTACATTGATTCTTTTCACCTGAAACACCTACCTGTTTATTACCACTCCATCATGCTAAACAAAGAAAGCTCTGATTCATTTTTGTCATCCTCTTCCTGTCTGCTGATTCTATGCTTTGACCCTCAATTCTTAAAATATCTTTTGACAGGTGCCTTTCCCAAGCTAATGTCCCCATGATCATTTGAGTAGTTCTATGAACAGTGAAAGGTGAGATTTATAGCGATACCATCTTATTGGATTTTTCTGTTGTCCAAATGACTGATGCCTCATGATTTCCACTTGGCCAAGGGATTTCGTTACAAAGGGTGTTAGAGGCTCAATCATTCAATCTGTGGCAAAGTGCTTGTGGGGTAAAAAGTGAGCAGAGGAAATGCAGAATGGGGTTCCTAAGCTGCAAAGCCTCAGCCTGGACGGGCTCACTCCACCTTCATGACTGTAGGCGCACGCTGACCACAGAAAGGCTGCGGCTGCTCTGGACCTGATGGCTGTTGTTGTTGTTGTTGTTGTTTTTTATCTCTATCTCGAGGGACTGTGCCGATGGGCGGAGAGCAGAGGGCTTCTCAAAATTGCAGGCCCACCAGGCCCTCCCTTGAGAGAGGGGCTCACTGGGTGTGTGGACACACGCAGCCCTCAGTGGAAAGGGGCCTTGGAATGGGACAGCCGGGACAGCCGGCCCTGCCCAGAGGCCCGTCACCAACCTGTGCTGAATGTGGATTCCGAGGGCGGAAAGGCGGCGGCAGCAAAGGGCGGTGGAGACGCGGGGGAGTGTGGCAGACTCCCTCCCCTCCTTTTTGCTCGGCTCCAGTAGCCGGTGCTGGGCCACATGGGTGGGCTGGCTGGGTGCAGTTCTCCAGCAGGAGCTCTTCCAGGTCCATGGACTCCAGGTGGAAAGATGCCATGCTATGGGAAGGTCTTGTCCCAGCTTCTTCAGGACCAGTGGGAAAGAGTCTGGCAGGCCCCTGTCCCCAGGGGAACAAACGATGCTTGAGCATCTCTAGGAGTTGGACCACATGAGATCAAGAAAATCAACAACTGCTTTCCACTCCTGCTTGCAACTCTGATATCAGGCAGAAGAAATCATCTATAGATCAACCAGTTGGAGGAATCTGGGCTCTTGTTAGATCTATCTAAGAAGTCAATGAAGCTTTTCTATCTGACAAGTCAATGAAGCTTTCCTTTCTTTTAATTTCCTATCTAACTTCCGTATTGATATTATTACCATTTCAATACTCAGTCCTCCCAGACAACTCATTCTTGTTTTCTTAGCTTTGATATGCACGGCTAACCCTTAGGACCAGTGAGTAATGTAATGTATTGTTCTTCATTGCCCCATTTTGTACCACTTGGTCCGAGCTCCCTCTGCTTCAGCCCTAGTAACTTCTTTCAAGTCATCACACTCCCTTCTGACCCAGGGTTTTTGCCCTAGAACCCAGGTCTGAAATTAAGAAACCAAACCAAACCAACCAACCCAAACAAAAAACCCAAAAGAGTTTAGAAGAAATGCTTCCCGGTAGAATTTCAGACAACAGATAAACCCATACTGCTGACCTGCTTGGAGCTGGGAATGGAGTTTGTGCTGTCGTGCTTTTCTTCTCTGCAGCTAAGATCAGCTGAAACCTGCCCCCTATGAATCAATAAGCAAAAGCACAGACACTAAGCATCAGTATGCCACTGAGAGCATCCACTCATCCTTCCATCACTGGAACGCTCTTGTCTTAAGACATGCTTAATTCCGTACAAAGCTTGAAAAATGCCTTGACACAGCCCAGGGTATACCTTATAGAATACAAATCCTTTCTTTCAGTAGGGTCATCCAATAATGAGGTTTGGTAGTTCTGCTTTGGTGAGTAGGAATTAGGCAAACAAATGTTATAGTCAAGGACAGGCTATTCTTTAACAGAGCACGAGTCACCTAAAATATAGAAACTTTACTTGCTTGATCAGTTGCTATTGGAACTGAATGTAGGAAACGCTTTTAAGAAATTTTATAACTTGGAAACAAATATATAAGTACACACCAATTACACATATGCAGCACAATAATGAAAATATGAAATGAATATTGAAATATTTAAAGCGATTTTAATGTTAATTATACTCAATTTTTAAAGGAAGAGAAGTTCGAACATTCAAAAAAGGAATAAGCAAAAAAATCTGTGCTTCAACAGGAACTTCTAAATACATGATTCTCTTCTAAGAGCAATTGCACTGTTTTTCAAAAAGTTCTCCATCCATGGTCTCTACATGGTCCACTTTTTTCTATGTCCACTTCATCAGTAAAACTGTTACGTGGCTCCTGTTAATACCCCAGTGACTGAGAAGAATTGACTAAGGACTATCAGTGAGGCTAAGTCCAAGATCCTATTGAAAAAAGAAAAACATTGGGCTCCCATTTCCTTTCTGTCATCCTGGCCAAAGCCATCTTATGTTTTTTTTGTTTCTTATCTGCACAGGAAATCTTCAGAAAAGGGGTTATTATGGCACTGACAGGCAAGCAAGGAAAGCTTTTGCAGCTTCACCAGATCTTTTCGGAGATTCAATTACATGCAAGTCAAGGCTGATATTCTGCATCGTTTTGTAGTAAGCTTCCTTCCAGAGGGCTGAGGATTTTCTTCAAAGACCTTTGGGAAAAGTCAACAAAATCATCAGGAGGTGAGACTCTAACGTAAAAGGAGCTACTCCATGGAATATTTGGTCTTGGTTCAGGGCATGTTGTCCTTTTAAGCTATACTTGAAAAATGTCTTTGCTGTCCAGTGGAGGGAGTCAAATGTACTGAATTGTTTTATAGCAGGTGAGTTCACGTTTTTTTTTTTTTTTTTTTTTTTTTTTAATGGAGGGGATTGAGTTTTATGGAGGGGGATTTACTCTCTTCTGTAACCCCAATGGTCACCTTGCCTTTTCTCTAGTGATAAAAAAAAAGCTTCTCTGAGTTTTTATAAGATAAAGCATACGATTGTATCCAACCCTTCCAATATCTACCTACCCATCTTATTTTATAATGTGAAAGATATTTTTCTAGGCCCTGGGGATACAGCAATGAAAGGACAGAGGTGAGACCTGTCCACGTGGAGTTCCTGGTATATCTTGGAGGACGCGTATTAAAGAATGTATTACCCAATATGTTATTTAGTCATGATTGTGGTAAAGGTCATGAACAAAGAGAACCAGGTGCTGCAATAGCATGTGATGGATTTAGTCATGGAGATCAGGGAAGACGAAGAAGAAGAAAAGGCATTGGAGATGGTCCTTGGAGTGTGAATGAAAATTGACAAGGCGATATGAGGGGAAGTGATGGTTTGGAAAAATATTCTAGGCAGAAGAAAAAGTGGCATAGGAAATGAAATGGTCAAATAGCAAATGAAGGAAGGCCAAGTATCTGGAGGGCAGAAAAGGAGGAAGGGAGTGGTAGAGAATCTGAAGCTGGAGTAGTATTTAGGGATGAGACTAGAATGGGCTCGGCCTTGTTGGTTCATTCAACACAATTGTGTGTGTGTGTGTGTGTGTGTGTGTCTGTGTGTGTGTGTGTGTGTGTGTGTGTGTGTGTTCCCAATCCTAAAAGGGAAAGAAAGTTATTAAGCCCAGGTCACTGGCTGTTGGTTTGACCAGCGCAATGTGTTCTAGGGAACTGTGAATGCTTCCAGATGAGTATGAATTTTCAGTTCCCTCAGGCCTCACCACTGTTGGTCAGTCACCTCTGAGGTCAGTAGACAGGGAATCAGTCATCCCTGACTGAGTCAGATAATTATGTCCTGCTGGACCCTGAAGGCATCTACGTTTGCAACGCTGGTCCAGATGATTCTAGAGTCTCTCCTACCATTTAAGTCCTATCACATGTAAAAGGTCAAAAAAGGCAAATGATACGCAGCCCTGTTTTTAAGAAGCTTGCAATTTAGTAGGGCAGCAAAGCATTTTCACTAAGAAGTGCCTAGAAAGCAGTAGGTAAATGGTAAGAATTGCTATCATTGATATTGTTGATGTTGTCTCCTGCAGAGTGTCATGTCCATGCTGGGCATACAGGTGCCTCTTAGTAAACAGTTGTTGGGTGAATGATTCACAAGCCAGTGGATAGTCTGGGAACTGGCAGTGAAAGAAAATGAGAGCTGTGAGTCGAGGGACTCTGTTATTACCTGAAAGTATCTCCAAACACCTGCAACAGGGCTTTTTCACATACTGCAATCCATGCTTGGCACACAGTGACCTCACCAGAGTTGCTACTTTGTGATAATCATGGCTTGGCATAATGGGGAACAGACTAAAAAACAGAAGATATAAAACTTAGACCTATAGAGAAATGCAAAGGAGTTTTCTTTCTCCATTACTAAATAAAATTATATCAGCAATGCAGACCCAACTATGACCTTGTACTTCTATTCCGGGAAGTTAGAAACTCTTGCCAAGTACTCTTATCTCTTAACTCTGTGAGCCCTGTGGGTGGCAAATGTTTGAGAAATGCTAAGAGAATAAGTATTTGCTCCATCAAAAGTGTTTATATGTGGCCAGCTCAAATGAATGTATGAAGTTTTCTACCATTCTGAATTACCTAGAGAGCTGAAGACATCCACCCTCACTCTCTGTCTCTCTCTCTCTTTCTCTATTGATCTGCCTCCTGCATCATGAATAGATGAGTATTCAATAAGTTCTAGGCTTGGTATATGAGGCAAAATCCTAGAACAAAAATAAGAAGTGAGGACAGATGGGTTTTTATCCAAAATTTTCACTAATCAGTCAGATGACTTTCTGGGTTTTTACCTTCTTTTTGAGAAAATATAAATAATACTTCTGTCTTGTTTTGCTGATTTTAAAGGACTAACATGAGACAAAGCATAAGAAAATCCCATGAATATGTATTAGATCTCTTTCCTTCTCTATCTCAAATTGGCTTAACCTAAGAGAATGTGGAAAGTGTTTCCAGCGGACATTCTGGAGAGACTGACACCCAAAGTGTTGGCATTTCCTCTTTTTTGAAGGCATGCTTGCCTGTGACCCATTGGTAAAGTATATCCAGATACCATTTGGAAATGGAAGCAGGGTCGGGATTTCGTTGTCGATTGTTTTGTAACTTCAGCTCTAAATATGTAGACACAGATAGGTATTTAAATTAAATTACAATTAAATTTCAACATAAGTTGGTTACCTAAGTGATACTTTTTTTTTTTTTTTTGCCAATAAACCAAAAGCAAAGAAAACCATCGACAAGCCCTAAATCCACTGAAATCTGGAAACTGAATCACTGGCATTTTTCGAAGATTTCATTTCATTTACTCACAATTGTTACATCCTCATTTTTCTTTCTTCCCTTCCTACCATTGATGTTAATAGAAAGATAGCAGCCTTTTGAGAATTCCGGTTCATATTTTTCCTCTGAGATCCCAAACCTAGGGCTCTGCTCTGGACTCTACAGGAGGCTATTATAAGCGAGAGCCTTTGCTCCTATCATGGATTGTTTCTATCACTCACTGGTGTTTGATTTGGAAGTTCAGATGCCCAGTGAACCAGTCTTCGAAAAGGGACTGTTCAGTGTTGCAGGTGGTCAAGACCTGCAAAGAAAAAGCTTACATCAGATATAAATAAGCTCAAGCATCAAACAGGGAAAATATTTATTTATTCTTCTATGAAGGCAATCATTCAAGAAGTGCTTGAGTATCTGTTTTGTGTAAGAAACTACGAGGAATAAAAAAGATACACAATCCCAGGTCTCAAGGAGCTTACAATTTAAGAAGGCAGTAAGACCTTTTGCTAAGAAGTATGTATATGAGCAAATAGATATGAAAAAGTGTGTAGGATTGGAGCGGAGGCTCAGTCACCATTAGCCCTTGGGTACAGGAGACTATGGTGTCACGAATGAGGATTTTGGCAAATGGAAAGTTTGGCAGATTTAGTAGAGATTGTAGGGGTCAGAATACCATTTCCACCAAGTGGACCTGGAAAACTCGTGAATGGGGAAAAAGGCGTTTGAGAGTTCTAACAAAGAGTTCTGTGCACAGAAGTGCGTTCAATGTTAAGTACTTTACTTAACTGGATGTATGTACTTTATGCATTTAAAAAGCGTTATCCTGAGAAGGAGTTTGGAGGCTTCTCCAGACAGACTACCAAGATTAAGAACTCTTATGAATGCTATTTTACTCAATACCTTTTGAAGGTTTAATTCTAGTTGGGGTTGTTGCCATTTTGAATGTTATTTTTGTGGTTATTCTATGTCATTGTTTCTAAAAGTGGATTTCAGAGAAACTTAGGGTCCTCTAGGACTTTTCTTTTTCAGGGGATCTGCAAAGTCAAAACTAAGACATTTATTTGCCTTTTTTATTCTTATTCTCTCACACCTGTACCAAGGATTTTTTCTGGAGGCTACAAACATGGAATGACATCATCACTCTGATGTTAAAATGTATTGACTTTATTTTTATTTAGTTAATAATAAGTTAATGATTAATTAGGAAATATTTTTGAATGTCTGAAATATAATTTCAAATAACATAGATATGAATGAATATAACCTATATAAACACAAGTTCTTTGAGGTTCTCAGTAACTTTTAAGAGTGTAAAATGGTTCTGTGGCCAAAAAGTTGGGAACCACTACTCTGTGCCCTATAAGAAGTCCACTGAATTTGGAAATGAGTTTGGAGAAGAAAGTGGTATTATGACTGAGTTCTCCAGTTAGTCATGGCATGGCTAGTGGAAGGCTTAAGAGGCAGGGGTGTTCTGCATTAGCCACAAATGTGGATCATTAACAGCATGCTTGAAGAGCATGCCATGTTTCCTCACTGGGCCTCTCTACACAATGACATGAGGTGAGTTCCAGGGTCCTTCTAGATGTGAAATTCATCCTGTAATTCGAGGAGTCTCAGATTCACTTGAAAGGCTGTGTCATGTGGGAGAACGGGTCAGTGATTGTTTTCTATAAAGTGCCAGATAGTAAATATTTTGATTTTCGGTCACGAGTACTCAATTCTGCTGTCGTAGCTTAAACGCATTCATAGGTGGTATGAAAATGTATAAACATGGCAGTGTTCTAATAAAACTTTACTTACAAAAAGAGGCAGTAGGCAGGATTTGGCCCTTGAACTGTAGTTTACCGACCTTTGATTTAGAACAAATGTTCTGAAATCAAACTACCCAGGTTAAAACTACTGGTACCACTTATTAGCAGTGTAATTTTATGCAGGTTATTCTTCTTCATGCCTCAATTTTATCCTTTGTCAAGAGGGAATAATTATAGCACTTATCTTATGTAGTTACATGCAAAGCAGTTGACAGTGCCCAATCTCTGGCAAGCTTTGGGTAAATATGAATTCTTATTATTGGTGGTAACCAGACTCTAAATCAGTATGCTTTAAAAGATCGTCTCCCAGGTGCTTCGTTATTACCTGAGTAGAGAACCAGTCTCGGTTCTCCTCTTCGCTCATTTTCATTGGTATGTGGCTCATCTGTGTAATATAGATAATCCAAGGACTTTCAAGACACCTTTTGGAGAATCAAAGGAAGAAGTGAAGACTCCTTGGGGTTTTATGGTTCCCATCACTGGGCTTGCATAAATGTTGGCAGAGCTGGCTGAGTATGGAAGGAAGTGCAGGTGACTCAAAGGTTCCAATGAAATAGTGGTCATTATTTTTCTCTTTGAATGCCCTTTATATCTAGAAATGACACCTTAGGCATTTGGTTACATTACCTGACTTGAGGCCTCATATGTGGGAGCAGTGCCCCAAAGTTTGCTGCAGTATTGGTGCAAGGAACAAAAAATGCCTAGTTAATTAGGGCACATGCAAAGTGATTGACAGCCTGGGCTTTGTCATCAGATAGAGCTACATTCAAGTTCTGATTTGACACTTCCAGTGGCCCTTACTTGCTCTGTAGCCTTGGGCAGGTGATTTAATCTCTCTGAGCTTCAACTTCCTTAGCAGGAATAGAAAATGATACCGTCTGCATTACAGGATTGTGGGAGGGTTACATCAAATAAGATAACACATGTAAAGCCTTTAGCAAAGTGCCTGATGCATATTAGATATCATCTATTATCTTTATTATTACGTGGGATTTAGAATAATAATGTGAAATACTAAGGGTAGAATAAATTGAGAAGTTGAAGGGGGTTATTCAGTGGAAAGTTATTTTGGTTTTGGGAAAATTTTTAGTCATAAAATAACTTAAAAATAATTCCTTTCCTTCCATTATCTTTGGCAAGGATTATGATGGCAACTGGATTACAGTTTTAAAAGTTTCGGGGATCAGAGAGAATAGTGCAATTGAGAATTAAGAAAATAGAAGGTTGAACAATCTTTTTTCCCTAAAGAGCTCTTCTTATTCAACTATTTCAACTCCCCTCGCCCATTTTCCCAGGTACAGGGAATGGGGCATGGTGTCATAATCTCATGCTAATCACACAAAGATTAAATAAGGAATTTACTTGACAAAATACATGAGCAGCAAGGTTCCAAAGACTCCATAGAAAGGACCAAATGTGACAATGTAGCAGATGTAAAAACTGCTGACCCAGGCAATGTCTTGCAGAAAGAAATGCTTGAAAATTAGAAATGGCTTCACGTCCCCTTCATGGGCTTGGGCCATTTCATGTACTGGCCAAATCTCATGTTCCATTAATTATACGCTCTATCTGGAAGGGACCGAGCATTTTCATTTTTCATTTTCTACCTGTTTTAGCTTCAGAGAATGAGTCAAGTTACTCGCCACCCAATACTTTCGGAAGCACATTGCTACTATGTAGTCTAGGTTGAAATGTACAGGCATGAAGAAGAAAACCTCGCTGAAAAAGAACAAGAATAAAAAGATGGTGAATAAATGAGCAGCATGTGACCTCAGTGCAAGTCTACAGGAGTTTCTCCTTAACATGCCACCCCTGCAGTGTTCCCCCTGAGAAGGCGAACAAGGCAAAGGTCCACACCACATTCTGGACTCCACGGTGTTTTCTGAGTCTTTGAGGCTGAACCAGGAATTCGGTTCACGCTCCCCTGAGGAGACTAGGGAAGCTTTGAAGATCTGAGTCATTCTGAATGGGAATGACTATCCTCTATCTATTATATATCTATCTATCTATCTACCATCATCATCTATCCATCTTCTTCATCATCATCATCTATCTATCTCTACCTATTTATCATCTATCTGTCTGTCTCTGTTTACCAAAATATCTCCTACAGCTGTATGTAAGCCATGGGAACAGCTCATTTTCCTACACATAGAAGTACTACAGGTGCCTTTTATTCTTGGGCCTCTACTGTTTCTGGCATCATACTGTAAATGTGTCACCATTCTTTCCCTATCTCTCTTTCCTTTCACTGGGAATTTGATTCATTTTCTAGGGGTATTCTTAGTTAATATAATATGTGCTCAGTGCATGAAGACTGCAAATACCCTGGGAAGAGGCATGGAAATAATGGTTATATCTCTAGTAACTAGCAGACATTTAATAAATGTTTAATTGAATGGATAAATGAATGAATAACACATCTCGCTCTATATTTTTGCTGTATGTTCACTCAGTTACACCATGGAATGCTTTTCCCATTCTTTTGATATCTTCCCACCTACATGAATTTATTCTCTTATTTGGAAGGATAGTAGTCCTTCCTTCTTGCATTGTCAGAAATAAAAAGAAATATCACGATGATGAATAATAGCAGCTCTTTGCAGTTACTCTCAAACTTACAAATATTAAAGTGATGGGAAATGGGAGTAGATGAAAAATGCTTGGGAGCTGGCACATCTAGGTGAAAGGCTGATTTTGAGCATCGCTCCAAAGGAAGACTCGAAGTCTTTCAGATGCATGGTACTTGGCACATAGAAGATTTCATTTATGCTTATTGAAGGAATGAATGTTTGAAGATGACAATAGAAAGATTGGCAGTAAAATGGAAAGATAGGAAAATTTCAGGACTCATCAGAACTATTTTTTTTATCTTAAAAACAATTTTAAAGTTTAAATAATTTTAAGTGATATTTTGTACAGTAGCTTTAAAACTATATTATATAGAGCCCCAAGATTCTAGGGATATATCCCAAGAGCAGCTGTAAAACTCGGAGAGGTGACCTTTATCTTTTGTGAAGCTCTAAAGAAGGCACTTCTGGAGAAGATCAAGCTGCTTTATGAACTTCAGTGGATAAATCTCCTTTTCTTAGGGGAGACAATTAGAGAAACCAAATGCCACAATTTTAATGATGAACACGGAGTTTACAAACATCAGAGAGGTCTAGACTTTTGTGGAGCCATGATCAAAAGCAAATGATTCATGATCACAGCCAAGGATTTTGTTTTTCAAAATCTAGGCAAGAGATTTTGTTTCCTAAGTCAACTGGTAAAAAGGGCGAGTCTCCCAAAGCTGGGAAAACTTATTTTCTAGAAATTGTACAATTTTTGGTTTATGTACCATAAAACTCAGGCCGCAACTGACAAAATTGCACTCTTATTTTTATAAAATTCCTAAATTCTTCTAGAAGGAGATAGCAGCCTCTTCCTAAGTGTCTGACTCTCAGGATCCATCATTTTCCCTTGAGGAGATACCTTTCTGTAGATATCCTTATACCTCCTGTGTTGAAAGAAAACTTCCTTCTAAGAAACTTGGTGATTGTCCTTTACATAATGACTTTAATAGGAGGTTTTAAAAAATTCAACCAGTGAGAAATTGTGGAGTTGAACTTTCCTCTCCTTTTTACTGTTGTTTAAGAAGTCCAAATTAGAGGTGGGATCTATAAGTGTCTTACAAGGCATTTGGGCTATGGTTTGTGTATAAATGCACCAAAGTGAACTAAAAAAAACTGAGCTAAAATTAATTGAAATAACTAGATATTTAGATGCTGTGATTAGTTGAATGTACAGACCTGTCTCTTCTGGGGGAACGTCTCCATGTCCTTATTAACCTTTGAAGAGACATTGCCACCCTCAGTCTTCCAGTTTCACTATCTAACATTGGTTTGTGTTGCCTCAGATCTATGGGCAGTAAGTAGGCAGGGATCTGTTTGTCACCAGGATTGCTTAAGCAGAGAGGTATGGGTTATCACATTGATTATACTAAGAGGTTGGACTGAATAACTTCTAAGGACATAGAGTCCTGCACTTCACATCTCCTTCTAATTGTACAGCCCCTGATTTCAATTATTTCAAATCTATATCCTGGACTTAAAAAGAGAGATGTTCTCAGAACATGCGTGAAGCTGGAACCTCCAGCTTGATCTTTCCAAGACAAGGCTATGGGACTTTCTAAGAAGCACTTCCAGGAACATTTTTGGTGCTTTAAATTTCTAAACATACCTTGACAGGTTGCAAATCTCCAAGCACAAAAAGAGGGCCCCAGTCAATAGTGGAGTCTTTCCCATAAACGTTTAATTTGACATGATGCTGGAAGTGGCAGTAATTCCACCAATCTGCCCTGAGGAGAAGAGAGAGTTCATTAGCTGTGAAGAGATTCCCCTCCCGAAATATCTTTCACTATCAGAGTTTTCTTCATGCATCTCCAAAGTCAAAATGAGACATCTGAGCTTCTCAAACTTGCTCCCACTGCTGGGTCACAGAATGATTCACTAGAGGCTCCCAAAGCCTACAAACAAATGATTATCTGATTCAGGAACATAAATTCAGGCTCAAACAACTTCTGATAATGAAGAATCATAAAAATTTGTTGAAATGAAAGGTTTTTCCATCCTTCTGTTTTTTGATTTTCATTTTTAAAAAAGTGTGAAGGCAGAGAGTGTTTGTATTTTGTCTAAAAAAGAAACCTCATCTCCAAAACTTTAATTGGTTCTAAGGAAAAAAATGACCTCAGGGATCCTACTTCAGTGAATATTTCAAAGAATCATGGATCCGAAGTAATCTCCTAGGGGGCTTGGCTCAGATCATTGCATGTCCAGGTTTCAATGCTCTTGTATAAAAATAAATGAGAATAAAAATATGATGAGAAGCTTGAATCAACCCTGATTTGGGTAGTTTGTGATTTTATCTCTTCAAATTAAAGTCTGAAGATCTTAAAAGAGCAAAGGATTTAGAGGTACATCAACCTAGTTTCATATACTAGATGTATAAATTAGATGTATAAATACTGCTGTGTGTTGGACAATGAAGATCTAAAACAGGTATAGACCTGTTATAGAGAGATGTCAAATACACAATAAAAACCAAATGCTGCCTATTCTTCTGGAAATGATTAACACAATAGGAGAAAGTAGGAGAAATTGAATATTCAATGTGCCACCATTTTACATATAACATCTCATGTCTTCCCAGCTGCCATCATTGCCACCTGCATTTTCCAGCAGTCTAGGTTTTGCAATCCTCAACTGTTGAACAGAATCATCTGAACTTCCTTGCCCACTCTTCTTCTTTAACTTCATTTTTATCTATTCTGCTGCATATTTTCCTTTATTTATTTACAGTCCCACCCTTCCAGGACTTATTAGGCTTGCTAGATTCCTCTAGCTTTCCAGCAGAATCTTTGAATAAGTATGAATCTCTGAATTTAGCCTTCTATGAGCAAAGCAGACACCTCCTAAGAATATTCCCATTCATGATTCTACAAGGCACATCTTCATTTTTAAATGCATGATCCTTCTTCTGTGAGATGATTCCTTAACAGGGTGCCAGAGATTGAGCCAACTCATTTATTGTACAGAGAAGAGGTCACCAACGCCAAGAACAGTAACTGGTCTGAAATCATCAGGAAGTCAGTGATAGATGCTGGACTTAAACCTATGCCTTCTGACACCGAGTTTTGTGCTCAAACACTAAATATCTACATACATATATCTGGATAAATAAAAGGTAGTCATTCATTGTTTAAAAGAGTGTTAGTCTCTGGAGGTAATGATCTACCAGAAATTTTCTTTATTACATCTATGTGGAGATACAAATGTATATACATGTGTATATACAACTAAAGAATATTTATGGTAGATCATCAGACAATGAAAGATTATCTTATAGCTCTTAGCGATTAGCGAATTTTCTTTTATCCTTAGAGAATATTTTTAAGAAAAGCAATTACACTTTGCATTATCATCCTTTTTAAACCTGGGCCTCCTGCCCTAAATGATGTGGATATATCTGGAGGTTTGTCAATTACCAGTGCCTTTAACTATTAATAATCTTCCAATAACTCTATGACATTGGTACTATTGTTGTTGCTATTTTACACACAGAGAGAAGCTGAGTTGCAGAGAGGTTTGGTAACTGCCCTAAACCCATATAACCTGTGGCACAGCTGGGTTGTAGTCCAAGATGTCCACTCTCACAGCCCACCGTTCCAAACTCAGAGCTATGCTTCCTGATACAGCCTTGGAGGATGCATGTGGACCTAAGGGGTGAGCTTAAGTGTTTGTCCCAGGTCTGCACATAATCAGTTCTGTACCCTCAGATGCCCTCTGTCCCTCTGTGAGTTTATATCCTCATTTCTTAAAGGGGAAATATAATACTTATTCTATTTGCCTCCCAGTGATAGATGGATCAGCCCTTTGTACAAATAATTTCAAAAAGAAATTATACAAATATAGGCTGTTTAAAAAAATTACAAACAAAAGAAAATGCTCAATATTAGAGAAAATCCCTTTAAGCTTTGTGTAAAACCATCCTAGTGAAATTTTAGTCTCATAGAGACCCTGTCTTTTGGAAGACAGTATTTAGAATATGTCACATCTTTCATTTAGCAGCTATTTGTGGAATTCCTACTACATGTTTGATCCTGTGCTGATGAGTCCTGAGGATACAAGGATAAGCAAAATAAACATATTCTCTGCTGTCATGGAACTTAATTTAGCAGGAATATAGACATTAAACAAATAATTACAAGCAATCACTGAAAAAAATTATGTTTAAGTTGCCTGACATGAAGTAGATGTCTATATAGACATGGAATTACTGTTTGGCACAGGGTCAAAAATTTCATTCCTTTGTTTCACAGAGGTTTCAGAGTTCTAAGTGGGAGGATGACCTTGTTTTGAAATATGTGGAGTCCATGCTACTGCAGGCCCACACAGGCATGATGGCAGGCCTCTCACAGAAAATGAGAAGTTGAGTCCCAGGACCTCACTCATGTTTTTGTTTCTCTTCTGGCTGAGCTCTCCTGAGGCAAGCTCTCTGATGAGCAGTGGCTTAAAGTCCAATCGAACCATGTCAAGGTTTGGGTGCATAGCTCTGAAGACATCCTGTAAAAATCAGAGAGAACTGTTAGAGGCTTATAAGGGACATGTTTATCCAAACATCAGTCCCCTCTCTTACCTCATCCTCTGCTCATCTTGGGAACCAGCACAGGTTCTGTTATAGAGAATTTGCTTTTAACTCCAGGCTGATACTTCAAGTTGATCGAGCAAATTACAAAAGCTTGGATCCACCTACTGAATGCACTGCTTCGCTAAGCAAGTCCAATGTAACCAGGTTATCCCCAAGCATTGGAAGAGGCTGCTTTCTATGTTACTGAGCAGCAGAAGAGATAAATCTGTAAAGTACAGCATCAGGCTTGGTGTGGAAGTTGCTCACACTACCTGCAGCATGCGGCAACCAATACTGGCTATGCAAACCATGTCTCCCATCAAAGTCTGCCTCTTGGGTCTTAGGACCTGGGAAATGAGACGCTTAGATTATGTTATTCCTCCCACCTCAAAAAAAAAAAAAAAAAAAGAGGTTAAAGTTGATGATGGTTGCTTAAGACAAATGCGTAAGAGTGTGGGAGCATAGCCATTGAGTTCTGGCTTTTCTGAAGTAGCACACTCTGGGCTAAGTTTAGAGCTGAAAGAGTCTCATCACTCTTCTAAAAAAACCCCTAAGGCAGTCCCTGCAGGGGCTAGTGACAGCCAGGCACAGAATTAAATAAGTCAACTGTATTTTTCCATTTCAGGTCCCATGCTAAGTAGCAACTCCAAGTAGCTATGAGAGCAGTGGTAGCTCCTATATCCTGCTTATATTTAGAAGTAAGAAATAGTCTCTTCCTACTCAGGGATTTAAACAGTTTTTAGGGAGGGAGGATTCTTCAAGAGGAAGACACTGGACTTTCTTTTTTGGGAAGGAAGCGATTAAAAATGAAGAACTATAACCAAGGTTGTAATTTGAATACATGGAAACCATGCATATTACTCTGGAGTGTTGGTATTGCATAGTATGGATTAAGAAAGTGGACCCTGAAGCTGCCTTCCTATATCTAAATTCTGGCTTTGCTACTTACTAGCTGTGTAATTGTGGATGTCTCTTGACCTGTTCTCTTTTCTTTTCTCTAACATGGGAGTGATGAGAGTAGCTGCTCAGTTCAAAAAGTTATTATAAAGAAGTGCATCGATTAGAATCTAATTGGCATATAGTAAGTTATCAATACATGTTAGCTATCTTTCTTACATACTTACTACCTACTTTTTCTTCAAGACAGCAACTCAGAGATTTGATTCCTACACTCCAATGCTTAATGTGGTTGAACTCTGAATTATTTTAGCGAATATAATAAATTATTCATCTTCAAGTCATAAAGCAGAGTGACGTCAGAAGCACAGCGGCCTGAGAGATCTCCCTGCATCTCTCTTGAAATAACAAGCCGAACATCTATAACTCAACAAATAACACCTAACCTGCACACAGGCATGTCTGAGAGATCCTGAGTGTTAAAGCACCCAAAGGTGGGCAAATCAGTGTGAGAATGGGAGGCAGATTAGGACTGTGAAACAAAGGAGCTACATTATATTGTGGAGCTTCCTGCGGGGGCTGGGGGTGGGGTGGGGAATGGACATTTCAAGGCCAGGTTTGGCCCTGGAGCAGTGCTGCCTGAGTGATCAGCATATTCCATGCAGTGAAGCCCAGGGATCAGGACAGAGAGCAGGGCAGAGAAGGAGTGTGGAGGGGCAATTGCCATTGCCAAATGAGAGGCGAGTCTCAGAGCCTGGCTGTATCTCCTTCCCAACCCAGAGTGCACTCTTCCTTCCTGGCCCCATATCCTCTCAGAGCTACCTTGGTTATAGTTTTTATTTTTAATCACTCCCTTCCCAAAATAGGAATTCCAGTGTCTTCCTCTTGGAGAATCACCCCCTTTCAAAAACTGTTCAGGGGAATTTGTGCAGCCAGTATGGAAACATAACGACAGCTGGTACCAGACACAGGAGTGATGATATCAGAGCCAGACAGCCGAAACCCGGGGGACGGCATTAAGGGAAGGGAAACAGCCACACATACTGCAGACCTCTCCCAATCAACCCTACCCTCACCCAGTCAGGCTGAGCCAGAAGAAAGCAGCAGAAATTTGCACATGACTGTTGAGATAGTATTGGGGCTTCAGGACCTCTTCAGAGACTCAGACCTTCATTGCTCAGCACACCGGTTCACAGGGGTGGTACCCTGAGACCGAGGGACCTGATTGCAGAGGTACATAGGCACATACCAGAAATGATAGGGCATTTTTAGCCTCAAATCAGAGATCCAAGAGGCTTAGATGCCACCTACTAGAATCAAAAGAATCTCACCTCTGTCCTGCCTCCCCCCCTGCACCGCCACTTATAAACTTCCTAAAGAGAGAGATCACTAGATAATAATACTTAAAAGGAAAAAAAAAAAAAAAAGCAGCGTACACTCCCATTAATGCCAAGGCAGAAAAATGGTCCATGAAACAGCATGAACAACCAAGGTGACAAGGCATCTCAGAAAGAAAAACATTTCCAGAAAATAAGCTCAAAGACTATAAATATGCATTTTATGACAGAGAATTCAGATTGCACTTCTGAAGAAACTCAATGAGATGCAAGAAAATTCTGACTGACAAGTCCAAGAAATTGGAAACAAAACAAACAAACAAAATGAATACTTTACCAAGGAGACTGAAACCACAGAAAAGAACTAAATAGAAATTCTGGAGATGAAGATATTAAAAAAGATGAAGAATGAAATAACAAGCTTAGAAGATAGATCTGACCAGATGGAGGAAAGAATTAGTGAGATCAAAGACAGAAATCTCACAGAAGGAAGAAGAGAGAGACTTGGGAATGAAAAATAAGCAGAGAACTCTACAAGAACTATCTGACTCCATCAGAAAAAGCAACATAAGAGTAATGGGTATACCAGTAGGAGAAGAGAGGAAGAAGGAAACAGAGAGAATACTCAGACAAATAGTCAATGAGAATTTCTCAAACTCATGGAAATGCCTGGATCTTTGAATCCAAAAGCAAACAGGACACACAATTATCTCAGTGCAAAAAGCCTTCTCTAAGACATTTTATATTAAAATTGTCAAATTTAATGATGATGAAAGAATTCTCAAGGCAGCCAGGGAAAAGACAGTAACTTATAAAGGAAAACTCATTAGACTATCATTGGATTTCTCAGCACAAACCTTATAAGAAAGGAAGGAGTGGAACCAAATATTCAAACTATTGAAAGAGAAACTACCAACTAATAATAATATATCCACCCAAGCTCTCCTTTAGATATGAAGGAGAAATAAAATCCCTTCCAGACATAGAAAAGCTGAGGGAATTCTCCACCACTGCATTACAGGAAATACTGAAGGGGGTCGTTCCACTAGAAACAAAATGACAAATAAAAATACACAACTATGAGTAAGATGACTCACAGACAGACAGAAGCAGGAATGTGCAACCCTTACTGAGAACAGGGTCTTAAAAGCTTAAATGTCGCATAATGGTTAAAGGCTAAACACACACACACACATACACACACACACACACACACACACTCTCTCTCTCTCTCTAAAAGGAGAAAAAGATAATAGCTACTGCAACTTCAAAATGAATGTTCAGCATATACGGCAATAATCTGAGACAATAAAAGCAAAAAAAGGAAGAGAGTAAAGATCCAAATCTGCAAAAAGGATGGAGACAAGGCGAACATGGAAGAAAATGGACTACTGGATGTATATAACTATCATTTGCAAAACTTGATGGTAATCATATACGAAAAATCCAGACCTGAGACATATGACATCAAACAAGAAGGAACAGGGAGAAAAATCCATGAAACACCACCTAATTAAAATAACAGACGAAAACACAAAGACAAAGAAACAATGGAAACTTCGAGCTACCAGAAAACAGAAGATAAAATAGCTATAGGAAAACCTCATATTTCAATAATCACCCTTAATGTAAATAGACTGAGCTCATCAAAAAAAAAAAAAAAAAAAAAGGCGCAGAATAGACTGGATCCAAAAACAAAACCCAAACATATGCTGCTTTCAAGAGACACATCTCAGCTGTAAGTACAAATATTGACTCAAAATGAAAGGGTGGAAAACAAAAATCCAAGCAAATGCCATCCAGAGAAAAGCAGGTGTAGTTTTATTTATATCTGATGCACTAGACTTTGAGATAAAAAGCGTAAAGAGAGACAATGATGGACACTTCATAATGATAAAAGGAACTCTTATACATCAAGAACACCTAACGTTTATTAATATTTATGCTCCCAATCAAGAAGCACCAAAATATATAAAGCAACTACTAATAGAACAAAAGGGAGAAACTGACAAAAACACATTTAGAGTAAGGGACATAAATACCCTATTGTCAGCTATAGATAGATCATCCAAGCAGAAAATCAATAAGGAAAATATCATCCTAAAATGGCACACTAGAACAATTGGACATAATTGACATTTACAGAGCCCTTCATTCCAAAACAACAGCTTATACATTATTCTCTAGTGCACATGGAACATTCACAAGGATAGATCATATGTTGAGACACAAAACTAGCCACATCATTTTTAAGTGTTTAAGAAGATTGAAGTCATACCAAGCATATTCTCTGACTATAATGCTTTGAAACTGGAGATCAACTGTAAAAAGAAAGCAGGAAGAACCCCAAATATGTGGAGATTAAACAACATGCTTTTGAAGAATGACTGGGTCAGAGAAGAAATCAAACCAGAGATCAAGAGATACATAGAAGCAAATGAGAATAAAAGTACAACATATAAAATCTTTAGGAAAACAGCAAAAGCAGTAATAACAGGAAAATTCCTATCCTTACAGGCCTATCTCAAGAAACAAGAATGAGCCCAAATAAACAACCTAACATTACATCTTAAAACACTACAAAAAGAACAAATGAAGTCCAAAGTCAGCAGAAGGAAGAAAATAATCAAAATTAGAGCAGAATTAAATGCAATTGAGAAGGAAAAGAGGATAGAAAAAATTAATGCAACAAAGAGCTGGTTCTTTGAAAAGGTTAATAAAATTGACAAACCCCTGGCTAGATTCACTAAAGAAAAAAGAGAAAAGACGCAAATAAACAAAATCAGGGATGAAAGAGGAGAAATAATGACAGACACTGCAGAAACACAAAGGATCAGACAAGAATACTGTGAAAAATTATATAACACCAAATTTAATAACAGAAGAAATGGACAAGTACTAAGAAAGATACAACTTTCCTAGACTGAATCAAGAAGAACTGCAAAATCTAAATAGACTGATCAGCAGTATGGAAATTGAAACAATCATCAAAAAGCTACCAAAAAGTAAAAGTCCAGGACCAGATGGCTTCACCAGTGAATTCTACCAAACATTCAAAAGAGATTTAATACTTATTTTTCTCAAGCTCTTTCAAAAAATTGAAGAAGAGGCAATACTTCCTAACAAATTTTATGAAGCCAACATTACCTTGATACCAAAAGCTAAAATTCAACACACACACGTCAATACTAGCCACACTACCACACACAAACTATAGACCAATATTTCTTATGAACACAGATGCAAAAATCTTACATAAAATCCTAGTAAATGGAATACAACAACATATTAAAAAGATTATACACTATGATCAAGCAGGCTTCATCCCAGGGGCACAGGGATGGTCAACATATGCAAGTTGATTAATGTGATTTAACATATAAACAAAATAAAGAATAAAAATCATATGATCCAATAGATATAGAAAAAGCGTTAGACAAAATACAGCATCCATTTATGATTAAAAAACTTAATAAAATGTGTACAGAAGAGAAGTACCTTAACATAATATAAGTCATATATGACAAACCCTCAGCTAACATCATACTTAATGGTGAAAAACTTAAAACCTTCCCTTCTAAGATCAGGAACAAGACAAAGCTGTCTACTATCATTTCTATTGTTCAATATAGTATTGGAAGTCCTAGTTAGAGCAATCAGGCAAGGGAAAGAAATAAAAGGCATCCAAATAGGGAATGAAGAAGTCAAATTTTCACTTTTTGCAGATGACATGATTCTCTGTATAGAAAACCCTAAAGACTCTACTAAAAAACTGTTAGAAATAATAAATAAATACAATAAAGTTTCCAGATACAAAAATCAATGTTCAAAAATCCATGACATTCTTGTACTTGAAAAATGAATTTTCATTAAAAAATGAAAAAAATAATTCCAATTGAAACAAAAAGAATAAAATACCTAGGAATAAACCTAATGAAACAAGTGAAGGAGCTATGCACTGAAAACTATAAGAGACTGTTAAAGAAATTGAAGACGACATGAAGAAATGAAAAGATATTCATGTTCAGGGATTGGAAAAATCAACAGTTAAAATGACCTATTACCTAAAGCATTATACAGATTTAATGCAATCCCTATCAAATCATAAAACAATTTTAGATCTATCCGAGAACTGCCTATGAGCCTGCGTATAAGAAGATGCTTATACAAACAAATTTAGTGGTTACCAGAGGGAAAGGGAGGAGAGGGGGAGGTAGATAAAGGTCAAAAGATGGTGAGGGAAGGAGATTCGACTTTGTGTGGTGAACACACAATACAATATACAATACTTGAAACCTATATAATCTTATTAACCAATGTAACCTCAATAAATTTAATAAAAAGAGAAGATGCTTATGTAATGAATAAAGTTAGTTGAAAGGATGCAATATCAACTCTTTAGACTTACTTCACCTAGATTCGATGATGTAAAAAAGGCTTTGTATCTGCTAGACCCAGTCCAGGCTCTACTGTCCATTCTGCTTCTGCAAACCTCCTCTGACCCCGTTGGAAAATTCTGAACTATATGATTTCAAAGATGTTTTTTAGCTGTCACATTCCATGATTCTAAAACATAGTTCCCCTAACCAGGAAGAGTCATTCAGTTAACAAGGAGGTGATTAAAGTATGTCAGGATGATCCATGCTAAAAAATAACATTCTGCTTGTTGTTTTGAAGCAGATTAAGATAAAAAACGTTATGGTGGATCAAGATCAGAGTGTAAAGGAAAGGTAAACTTTTGCAATTTAATTTCACTCTGAGCAGTCATCAGGAGTCCTGGAACAGTGTGCTGACAATAACATTCTTCTGAGTTCATTGTTTCTTCTGATCCCCAGCCAGGTTCACAGATTGATACTGTGATAATAGATACTGAAGACTCACAGAGTCTTCCAGAATAGCATTGCCCTGCTCTCTGGAACTCTTTTCATTGTACTGATGGGCAGTTCAACAAAGAAGTTTAGGTAGTCTTAGAATATTTGATTTAAAAGAATTTCCTGTTGGAGACTGAATACTGAATAAGTTGTGAAATCCCCATCTTGATAGACCTGCAAAAACAGGTTCTGTTATCACCATTCTTAGATAAGTATGCTTCTGCTGAAGGGGATAAAATAAAGGGGAGAATAGATACAGGCAACACTGATCAAGTGTATCCTATGTATAAGGTGCCCTATGGGCCAATTCGTAATCATCCCCTTAGTTCTGTGAGGTTCCACTGCTGCTGCTGTAAAGGTAAAAACACCAACTCTTGGGAAGAAGCAATGTCTTGCCCCAAAGGCCACAGTGACTAGTGAAGCCAGGATTGGAACTCAGGGCTCTGGATTTTAAAGCCATGTCGCTGAGAAGATCCATTCTAGCCAATTGTCTTTTTGAAAGGCCTCTTAAGAGAAGAGCAACACCAGACTGTTTGGGGGTGCTGCTAAATCAGTGTGTATTTGTTGAACAGATAGTAACGGTGTCTCTCCACTTTAGATTTAATCACATGAATCACTTTGCCTCTGGCTTCAACCTAACCTCTCTAGGCTCACATTTCACCACACACTTCTTTCAGAATGTTGTCCCCTGGATCTCTCCCCATTCAATAAGCAGCATCCCCTCTGTGGTTCTGAAGCTTTGTACAAACTGTCCCCTTTGCATTTAATGCTTTCCTACATTTTCTCTACACAGAAGTCCCTCTTCGCCCTTCAAGATCCAGATGAAACATTGCCTCCCCTAACACACTCAGGAAAATTATTCATGATCTCCTTTGGGCTCCCATGACACTTTGTTCCCAGAATTTTTCAAATTATGTTGTAAGGAATCTGTGTATTCATCCCTTCTCCAGTGGTTTTTGAATTTCTTGAAGACTGGGACAATGTACTGTTGATGAAATTAAGAATACCGTTTATCGCTATGCCTGGAACATGGCACGTGATCTGAATAAGGAAAAGGGTGAACAAATAGATGCATATAGGGTTTTTCTAACAGGGAGAAAGTTGGGATCATCAAAGTGTTAAGCTCAGAGGATACAGGTCTTAAGAGATACCCTCAGCATCTCTCATGTTCTGACCTTTTTGCTGCCTGAGCATCTCTCATTTTCGCCTGTTAGCCTTTTGATTTCCTTCTCAACCGTCATCTCTACTCTTTAACCTGTTTGTAAGTTTGTTTCATAGCTTATCTCAAACCTGGTTATTTCCAAAACAATACTAACACGGGAAAGATGTGATTGTTAATTTGCTTTCACAAATAGCTTTGAAAATCCTACTACTCTTTTGCTGTAATTTAATGGAGGATGAAGAGAGGCGCTTTACTGTAAAAGCTGGATGGTCCCTCGTGGAGGAGAATGCAAACTCAGAAGGCCTGAAACAAAATCCTGCCTTTACAACTTAAATACCGTGTCCAGGTTGTGCCCTGCACGCAGGCGCCCAGCCAGAGGGACGTGTATGGATTGAACTCCAGCAGGCACTTTGTTTGCCAAATCTTGGTGCTGTAGCCACCCAAAGCATGTGCCTTCCTCATTCACGCTAAAGCACAGTGTAGGGCAGCAGAGGAGTAGGCTGTTTTATATTGGGGAAATTACTTAATTGGGAACTGAGGGTACACGGTAAAGGGCATCATGCTCTCCAGGGAAGGAGGGCAAAACATAAAGACAGAGAATCTGAGGCTAAATGTTCACTCTGTCTGTGTCTTTATGAGCCTGAGTACCCTCCGGATCTCTCACGTTCTGACCTTCTGTTCTGGTCTCTGTGTGCCAGCCCTGGAGCCATGGCTGCACCTGCCTAGAGCAGGAAACTTGTTCTTCTTTACATACTGTTCTGCCCTCCTTCCCTGGAGAGCAGAACCCTCTTTTACCATGTACTCTTTTTTACCAATCAGATGGCCCAGGCTCCCTGTACTCTGTCTGAGTAGCCATGGAGTATTGTGGTTCTCAGAATTCTCCTGGCACCCTTCCAGGCTTCTTGAGCCATTTTCCTTTGGAGAATGTTTTTTCTAAACATTTTTGGACTTACTTCCTTAAAGTCTAAGGGACATGACTAAGCATACTTAGGATTTTCATTCTCAAGATATAAATTTTCAGATAGCATGCTTATCGTATCCCCTAGGCTTCTGATGGTTTCTATTTCATTAACCTATTTCTCCTTGTTGGCTAGAATTACATGCAAAGTCATGTTTTTTCCCTAACTTCTGGAAAGTAAAAATGATCAGAAAATTACAGATTTATTACCTGAGCTGTCTCAAGTTGAGTGAATCTGTCCATGATTTTCAAGGAGGCTGAGACTCATGTCTTTGCTGACACATCCTCTGAGCTAATTCTGACTTGTGTTAGCAAAGCATCATCCATATTTTTTCTGAGTTGTGAGAATGAGGGGATGGCTAGATAGAGATCTATGGGTTTGTATGTTTTTTTTTTTTCATTTTATTTTTGTTAACCTTTCTCCTGTTATTCTTGCATGCATGCTTTCCACCTTGATTCTTTTACTCGCCGCTCTCTGGATTCCTACATAGCATCCATCTGTCCTCCAGACGCACAGGATACTCCCGTCCCTTGCCATACATGCTCATCCCCACAAAAGTACGAACTCTTTAGAAAATAGTATCAGATCTGACAGAAGTGGTGGGGATGTAGCAGGGTATGTTCAGAAAGGCAATCGTCTGACTGCAGGGTCAAGACGGGAAGATGGTAGAAAAAGAACCTGGTTAGAGAAGGGAGATGAGAAATTGGGCAGAAATAAGAATTGGGGGAACATTTTTTGATAATATCAAAAGACAAAATCTTGCTTACTTTTCAAGTTTGCCAGGCGCTTGCATATTTTATTGTTAGTACCATTTACTGAGTGGTTCTTAGTGACACAATGTTTTCAATCCTATATTTTGAAATTGTTTGGGGGAATTTATATACTAAATTGTGAATACAAGAAGCACAAAAAAGGGGGAAAAAAGCCTGGATTTTAATTTCTGTTTGGTTATATATTAATTTCGGGTCTTGGGTTAGTTATTTAGCCCTTATTCTCGTTCATTATATGCATAATGTGAGAATAAAATTACTAATTGAAATAAAACTAACTTCCTATAGACTATTGCAACAGAGATGCATTTCTTAATGCATTTAAGGGTTAGAGAGACCTCCCTATCACATGGTAAAAGGAAATTTTACTTTTAAAGACTCATCTATAAAGGGCTTTATGGTAAAAAACCTACCTGATTTCAAAATTTGGCACTCTTACTTGCTGGCTGTGTTTATTATTTGCCTCTTTGAATATTAATTTTCTCATCTGTAATGTGGGGGTAATATCCACCGGTCCTCATGGTGAGGTTTAAATGAGGAGATGTATTTGAATGTGTCTAGGTTATTCTAGGTTTCCAATAAATGTTAAATATATTTTTTCCTCCTAGCCATGTTGGTGGAGGAGGGTGATGAGAAGCAATGGAGAAAAGTGGAAAGACTGGAAGCTAAGAAAGATAAGGGCTTTGAATCTGAGATCTGCCAGGCAATTAATCTGATTTTAATTTCTTCTTCCAGAAAAGTAGGTAGTATTACCTGTATCACACTGAATGAGCTACAGGACACAAAAGAGCTCTGCAAAGTCTAAAAGCCTATCTAATTGTAGGCTTTCAGCACTTTGATGCCTAACAGATGAATCACTGACTTTCTTGTAGACACTCCAATTATAAGAGTCTGAGAAATTTATACTTGGGTGCATTTTCTCCCCCAGATTTTCCTTACCTATTTGTAACATTCTTCTTACAAAACAGGGACTCCACTTCAAAACAAAACACCCAGAACAAAACAAACCCCAGAATACACAAACATAATATCCAGTATCCACACCTGAGCTCATCCCAAACCCAGTCCAGATAACAGCTAGACCCTGGGGCTTAAATTGCTTCCAAATCCTTGCTGGATAGGAATCTAAAAATTTAGTTTGGGAGATGAGTGATTGTGGAGTTTGAACACGTACTTGATGTGCTTTTGGAAAGAGAGCCAAGGTCCTAGCCACCCAGCAGCTGGAACAGAGAGAGGGCAGTCCCCTAGGGTACATTCCTTACCCTGGGGTCCTCCCTGGCATAGTGACTGAGGACCTGGTGTCCACCTGTATTCCTCCTGGCCCAGTCAGTAACATCATAGACCTTGCAGCTAATCACCAGCCACTGGTCGTCCTCCTAATCATGTCTCTGGATCTCCTGCCAGCTGTACGTTTTGAAGCTTTTTCTGGGCACATCACATTTCTCATTTGCCTCCTGCTTTACGGAGACCTCAGCTTTCCCATTTGCTCCTGATTTCCCATTTGCCTGATGCTTCTCCTCTAGATATGGCTGACTCTTTCCTATACGTCTCCCATTGCCCGCGTGCTTTTCTTCAAACTTCATCGTATTTGAACCCCTGGGATTTCTGGGTTGACTCCTGAAACTTCTAATCCTCACCTCTGGTTGGACCACAAACTAACCCTTTCCTCCCCCTTTTATTCCTTCGTAGTGAAATGCTGGCATAGAACACTTCTTTTTAGCCTAGTTATCTTTTCCCAAACCTGATAGCACAGTCTCACTTCTGTCTGTCCTGAATCTTTTCTGCCCCGATGAGCCTGGACTACTTTTTTTTTTCTAAGAGGTTAGACCAGCTTTCCCTCTTTACTCCTCCTCTCCCTTCTAGCTGGTCTCTTAACGGCATCCTTCGTCATTAAATGTCCCTTAGTAAAATGGGGCCAATCACAGTGCAGCAGGATGTTGCACTGGCCCCTGGGGAGGAGGGGCTAGGCTCTGGCCACCTAACTCTCCTGCTCTGTATCAAAGTGGGTTTGATTTGCTAGTTCTCTGACCTCCTGTGAATGGAGACAGTTAGATTTGTTAATTCCACATGTGAGTAGAAGCTTTCAAAATCACCAGGATGGTGTGACTGCTTGGTGGACTTGGCAAATGTTTGTTTTCTCATCTGTTATTTCCTCCTAGGACTTTAAAGCTCTCTTAAAAAAATTTGTTGGCTAATAAAATTATATAGGTTTCAAGTATACAGTTCAATAATACGTCATTTGTATATTGCTTTCTGTGTTCACCACCCAAAGCCAAATCTCCTTCCGTATAGTGATGGAAGGAATGTTTACACTTTTTTTTAAAGACCTTTTTTTTTTTGAAAAATGGTTTAGATTTACTAAAGCGGTAAATTAGTAGTAAACCAGTTTCCTTTTCTTTCCCCTCTGAAAGCTAGAACACATGATGATTTACAAAACCCTAGTCATATACTTTATCTGATTTAATCCTCACTTTAACCTTTCGAGGGAAGTTTTTTTAGTGTCCTCTTTTTCAGGTATGAAAACACTGGCTGAAGACCTCTGGTAAGGTGAACCACAATCACCTTGTCAGTGAGAAGTAAACACAGATTTTCTGGTTTCAAGTCTCCAACAATTTGTACTTTGTTCTCTGAACCTGGGGTCTAAAAATACATAATAATAACTTGCTCAGTGGTTTAAAACTGAAGTAGAAGAAGAGATTCGGGGTGTGTGCGGATGTGTGTGTGTGTTGGGGCAGGGGAGGATCTTAATGTTAAGAAAAGAGACAGCATGACATAATAGGAAAATCCCATTCTCATACTTGGAAAGCATCCTAAATAAATCATTGGTTATTCAGGCCAAGCTGTATGTACTCAAGATTCCAGTCCCATATAATTTATAATTGTTACAAATCAGAAATGGCCTAAATGTCCAACAATAAAGAAGGGTGATTTATTACGTATATATTGAATATTATACAGATATTAAAAAAGATGTTTTTGTAGGATTTTTAATGGACTGATGTTTGCAATAAAGCAAGAGAAAAAATTAGTTGATAATATTCTATTTACTTACTAGTATATGATTGGAAGGAAAATGCTAAAATATTGGTGTTAGTTCTCTTTGGTTTATAGTGTTATCAAAGATTTTCTTCTTTATTCTTTATGGTCTTTCTCAAATTTTCTAGAAATAAATACATGTTACTTTTATGATGTAGATTTTTTTTTTTTTTAAATAAGGAGCCAAAGAAAGAAAGAAAAAGCATGGATTTTGGAGCTAGATGGATCTGGGATAATATCTGAGCTCTACCATTTATTAGCTATAGAACATCATGCAAATTACTTAAGTTCTTTGGGCTTTTACTTTTTCCATCTCTAAAATGAAACCATGAACACAATTTTCAGGATTACATTAAATGAATGTAAGCGCTATGGTATTTACAGAAATCTTCAGTATTTTCTATAATTTCTGCATGGAAGTTTCATAAATCCAACATATACACTTTTAGTATTTGTAGATTATATACATAAATTCAGGATAGCTCCAGAATTTCAGTCTAAGTGAGGTTTGAGGACAACAGACTGGTTGGAAGTTTGTGGGAGGCAGGTAAGAGGCTTGTCCAGGAGAGCGGGCTAGCACTTCATGTAAGCTTGAGATAATGTTATTTTGCCATACCACATAATGCAGAAACACTGGTGGGAAGCCTCTCTCAAACTCTCTCTCTCCCTCTCTTTCTGTGTGTGTGTGTGTGTGTGTGTGTGTGTTTGGGGGAACATAGATAAAACCTTTTACATCCTTCCATTGACACTGGCATTGGAAAAACTTTGTGTATAGCAGGGGTTCTGTAACTGTTAGTTTTCTGTCTGTGCCTGCTTGGCTATCATTTATAAAGATAGCTACCTATTCCTTTAAAATGTTCGTACTTGTTTTGTTTTGGTGGCCAGGAGGCTGCTTACAATCCCAGAAATAACATAAACTCTGGAGCCAGAACTATCTAAGCTGAGTATTCTTGCACTAGATTCTTATTATCTCCGTGCTTCAATTTTCTTATGTTATAAAATTGGGTGAACAAAAACTATCCTCATAAATTTGTAGAAGAGATTCTATTATATATGGGAAGAAGCTAGTCTGGTACCTAATACCTAGAGAAATGCAATAGATGTAGCAGCTATTATTATTGTTTTTGCATATGTTTTATTTTTACTTTGGAATGTAGTCACCTGTGTCTGTCATTCTCTCAGCTCCCTGGGCTTCACTTCATTTTATTTGTTTTAAAAGAGATGTTGTCATTAAAATGACCATCACTAGCAAGGCTCAAGAGGAGAGACCAGAGGTGTTTTACTATGGAAGGTGAGGCTCTTTTGATTCTACCTTTTGTCCATCCCCAGAACAAAGGGCTGGCACCTGGGACTTTCTAAGCTAGGAGTTCTGCTCTATCTTCTTTCAGGAGGAAATGACTTCCCATGGATTTCATTTTTGTTTTACTCAGTTTTATGGAAGGAAGAGAGAGACAGGGTTGCGGGGAGAGAGAAAATGGTAGAAGAAGGAGATAAAGGTGAATGAATTTGTAGCCTACCTAGCTGGTACAGAAGGGTTAGGAACTAGGAGCTTACCTAAATATTTCTGAGCTTGTTTGTTTGATCGATTCCTAATGATGCTTGGCTGAGATAGTTTCCTTCAGGGCCAGAAGGTAAAGATAAGAAAAGCCACTAGAAACCAGTTGGAGACCAGTTGAAATTGACCAGAGGACATTTTGATGGCTTCTTTGTGAACTTTCCTCATTATACCCTCATTATAACATTAAAATCTCTGCTCAAGACAGGGCTCACCTGCCATTTTCTGTACATGTGATGTATGAATAGCCATGTCTGCTTAGTGCATATGCTCACCCCAAACAGATCTCAACATGCTATGATGTAAGCAACTAACCCTATAATACCACGTGGTCTTTTGTTTCTGAGGAGACACTGCCTGGGAAATGATCCTCGGTGGGCTCCTTGCTCGCTGGCTAGCAATAAAGTTGCTGGTAACAAAGTTAACTTGGGACGTTCTTTTTGGCTGACACCTAGAAAGTGGTCAGAGCTTGGCTCAGGTTGGTAACTTTGGGCTTTGTTTTACTTCTTCTAGTTCCATTAGGTGTAAAGCTAAATTGTTTATTTGAGATTGTTCTTGTTTCTTGAGGATGGCCTATATCACTATGAACTTCCTTCTTAGAATTGCTTTTACTATATCCCATAAATTTTAATGTTATTTCCATTTTCATTTATCTCAAGAAATTTTTTGATTTTCCTTTTCATTTCTTCATTGACCCATTATTGAAGAGGTTAAGTAACTTACTTGATATCATATCCATATCATTACTTGTCAGATCAAGTTGCTTCCAGGTTGATTAAAAGTACTGATTTTTATTTATCTTAAAGATGCCGTGAATCATCACATGGTGATCAGAAGCTCCAAGTGGCAATTACTTAAGTCTTTAAGAAATAAAAATGGTCTAAAAATTTGTCTTTCAAAAAAATCACATTTACTGACATAATGTTTGATAGAGGAGTCTCTATGAGATACAAAGATAAATAGTTTTACATTCTTTAATAACTGCTACCCTCTGTTATCTTTGGAACCTCCATTTTCATGGGAGCAGTGAGCTTCATTAATATGATTGCGGTCAGATGTTGTGCAGTCATTTTAGTTATCGAGCCATCTCATGTGGGATATTTCTATTTTAAAACATCAGTCTCATAAATGGATTTCACATGCTTTACTGATGGGAGTGTAAACTGGTACAGATTCATTGAAAACAGTTTGGTAGTTTCTTATAAAAGTAAATACATACTTATCGTATAAATGATGCATCAACTGCACTCCTTGTTATTTGTCCGGGAGAAATTAAAACATGGTCACACAAAAACCTGAACACGAAAGTTTATAGCGGCTTTATTTACCGTAGGCCCAAACTGGAAACAACCTAAATGTCCTCCAACAAGTAAACCATGGCATATTTATACAATGGAATACAATGAATGCAATCCATCAGTAAGAAGGAATAAATTATTGATATGTACACCAGTGTGGATGATTCTTAAGGGCATTATGTTAAGTGAAAAAAAACCTCAAAGAGTTTTATATTGTATAATTTCATTTACATAATATTATTGAGGTGACAAAGTTAAAATGACGAAGAGCAGATTAGTGGTTATCAGAGATTAGTGTGGTGGGAAGGGTGTGACTCAAGCAAGAAATAAGACAATACAAACGAAAACTCACAGACAAGGACAAGTTTAGCGATTGCCACCAAAGAGAAAAGAGAAAGGAGGAGGTGGATAAGAGTAAAGGGAGTTAAATATGTGGTGATGGAAGGAGATTTGAATTTGGGTGGTGAACACACAATGCAATATATAGATGATGTCTTATTGAATTGTACACTTGAAATGTACATAATTTTATTAACCAGTGTCATTGCAATAAACTTAATTAAAAAAAATGTCAACCTCATACTCAGTTTAAAACTTTCCAATACTAAATTAAAACCTTGGGTAGGTTGGCCACATGGCTCAAAGTGCTTTCCTCTCTAATCCTTCTGTAGTTGGAGGAAGGAAGAGACAATTGAAATAAGATGCTTCTATTTGTAGCTGCCCTTAGTGAGTTAGCTACTTTTTTCTTTGTTGTAATAACTGTTCCCTTATTTCAGAGTTTCTCAGCGTTAGCATTACTGACCTTTTGGGCCAGATCAAGTATTAGTGTTCAGAGTGGGGATGGGGGGTGGAGTTGTCCTGAGCATTGTAGGATGTTTAGTAGCATTCCTGGTCTCTAACCTCTTGGTAGGTGTCAGTAACAAGCTGCCTTCACCTCCTCCAAGTCATGGCACCAAATTGTCTTTCTAGATATTGCTAATTGTTCATTGGAGGAAAAAAAAAACCACACACACCAAGTAGACAATTCCTGCCATCTATGATCATTTATACAATGGCAAGAATGGTGTGGATGGATGAGACTCCCACAGGCCTCATTGAGGAAAGAAGACTCAATTCCAAATGATTCTTGGGAGCTCAGCTACAACTTTTAGCTGACTCATAGCTAATGACAAAATACTGTCCCTGTATTGTGGAGGTCTGCAGTAAGCATGTAACCACCAATTGGGTCTCCTTGCCTGACTCTTTCTGGGGCTTACAGGTTTTCTCTTCACTACCAAAGCAGCTATAGGTGCTCACTTTTGCCAGGCCATGCCACTACCTAGGTTAAGAAAAAAAAATAAAATCTTTGTAAATATAGTGTCTATGGAGAAAAATAATGAATGGTACAGGCCCCTTCTCTCCAAAAAGCCTCTCTACCTGCTACAGCTCTTGACGATCTTTCCCCTTTCACTTCATCTAGTATCTGTAGTCTGCTACATTCACTTGGAGCAGATAGAACTGAGGTGACTTGGATTATTAATTACCTAGTGAACTATCTAGCTTATCGACTAGAATAAAGATGATAGACTGTTGAGCGACTGAAGGGCACAAACCTGAGAAAGCCTAGAGTTCAATTTTCTCATTTAATAGGTGAAACGCAAAGAGATTGGGACTTACCCAGTGCCATACATGGAATAAGTGATAGACTGAGGCTGTACCCGGGGTCAGCAACCTTTTTGTAAAAGTACTCCTCCAATATAAGGGTGTTTGATTGATTGTACAGCATGATAGTTGAGTATTAACTATGGAATTGGAAAGATCTAAGTTCCAATTTCAGTTCCACGATTAAATAGGCCATGTGACCTTAGGAAAAATTTGTCGCCTCTATCAACCTCATTTATAAAATGGAGATTATGACAGAATCTTATTCATGGATATATTGGTGAGGATGAGTTGAAATCATGTGTTTAAAATATTTAGCATAGGGCTTGCCCTATAGCCAACACTCCATCATCCTCATCCTCATCTTTGTCATTGCGGCAGTGTTTTCGAGTTTAGAAAATTCTTTCACAGACATTTAATCTTCCCAACTCATACGTGGCTTTTGGTGGTAGGTGTTAGTCACATTTTATAGATGAGAGAGTAGGTTCAGAGGGACATATGACTAGATATACACATCCTGTTCACATGAAAACACGAGGACAGGTCTTATGACACCAAGACTCGTGCTCCTCCTGCACAGTTGGTGATGTCCCAGTTAAGATTTTAGTCCTTGCTAACTGAGGGCTTTGCATGTATATAATCGATGCTAAATATTTGCTGGGACAATTATTCTACTGTTTATTGTGTATTCATTCACCTCTTTCCACCACGTTTGGTTAAAAATTCTTAGCGGGCAGGTCCTTATTTCAGACATTTTCAGAGACCACACACATATGGTTTGGAGTTGAATTCATACTTGTCTTCTATGAATACTCACTGGTGGAGATGATGTTGTAAGACACAGGGGAGATGTGACGAAAGCACTCATGGCTAAGTAGCCTGTGACTTCTTTGCAAAGGACAGAGAGAGGCCCAAATGAGAGCATAGGTCAGATGGGTGGAGTGGAGCGGGAGAAATCACTGGATCAGGTTCATTATTTGCCCTTTATAACTTTGATTCTGGAAAAAAACCCAAACCAAACCAAGACCAAAAAACATAGAGAAAAGAGGAGAATACAAAAAGGAGAGGGTGGAGCTCTCCTCAATCATTCAAAACGCCTGAAGGAAAATGTACTTTTACCATAATATTAGTAGAAATGGCATGTTTCTTTGCTTTTTGTTGGTGCAGCATAAATGATAAGAACGATTACTAGTTAACCAGATTTTGACATGAAGTTGAAATTGATATAACTTTTTCTTTTCTCCAAATGGAAAACTTTCCTTTGAGGCCTGAGCCACAGATATAAAAAAAAATCTTGTTAGAGGAACTGAAAACGAAGGCCTGTGTTTTAGAGTCTTTGAGTAAGAGTGGACGATGGCATGGAAAGAGAAAAAAAGGTAGTACATGCAACATTATATTGGTACCTTGATCGGGGTTTGGCTTTTATTTAAAGTATAACTGGTCACCACTGAGAGGTTTTAAGTAGCTGAAGAACATGATCCAATATGAGAGTTTCAAAGATTTTCATCTGGATTCTGTGTAAAAAGAGGCTGATGAAGAATGTGAGTGAAGAGACCAGATGGGAAGCTCTCAGAGTAGTCCAGGTAAGAGGTGATGGTGGATTGGGAAGAGGAATGCCATGAAAATAGATATTGCACAACTAAACTCATTCTTCAAGATTATTCTCTAATTCGTTGCTTTTCTAACCTTACTGAGGGGCAGAAACCATGACTTTAATATCTGCATTTGCAACTACCTGTATAGTGACTGGCAGATTTAGCAGAAAGAGCAGTATTTGTACAGAAGAAGCAAACCTGAAAAGTGGCCAAGCCAGGAGAAAATGTAAATAGAATGAGCAAAGAATGTGGTTCTGGGATGGATTTTATGGTCCAAAATGTTACTGTCCTCATTGTTAGTAATCGATTGAAGGGATAGAGAAAAGAGAAGAATAGAAAGAATTCTGTAATTCCTACAATAACCTAGGAGTGTGTGTGTGTGGGGGATGTTTTCATTCCTTGAGCCAAAGTCCTAAGAATATGTAGGAGATAGTTCTAAAGTTGGAATTTAACTGTCCATATGGTGCGGTGTTGTGTTTTTAAGACTGGCTCATGTTTTGGAACATTCTTCCGGAAGAATGTAGCTGGATTCTTGTTTACAGTCTCCATGGTGGGGACTGGGCTGAATGACTGATATAACCAGTAAGAGTCTTTAAACTTACCAAGTGGAACTGGCTTTGCATGGTCAGAGTATACAACTCTGCGAAAGCAGCATGTGGTTTTGTAGGGCATAAAGTTACAGTAGAACTTTCTCTGTTAATTCTGTAAGATCCACCATGACCTTGTCAGCAACCAAATGTTTGTGATCTTTGAACTTCCTACTTTGTACTCTGGGCCAAGTCCAAATTGCAATCTCTGTGGTATGATGACAAATAAAATGGGCTCTTCTTTTACAAGTAAAATAAACATATCTAGGAGTAACACATTTGTTTGAAATAATGATGGTGATGAGGATAATAGCAATAATAAAACATTCATTAAGCACTCAAGATATGCCAGTACTATTCTAAACACTTCACATGCATTAGGGAAGGTAATTCTTACAATACCCTATAAGATAAGTACAGAAAGTTTTAGCAACTTACCCAAGCTTATGCAGCTCATAAGTGGTAGGGCTGGGAAGTCACTTAAAAATGACTCGTCTTCTAGCCACAGTTAGTACTTCACCTCTTAACCATGAAACTTCCTTCTGCTATACAAACCTTAAATTTGTTTTTATAGTATGCTTTGTTTGGGAGCCTCTTCACTCAACCTAACCTAGAAAACATTTTTTTGTATCCCTAAAGACCCGTTTAAGGAAATCTGTGAAGATTTCTCTAATTCTCTTGTGTTTCCTTGGTACTTGGTACATGGCTTAATCACACTAAGTTATCATTGTGTGTCTATAAGTTTGCCTCCCTCACTAAACTCTGAGCTCCAAGAGAAATAACACTATGCTCCTTTATTTTTCTTGTCCTCAGGACCAGGACCAAGTTAATGCTTAATAAATGTTTTATGAGTGAATAATGAAAAAATGATTACATAACATAATTATCTGAATGGAGCCAAAATTTGAATAGTAAGCAGAACAAAAGTTTGGGTAGCCCTAATGAATGGCACAGCATTCAAGCACTGAAGTGCATGAATTGTCCTCAGAGAAATGTGGTTGAAATGTATTGAATTCTCTGTCCATCAGCTCTTTCTAATGGAATTACCCCAGTCTCTGATGATATTGTTCCATTGGAGCAAACATGCCCCTGTCTTGGGACCCCTCTTTTTCAAGCCAGAGGGGCTGGACCAGGAGAGCTACCCAGCCCAACTCGAGCCAGTGAGCTTCTTTTGGAATTAACTACTCTCTTGAATGGATGAGATATAAATATAAGAGCTGTTGAATTTGCTTACTTCCCACTATTTGGAATGGGAAGCCAAAAAGGCTTGTCTGTATTAAGGATGAAAATAAAGAGAGACCAGGGAAAAAAGTCAAGTTTATAAATTCAGGAAAATTTCCTAGATAGAGCACTTGTAGTACTTGAGTGCCTGAAATCTGTAGGCTCCATGAGAAACTGACTATTTATTTATATTCTGTTCACTATTATATTCCCAGGTCCAACATCATAGGAATTTAATAATTATTTGTTCGATAAATGAGTAAGTAGGGTCCTGAGCAGAGGAAATAGCTGGATGAAGGAAAGAGACAGCTGGTTCCAGTTACCTTGATGCAGGAAGTTCTTTTATTTCATGTAAGATTATAGTTGACTATCATAGCAGATCCCATTAAATTAACTTAGAATATTTTGCTATGAAAAATATGGCAAAAGTACATTTGGGTGGATAAAATAACCATCAGAGCTACCTGAAGAGCTTCTGTAAAGGTTGAATCTTGGCTATGAGCCTGTGGACATTCTGATTCAATTAGTCTGGAGTGGGGGTTCCAGAGTCTGCATTTTCTAAAGCTCCCCAGATGCTTCTGCTGAAAAGCCAAGTTCTTAGAGTTCCATGAATCCTTACACCCCAAGGTTCACTCAACTCCCAGTTCTGAGTTAGACTATTCATTGCATTAGATGGGTGTTTTAGGTAACATCGGTTTATCATTCATCCAGTAACATTTATTAAGTATAAAATGTACGTAAAGCACAGCACAGATTGCTTGCTTGCTCTGCTTTTAAAATTTTCTAACAGGGAAGCAATTTCTGCTTCCCTTCAATAAACAATCCTGACCCTAAAGTAAGTCAGGATTTGCATGGTACCATCCCATCTGAATGTAAGAAAAATCTATCCTGTATGTATGAAGTCACGATTCTGTAATATGAGAAGGTCAGGGAGTATGGAATTTTGAAAAAGCTATTTTTATTATGCTAAGCTGGAGTCATTTATTCTGACCCTTATTGCTTGTTTCTCAGAGAAGTGAAGCACAGATCTACTCTAGGGTAAACAGGAAGCTGAAACTCTGACCACAAAGGTATGTTGTATCATTGTGAATTATGAACTTTGTTCTGTACTTAGAGATCCTTAATGTCATGGAACTGGTGGCTGCCTTTTCAGAGGAGTCGTGGCTGAACTGTAATAGAGCAAACACTGATCCAGGCATCGGGGGCTACGGTACCCCTTGCTGATTAGCTGTATGCATTACAAAACCATTTCTCCTTTCTAGGTCTTCATATCCTTATCTTCCACTGAGGGATTGCATCAAAATAAAGTTATTCTCAAAACTGATGACTTGGGGATCTCCCAAAATACTGAATTAGAAGTGAAAATGTATCACTTTGGCTGATCATTTGGTATCAAGGTGTTCAAAACTACAAACACAAAACTTGAGTTTCAAAAGGCATGGCAGAACTTGATAAAAGGTTCATCATTCTAATATACCTATTATTTTTACAGTTGGAATGAAACCAAAACTTTTCATAGAGTAGTTGAGGATGGCAAGTTGAGGAACACTGTATTAGATAACATCTGAGGTTCTTTCCATCGCTAAGATGAAAAGAAGCCATGTCTGATTTCCCTGCTGTGATAAGACCTTCAGTCTCTTTTCTGACCAGAGACAAAGTATACTTCTGATTCTGCTCTATCACACATAGAAATTAAATCTACAGATAACACGAGGTTTAGTAATAACCATTCATTTCTTGAGAATATTTGTGCCAAACATCATATTATAATGGCATGCTTAGCAGATACACGAGAAAGGGAAAGTCTGTGATATCTACCCACCAGTGTAGTTTACCATCTGCGACTCTTTTGTGTTTTCTGTGCTTTTGCGCTAGACTGTGGGTAGAGTCATGAAGTGGACACCGTGCCTTTGCACGTGTGCACCATGCTGCCTTTGCAGGGGACACATGTTCATTCTTCAAAACTCGATTTGAGCAACACTCTTGCCTTTCGATGATTGACCTTGATAGAGCTAGGACTCTTTGTATCCTCATAGTCCCCCTGGGCACAGTGCGGTTATCGCTCTTGTTACATCTTGTCTGGTTGTCATCATTGTCTCTTTCATCCACTGGGCTGAATTGCTTGAGGTATAGAGATCATGCCTTTTTTATTCTTGTATTTCTCAAACCTGGTACTAACTGGTGCTCAGTACTTGATTCCAGATTGAATGAATGGATCAATGGTTAACTAAGACCCAGAGATGTTCACATTCTCCTCTGTCCTATATTCTCTGTGATGGAGCGGGCAGAAGGGTTGGGTATGTGTCTCAGGTAAAACAAACCCCCAGCTCCCTTTTTATCTTAGTAGTGTTAGGCCTTGTGACTTGTTTTAGTTTCATCCCTGATTGTTCTCTTCCACCTTAATTAGAAGTGTCCTTAGAGGTCTTTCACTCGAAGTACACTTATTTTTGTTTTATTTGGATATGCTGTTCTTACTCTTGTGTCATTCACGTCATCTTTAGATCCGATGAAAATTGCAAAGCTTGCATAACAAATTCTCGTGGGAGTGGGGAAAGATGCTTTCTGAAGGGTTAACGAACTCTTCAGGTGACAAGATAAAGACTGAAACTTTCGTTTTCTGAGCGGCATTTACTGCAAGTGGCAGTTTCATGCCCTTGAACGCTGATGTTCAGTAATACCCATTCAGCTGTGTGGTTGATTTTCTTGTAGTTGTTATTTTTACTTTTTACTGAGATTCCAAAATGTGAATTGCAATTTCTCAAGGAATCTTCATAGATAACTCTCAGCCTCATTTTTGCAGGTGTGATTCAGGGTAAACGGAATCTTGCTCACAGTCACACAGCTGGGAAGTGACTGGACTGGAATTGGGACATGGCTGCATCTGGCTTCACAGCTGAAGCTTTCCTATTTTGGCACAGTGTCATTCAGCTATGACTGATTTTATTGGATGCCTATTTATTGTCTATCTGCATCCTAATGACCCTTCATTATTTCTCTTCCGTTTGGGCAGAGCTTTTGACTACTTCACAAAGGAATCTCTGTTCAATCTCTGACCTATTTTCTATAAGCTGATTCTAAACAAGAAGAACTGATATTGAGGCTCTCTAGGTCCTGTCCTTTTATCGACTACAGTACTGCACTCTCTGTGTCCCAGGCATTGTATTGGGCCCTTTATGAGATCTAAAGATAAATAGGTTAGTGTTGCCCTTGGTGAGCTCAAAATCTATGTTGAGAATACAATAATTTTACAAATAATGATAAAACAAGGCAGCATCTTAAAACTGCCATGAATGTGGTATAAATAATCTAGTAGGGGGAGTCAAAGTTGGAAGAATTCTCATTTGCTTGACATAATCAAGGAAGGCTTCATGAAGGAGGTGATGTAGAATTAGACCATGAAAGATAAAGGAGCTTTTCTATGATCGTGGTTAGGGGGGAAAATGTGGACAGAGGTAATAAGATGAGCCAAGATCTACACTTGCAAATATATAGAGCACCTAGTAGGAATGAGAACACTCAAAATTTCTGGGTCAGAGCATGAATGAGAGCGTGAATTATTATTAAGATATTTTAATTGGGAGATAAAATGGGAATTATAATGTTAGCATTAGATTGTGAAAGGCTTTTAATGCAAAGTTTAGGTGGTTGTATCTTAACATTCTTGGAGAGTCTGGTATTTATACAATTTGATTTAGTAAGAGACTGTGTGAAGGAGAGTGTTTTTATAAGAGCTTTACTGAAAATGTGATGAATTGGGCAAGACTGTGGAGGGCAGGCTGGAATGAGGAAAGACTGGAGGCAGAGTGAACAAACAGAAGGTTTTTGCAATGGCTTAAGGTGAGAGGTAATGAGGACCTGAGGACAGATGGGTATGGTAGCAACAGAGGGGAGAGGTGGCTGACATCTCCCAGCCTTTTCCTTGCAAACACAGGCATCATCTCTCAACTCTTATTGAGATACCAGAAGTAATATTTCTAGTGGAAGGTTCAGTTAGTAGAATTGTAGCTGTAGAAGATTCACCTTTCCCAGCTTCTGACTTGGCAAATGGGGAATTTATTATGCTGAACAAGTTCTGGAGATTGCTATCTCTGTTTCCTAAGATGAGTAGAGAATATAAACTGATGAAAATCATCTTCCAACTACTCCGTGTTTTAAAATGCTACCAATTAGCTGAAAGAAAATTTACTGGCAATTAGGCATGAGTGAGCATGATATGGTGTACAGGAAGAGCCCTAGAATAGGAATCAGAAAGTTGGAGTTTTTGCAGTGGCTCTGTCATGATCTACATGGGGCTTTGGGCTAGCCATTTAGGCTTTCTGAGATTCCATGTCTTCCCAGATCAAATGACAGGGATGCGGTTCAGTGGGTTTTCAACTCTTCTCAGTAATTGAGCCCGTGGTTCAAATAAATCCATATGAGGAACCCAGGATATGAAACAGATATATGAAACGTGCAGTGGTGAGGCGGAGGCTGGAGAAAGGAGCTTGAATCTGCTTGCTTGGCCTCTGTCTAAACTGCTAATCTCTGGGGTTGCATGAGACATTGCCAGAAATCCAGTGGGCATTGAACATTATTAGATGATCTCATGCGTGCCTTTAAGCCCGTCATAGTGATACATAAGTTTCTAGGCAGAAGCTATACGCTGAGGTCCTTAATGCTTTTGTGCTCCCAAGTTATGAGCAAGGTAGAGCAGCTGGGAAGCTATATTCTGTACACGGAGCTTTTTATCAGTGCCCCAAATATCTCAAATTTGTTCTTGCTTCAAGCTTTCTCACTGGTATTTCACCCTTCCAAAGACACCCTTTCTTCATATTTTTGCCTGATTTACTTCTTTCTCACCATTTAAATCTCTAAATAAATAAGTTCCAAAGAGTCCTTCCTTTTGAGGCAAATTAGCCTGGAGACGCCTCATTTGGATCGGTCCCTTCCGAGGCCCTGGGAGGGATCCCAGCAATGTGCTCGCATGATCATATGTGCTTGAAAAAATTACAAATGTAAGGTATTTTTATCACAGTGGATTATGAGCGCTATCTCTTCTCTCACTTCTCCTTCTGTCTTATTTTTCTTCTGTCATGCTTTTTTTTTTGTGTATGTGTGTTGGGCAGAGTTTGGAACTTTGTGCTTCACTTTTCTCATCTATAAAATGAGAATCATGACAATGTCTACCTCCCAATGTTGTTGTGAGGGTTAAATGTGTTCATACATAGTGCTTAGACTAGTTCGTGCCTGGTATGCAGTAAATGTTATTTGTATCGTTATCACCATATCCGGAAAGTGAGGACATAGTAGACGTATCACTTGTTTCAATTTCTGGCCAGTCTGTTGCAGACCATAAGTAACTTCTAAAATAAGAACCAAGAGAAAGGGTCCAAAGTCCTTCTCCCACAGTTGATGTAACTAAGGCCAAGGGAAAGGAAGTGGCTCGCCTAAATCTCATGGCTCGGAGGGATCCACGGTAGGACTAAAATCCAGGTTTTCTGATAGAAAGTGAAGTGACCTTCAAGCACTCCTCGTATGACTCTGTTTTACACAAAAGAAAGCTGTCCAGAGCAGTTCAGTCCCTTATTTAGTGACTTCTTTGACATACCCTAGTCATTTGGGCTCTAGCTCTAGAACAAGCACGCGAATAACAGGATGTCCCCAAATAGCCCACCAAGAAACCTGCAGAAACCTGTGACACTCATGGCCACTAAACAAGTTTTGAATGGGTTGAATACATATTTTAGAGTTTGGGTAGACTTCTTTTGAGACTACTGTCTGACTTTAGAGAGCAAAGGCTGATCTAAATTTATGAAAGTTAGAGGCATACCTCGTTACCATACATAAGAATGAACCTGATATATTTGAATGATATAAGTGTAAAAAACAAAATCAAAACATTGCTTGAAGAATGTATGGATGAATTTTTTATAACCTCGAATTGGAAAGAGCCTTTGTAACTATAACACAAACGTCTCTATGCCGTAACAAAAGGATTGATGTTTAGTCACCTTAAAGAACAAAAACATAATAAAAAACAAAATTAAAACTTCTGCATGGAAACCCCCCCTGGAAAAAAAATAAAAAATGAACAATAAAACAGATACATAAAGAAAACCCGTAAGTAAAATCAAAAGACAAATGACAAATAGAGAAAAAAAAATTGCAACTCACAACCCAGAGAAAAAAGTAATTTCTTTAAACATACAGAGAGCTAACAGAAATCAGTGACACAGAGATTACATTTCTCACCTCTCGCATAGGCAAAAATCTAAAGATTCATAAGATACTCTTCTGATTAGCTTTCAGGAAAACATTCTGGGAGTAGGTATCTATTACTCCCGAGGACAGCAATATGGCAACTATTATTAATCACTCTAATTTCAACTACACAAAGTGCAATGTGTATGGGTTATTTATTGTTTGTACTAGCAAAGGCCTAGAAACAACTCAGGTTTCTATCAAAGGAAGAATGACCACACAAACTATTTTTCACCTCTGTGAGGGAGGAGTATGTGGCAAAACGAGAGGCTGTGGGGGTACCGTCATGGAAAAGTCTCCAGGATGTATTTTTAAGTAAAATAAATAGGAAAATGCAGTATAGTTCATGTTATACATTGCATTTGGATAAATATAAGTATTTGCTTTAATTTTCATAAATACTTGAATAATACCCAAGAAAGCAAAACTAAACTACTTTTAGTTAGTGCTAGGGGGTGGGGATAAGGGATGGAATGATGTGCACAGGGAGAAAAGGGAACTGAGAAGACTTTTTTATAATGCTGTGATGAAGTGTAGATAATATGCCTATCCAAAAAGTGAAAATAAAAGCATTTCCAGCAGCGGCAAATATGTATAAACTAACTGGGCAAGTTGTTTAAACTTCATGAGCCTCAACTTGCTCATCTATAAAATAGGGGAAAACATTGATTTAAAGCTTTCTTTTAGTTGTTCCCACAAATCAGGCTCGTTCTTGACTTACACTTCGGTGCCTTCCATGTAGAATGAGATACCACTCCAGCTCTAATGCCAGTCTCCTCCTCGGAAAAGCCTTCTCTGGCCGCTGTGCATAATATAGTCCCTGCTCTAGGCATCAGCCTCTGGCCTATTGCTCTGTATTGATTTCCTTATAACTTGTTATCTTTCTCTTTCTCTCTTTTTTTCTCATTTATTTGACATTTTGTGTCTCCTTCATTATAAACACGATGAGAAGAGGGCATTGTCTGCTTCTATCACAGTTGAGTCTCAAGAACCCCAAACCACCCCTCATGTCATATATTCTTAATGAGTGAATGAACGAGGGTCTGTACCCAATGTGAGATGCATAGAGGAGGCGCAGCTGATTTTAGCTATTTCTGTCATGGGCTACATGTCAGGGATCAGATTATGTTGGCATTATCTTCCTTTCTCAATTACTCAAATAGTACTTGGTAAGAATATATTTCTTGTTTAATCTTAACAGTACGGCTTAGATGGATAACGTTTGGAGTAAGAATGAAAGGAAATTAAAAGACTTTCCAAAAGGAAGGTCACTCTCCTGCTTTCTGGATTGAACTTTCATATTTAATTAGAGTTTTGGTGTTCTCATTACAATCTCACCCTGATTTTGTTCCAAAACCTATAGAAAGCAAAGAACCATGCCCTCTTCAAGATTCAGGCTTGGAGAGAAAGCAGCTCTGCAGCTGTTTGTACCTCAGTGTCAGGTAATTGCTCATAATTAGATTGCATATCTTATCGGAGAGAAGGAGCCTAATTATCTCCTCCCTCTGCAAAGTCTCTGGAGAGAAAACTCAGTGTGTTTCCTTTTTTTCCCTACTTAAGTAATATCTTTGAACTTGATTTCACCTTGAGGGTGAAAGCAGGAGAGAAAAACAACCATATATATATTTTTCATTTTTTCATGCAAATAGTTTTTTCTTGTATAACTCTGGTTTTCTGGTTTCACAGAGAAATATTCAGAATGCTGTAAAAGAGTTACACACTTAAACACAATACATGTGTTTTGTACAATACATGTGTTTTGTACAATACATGTGCGGTGCATAAATTAAGTACTCTCTAACTCACATATTGCTTCCTTTGGACTCCCTTTCCCCATGTCCAAGCATGATGGAACCTATGGAAGGTGTATCCTCATGCTTAACTTAAACTGAATATTACAGTGATATATTCTGTGAATATAACATTATATATACATATATACATTTGTGTGTGTGTGTGCATGCATGTGTGTGTGTGTGTGTGTGTGTGTGGGCGCCAAGCCTGGCTGAACCCAAGATCTGGCTGGTCCAAGGTCTAGTTGGTCCAAGGTCTGGCTGTGATCCAGGCCCGTGGCTAGGAATAGGACCCCAGATTAGAATGTTACATTAGTGTAGCAGGGCGCCTGCGGCTAAAATATGTAAACATACTTTAGCTTATTGTATGAAGCATGTGTAGCTGAAGGCGACTATTGTACTCTGCTGTGTGTGGAGCCATGGGGTCCCCTGGAGAGCAGAAGGGAACACAAGAAAGGGGAGCAGAAGAAGTACACATAATAATGCAAGCCTCCCGCAATAAGCTGCACTTCCCAATAGGACCACGTTCTGCACAATAAAGTTGGTGTCTGCCATTTCATTCTCATGTCTGCCTCTTCTGCATTCTTCCAACTGGGCATCTCACCGTTGAACCTTCCCTTCTGGATCAACAATACCACTGACACTTGGTGTAGCCAACAAAGTCAACTCGAAGGCATTGACTCTGTGTGTGTGTGTGTGTGTGTGTGTGTGTGTGTGTGTGTGTGTGTGTGTGTGTGTGTGTGGTTTAAGCAAAATGAGATGGGGAGATAAGTTATTTTCCAATCATTTTGCTTAATGTCACTAGCTTATCTAGCCCATGCCAGGCCCTTTAATAGTAAGTTTTCAGTGCTCATTATTTGGTTGATTACTTCCATTTCCCACTACAAGATACAGACTGAATTAGTGAGGTAAACAAGCTGGGAGAAAAGTTATGTAAGAAACCTTTAAAGATTCTGCTTTGCACTTGACAGAACAACAGAGAAGTGCAAGATGCGAGTTTGGGAGGCACAGGCTCTCTGCGAGACTCATATCAGTCCGTGTGTGTGTGTGTGTGTGTGTGTGTGTGTGTGTGTGCGCACGCGCGCACGTGATATTTCTTGTCTACCTGGTGTGCGAGAAAATAGTGTTTTGTGCAGGGGCTGCTTTCATGGATCAGGGGACTGTAGATGATCAAGTGACTCATTTCAGTGTGAAAGACTGAAACCAAACCTTGTTATTTTCCTTAGTCCCAATCTTCCCTCCCAGCATGAAGCAAACTGATTTCTCAAACAGGACCTGGAGGGTAAACCAGGAGAACCAGAGGCGTTGCCGCATTAGATTATAAAAAGCTCGAGGTAGAGAATGTGTCTTGTTCACATTTGCGCCCTCCTGTAGTGTACAGTGGGCAGTCCATTAATGTTTTTTTTTTTAATATCCATAACAATGCTTGAAGTTTACAGAGCACTTTTAAATGCATCAATATCTTCCATGTTAATTATTTTATTTGCTACAAATGGCACTAGTTGAAAGCTGGGAATATCATCCTTATTTGACAGATAAGGAAACAGATTCAGAAAAGTCACAGAGCACAGCCAGCGGCTCTGAGGGCATCAGATCTTTTATTTCTGCATCGACTCTTCTCGCTGTGCCTCAGCTGCCTTCATTTATTAGAAAAGTTGCTAATCACTTGGTCTCTTCTCTCTCAGTGCAGGCAGGATACTTTGGTCTTCCCTGTTTTCAAGGCTCCACCCTGGTTTTGTTATATATTTTGCTTAGTTATATAAATAAGATAACTAAGCGAAATATGTAGCACGTTAACTGGTGATAAATGCTGCAGAAAAGTAAAGCAGTAAAGGAGGATAGAGGGAGTGTGGGATGTCTGTTAAAATTGGTTTGGTCAAGAAACATCTCATTAAGGAGATGACATTTGAGCAAAAATTTGAAGGTGGGGAAGTGAGCCACATAGACATCTGGAAGAAGAGAATTCCAGGTAGAAGGTAGGACTATTTCTGGTATACGTTAAAGAAAAAGGAAAGAGGTCAGTGGAGCTGAAAAGTAATGAGCCAAGAGAAGAAAAATTGCCAATGAGGTGAGAGAAATAAAGGAGTAGGGCCATGATCATGGAGAGGGCATTCGGTTGCATTCCAGGTGTGATGGCAGCCAATGAGGTCTTGAGCAGACAAGCGCTGGTCTCATTTCTTGAAGGATCACTTGGCGGCTCTGCTGAAACTAAGCTCTACTGCTTAGGGGGAAAGATGGAAGCAAAAAAATCGATTAGGAGACTGTCACGATAATTCTGGTGAGAGAGATGTCAGTAGCTTGGACCGGACTGGTAACAATAAAGGGAGTAGGAAATTATTGGATATGGACATATTTTGTGGTAGAGCCAATAGCATCGACGAATGAATTAGATTTGGTGGGGAAGAGGAGGAGGAAAATCAGAAAGGCTGCAAAATTTTTGGCTTGAGTAACTAGAAAGATGATAATATTATTAATTAAGATGTCGAAAGCTATGAGTGGATCAGTTAGGGGAATAGTCAGAAGTTGATTTTGGAACATGTTAATTTTGGGATGCCTATAAAACATCTAAGAATATTCGTTGAGTAGATATTGGAGGCTGAGTTGAGGTGAGAGGTCTAAGCTGCACATATCGATTTAGGAGTCATCAGCATGTGGCCATGCCACTGGATGAGATCATCAAGGGAGAGAGCATAGACAGAAACAAAAACTTAACATAAAAATATAATAGAATAGCATGACTTTTCCAGCATTCCAGACCTTTAAATCCAATTTTCAGCCAGATATCTCCACTTAGGCATCCCGCTGGCATCTCAAATTCAATGTGACCGAAACTCAGTACATAGTCTGCCCCCTTCCAAAACTTACTGTGCAATCACAGCACTAACACTCGGTTCAATGATTACACTAGGCTGTATTTTGGAGCTCTTACTATGGGTATGGCATTTTGCTAAGCACTTTACATGCACTTTTAAATTTTATCTCACAAGAGCACTTGAAGTAGATATTACTATTTTATTTCTATTGCAGATAGGAAAAGAAAGGCTAGAAAGCTTGAATAAACTGCCCAGGGACACACAACTAGGAAGTGGTGAGGTGTGACGGGATCCTAGGTCTCTAGAATCCAGAACTTGTATTTGTAACCACCAAATTATAGAGTATCTTAAGATTAAGGAAGGATAATTCTAGAGACTTGTATGAATCCTCAAATTTGTGACTTATCACATTGTTTTGGATCGTGGGGTCCTTTGAATAGTGATGCAAACTATGGACAGTTCCCCTAGAAGTATGCACATATGCAGAGATCCAACATTTTGTATTCAGTTTCACATTTTACAGGTAACTTAAAATCTATTCATGAACCATGGCCACTTAAAGATCTAAGATCTCTACAAAAGAGTTTCTGCATTGTGTCCCTTACATTTTCTCACATAAACTACAAAAAACACTTACTGAGAAATTTATGTGACTCTTAGCTTTTTTTGTTTTATTTATTTTATAGAGTATATATTCATATAGATCATAAATCAATTCTATACACCTTGAGAAAGGTTTTCTTATCTCTCACCCTATCTATTCCTTCCCACCTGCCAATGGCTCATATTGCTAACAACTTCTATTACTTTTTTGAGTCTCTATCCATTGTATTTTTAATGAAAATAGAAGCATGAATGTATTTATTTATAGTACTCCATCCATTCCTCTCTTATGTAAAGGTAACATAGTATGTTAATAGTTCTTCACTTTATTTTTATTGATCCATACGGACCATCTTCCCAGATCAATACATAGAGAGCTTCATTCATTATTTATTGCAATATATTCTATAAGTCCCACACTGTTGAACATTTGGGTAGTTTCTCATAGTTTCTCTTACAAACAATACTTCGGTGAATAACTTACAAAAGTCATGTGTACACATGCAAGAATATGTATCAGATAAAATTCCAGAAGTAGAATACCAGCATCAAAAAGTAAATGCGTTCATAGTTTTGATAGATATTACCTTCTGCAAAGTCAGCAGCAATATTCCTGTTTCTCTACCACCTCTCCAGTAGTTGGTAGAATGTTACACTTTTGAATTTTTGCCAATCGAATAGCTGAGAAATATTTTTTCAGTGTAGTCTTAATTTACGTTTTTCTTTTTATGAGAGGAATGAGTGCCTTTTCATATGTTTAGGGTTCCATATATATTTCATTTCCTGAGAATGTTCTGTTCGCCTTTTTTCAGTTGGGGTTTGATTTCTTTGGACATTAGAAACGCTCTAAATATAACACTAAAGTAATTTATAAAGTTACTGAAATAAATAATATTACTAAATTTTATTCTACATGACATTATTCAGGCTTCTCTCCTCTCCTTTCTCTCTCCTTCTCTCTCTTCTCCTCCCTCTATCTCTAACTCTGTCTCTGTCTCTGTCTCTGTCTCTATCTCTATCTCTCACTATACTTATCTCTCTGTTTTGTACAGCCAATATGCCTGCAGTAAGTTCTCATGGTTATTTCTCAGTGCCATTGGGTTTTCTTAATGGCAGAACAAACCCATCTTAATAATGAAATCTGCAGCATTGCTCCCCAAAAGATGAATTAGTCAGCCCTGACCTGCTTTAAACCCAGAAGCTCATTTTTGTTTGGGTATCTTTGTGTGTCAAAGCATTTTCATCTAATATAAATATATTCTATTTGTGTTGATAATTTATCCTGGTTCATAACCATCACAATGAGTCTCTTTAGCTTTTCAATTTAGAAAAAAATAAACACAAAAATAATAAGGCAAAGAAGTTAATGGTGATCTTTCTCTGATTAAATTTATGTTAAGCCAGGAAAAGCAGTTCTTAAATCTCTCCCACCAACCTTTACTCAACAGTAAACTCTGAGCAGGTTCACTAGTAGCTTCATCACTTATAATTTAAGAATGTGTATTTGCAGGTTCCTGATGCCGCCCTTAGGTACAATGTCTACCAAGAGGTATTTGTTTATATTCACCTGACAAATAAACCCCCATTTCGGCTTTCAGAACTGTTGTCTCTCTCACCTGATGAGTAATGTTTTCACTGTTCTGAGCACTCACTGAAGGAGTTCTGTTAAATTCTTCTCCCTTAACTGTGTAGAGAGTACTTGGAATCATTCCCCTAAGAGAGGGAAGCTATTACAAAACCTGATCTTCCCCTCCTAGAGTCAAGCGAACCTTTTATTTTCTGTCGAGAACCATTCCTTTCTCAGATTCTTCATTTCTATCTCCAATACTAGAAGTTGGCTTTCTTGATTGGGCCATTTTTTTTATTGCACCCATCTCCCCCACAAAGGGGTTCGTCTCTTTGTGTGAGTTTGATAGTAGCAATGAACATAAAACAACAAAGCTTCATTAATTATGGGCAGATGGCTAGGCTCACTCACTAGCTAAATGATTCCCCTTACGTAAACAGAGAGTGTGATAAAAAAATTGTGATATAAGACAATGAAATGTGGCTGCATAAAGCAAGGCAGGTGAGATTGCCTGAGGGCCTCTATACCCATTTGTGAGTATGAGTCCAAAGGCCATAAACCTTAAAATATGATGTGCTCATCCTCACGAACCCCCAGTGATGATGGATCTTTTATTTCCATAACTTTCCATTATTCCCCTACTAATGTAAAAATGAATTTCAGGTTAACCTTGTACCAGGAGTCTCCCTGTCAGGACATTTCTAGCTGGGAGGGTAGAAGCTGAAAATTAACCACAAATCAACGCAGAGGAAAAGTTCATTTTAGAGGTACGAACCACTTAGGTCAGGGGCTGGACTCTTTCATGAGTATCCTGCTGCCATTTCCCATTTTGATAGGTAAACTATGTTGCTTTTTTGTTTTAACACATTATTCATTTGTTAATAGCTATTCAAATATCTTTTGTGAATATCTTCTTTATTTTCTTAAAAATTTTTTTTAGCTCTTTAACAGAAGGAACTGTGTTTTTTACTATTACCAAAAGCCTATCAACTTTAAATTCAAAGTGAATATTGTTTACTTGTCCTCTCATTTCTAGAATTTATAACCTCCAGGATCCATTCGATTTTCTACATTATAAGAATTAAAAAATTTTAAAAAACACCGAGAAGAGAAGGTCATAAACCTAGAAACAATGACAGTTTTTCCTATCAGGCTCTCACAGTGATCAATCTTTGTGTATTCTTGTGGTGTGTTGTCCAATACTTAGCTTGGTTCTTTAGCTTTTTATTGAGGTGTAAATTCATCCTTAAAGATTCTGGAATTGCTGCTGGGTGAAGCTTGGCTGAAAGTCCCTCCTGGGAAAACCTTGAGGATGGGGAATAGCTAAGTTCAGGAGCAAATTCATTAGAATAGGATTTAGTGTCCCTCTCCAAGACCAGGCTCTTTGCCTAGACTAGGAAAGGAAGAAAGTAGCCACTGGATATCTACCTCTAACCCGACACTATTGGGATTTAATTAATGCCTTCTGGGTTCCCAGCCAGTCAGAAGATGAGGGTTAATCGCAGTGTGACACTGATCGCCTTCCCGTGGCCTCCTGTGCTGCATTGGAACCAGGGATGTGCAACCTCTAACCTGTCCTCAGGCTGTCTGTGCGTTGGTATGACATTCACTCATCGCTACTCGCTGGGGCCCTCCTTGAGTTTCATTCCTCAGTTCTGCATCTTATTGTGCATGAGATTTGCTTCTTGTGTTTCCAAGTCATGTTTAAATTCAATTAACACTTGGCTCTTGGTATAGGGTTAATTCCCAACGTTATTTAATAAGTCCTAACTATATATTGCTCAATCAAAAATTTAGCTTGCTTACTAGGAGCTTCCGAGCATTATTCTATTTGTGGTTGGAGAATGGCATGCTATCGTTGTTTTTCAAGGACCCGAAATGGTATCTTGTCATCTCGATCTTAGTTACTGTCTACCCTGATAACCACTATTTCTGAAACAGTGAGTCAGTTCTTCAGAGGCGAAGCAATTTTAATGGATTTGCGTACATCCACAGCCCTTCAGAGAGAACCTTGCAAACATTCATAGATGCAGGACATTTCTGGACCCGTGCGTGTTTATACTGCCTGCTTTATGTTCTACCCTTGACTCAAAGTTCTTTCCATTTCAAGCATTGGTAAGTTCACAATGTGAATTCCAGCAATTTGAGTGAAAAGCAATTCATACTGGGGCTCCAAAGCTCATATGTGGCCACGCTCACTTTAGCAGCCAAGGCCCAGAGTATCCAGCCCTAACTTGATTAGCCTCTATTGCTGAAGATCAAAAGATTTCATTTTGGCAGGGAAAAAGCAGCAAAATCTCCCTCTTGTGCCTGAGAGTAGTGTGGTTATTGAGACTGGGAGGAGACCCACCACTTCCAGCAAGAGATGAGAGTGGTCAGCCATTAGTTGAATGTATTTAGTGGCAACTAAATCTGGCCCCACAAGGAAGAGAGGTACCAGTCTCAATTGCAGCCAGTGGCCAAGAAGACTTCAGGCATCTTCTGAGTCTAAATAATGGCCAAAAGGGAAATATTTGCAGTGAGAGAAGGTAGGGAGTAAGAGTAGGAATGGAGCCAAAAATGTTTCTCCTATCACTGTTATAATGACTCATTTTTAGTTGTCCTCTTCTGGTTTTAGAAAGTACAGGTTATATGGTAAATACAGGATTAATCTCAACTGACCACTTGCAATACTATGTTTATTTCCAGGACTGCCTGGAGCTAAGGTGCTGAACCTCGGCATCAACCAAGAAGTGACAAATATTCTGGGTGGGTAACTTGTCCTAGTTTTTGTGCATACAAAAACAAATGGATGGCTTGCCCTTGGTGTCTGTTATGTGGTCTTGGCTTCTTTTATTACTCTTAGTCATGCAGCCTAATTTGGGGCACACAACCAGAGGGGTATAAATACCACTCCTTGGCTAAGACTGGCTCTCCTGAGCCCAAGTTATCTTGCATGTATCTCAGTGGTTCATTATTCAAATATCAAATGCATCTTATGTGATTGAGGAAGGACTCTGGGAGCTGTGTCTGGAAGTCCTAGGCCTCTCTAATGCTTGCCTATGCTTTCTTGTTCCTGCTAAACTGGCATCTCATGGGTCATTTCAATTACCCAACCTAGTGTAATTGATGCTTTATGTTAGCTTTGTGTCCACTCTGGAATATGATACAGTAAAATGTCTATATATATTATCAGCACATTTTAAAAGCAAATCTCAGGTCTGGCTGGATTAGGTCATATGGACAAAAGATAAAGTCAGCCTTTTAGAAACCTCCATAGCTGATCCTCTATTGTCCTCTTGCCTTCACACTCTTTACTTCCTGTCCCCCAAGATAGTGAATGTCCTCCTATTATTTTCTGACATTCTCCCATCAAAACTGTCTGTGGATAGCTCCAAGAAAACTTCCTAATTCTCTATCTCATCCACATGAAATATAATTAGTTCTCAGTCATTCCTTGCACCAGCAAGACATGTTTTTACAAAACTGCTATGACACGTCACATCTCATTAAATTCTTTCTCCCCTGATAGACTGTGAAGTCTGTGAAGACAGCAATCTTGTCTTATTCCACCAAACTCTTAACACAGCATCTTACAGGAGTAGGTACTCATTAAATGCATGATCAAAGAAATCAATGAATTAACAAATAGCTCTTTAGAGAGAAAGGAGTTCTTTCACTTTGAAGAATTACTGAGTGTTGACTGACTGGTTACTGATCTCCGAGGTGCATTTGCCTTCCAAACGTAACAGGTGGATAAAGTCTTAAGCTGAAGTAATGCTGTTTTAATCGAGGCATGTCAGACATTGCCAGTCATGTTATAGTCTAAAATTGGGGCACGACAGACTTTTGCAGAAGCTTCCAGTGATGCCATGTGGATTATTGCCACCATGAATCCACTTTGGAACCTGGAATGGTGAGTGAACATTCATGTGGTTTAAGTTGGCATCAATGCTACCCTCAATAAACCTCAGTATTATTTTTATCGAGGTTATTTCTAGTGTGGCACCAGTGATTCCTATGGTCAGCTTGGACATCTGCCACCAAATAGTTACATGACCACGAGTCACATTGCTTGTATGAGACCTTCATTTCCTTATTTGTGAAATGAGAAGTTGGATTCTATAATCTCTGGAGTACCTTTAAGCTAAATATTTTATGTAACCATGACTAGCTCAACCGCCCAAATATACTTGATTAGAAAAGCAAGTACTTCACATGAAACCAATGAGATGATCACTTTTCACTGTCTTGGCAAATGGAAGGAAGGAAGGAGCTGTGTCATGGAGGATTAATAAGTCACCTTTGAATTGGAAAAAAAGTGTGATTATAACAGGGTTTTTAGTAAACATTTTATTTGGCCCCAAACAACATTATACCAAATTTGCTTCTTTTTGGAATGTACTTCATTAATTGACCTTAGCATTCTTTCTGATGTTACTGAATTGTCCAAATGCCCTAATGGCCAGGAAAAAGAAACTATACGGCAAATTAATAGCCACCAGGTGACAATTTATTTCTATCTCTGCAGAAGACAAAAATAAAAGTATATATGTATATAAGTCGAATATTCACCAAAGAAGATTCCTTAATGTTTGCAAGTCAAGTCCATGGACTTGAAATATCATGAGAGAAAGCTGAGTGGTTGCCCAAAGATCTTACAAAAATATTTACTTTCGACAATTCTAGTCTAGGATCCAGGTAGGTTTTCAAGTACAGAATCTTGGTCTCAAGGGTAATTGGATTGATGGGTTCTGATTCGAACCAAAGAATATCACAAGAGAATGATATCTAAAAGCCCCCCAAAGTTCATAAGAGAATGATACATAAAAGTAGAATACCAGTTTATGATTTTATTATTAGGTATTTAGTTTCCATAGGCAGTAAAACTCACATGGACCTCATTCATTTGAGTCCACGAAGAATATCAGCTTAGATGTGTGCGGTGCCTTATGCTAGTTTTAAGCTTCCATGATGGATATGGAAATGGGTGAGGAAGTTGTGGCTAAAATTTGAATATTTAGTGGTATCTGAATCAGCTGCCATAAGAATGGTACTCTGGAGTTCCTTACTCCACATAATACATTTGAGTAGAAACTCCCACCTTTAGCCTCTGTTTTTACAGTTCTTTTGTTCGTTTGCTCATTTGGTGGTTTCATTACTGGCAAATTCTACTTCTAATGGTTGTATTTACAATTTCTGTCCAATGTAACAGGACAGATCTTTCGAAAGTGACTTTTATGTGTTTTTGTTCTCAATTACTTTTTACTTCCTTATAGTTTTATTCTCAAAATGGGCAATCTTGATTTCTTTTTATTTTGAATATTTTATATATTTTGATAAGATGGGCCGTGGGGGAGGAAGCGAAGCATCTAAATGTTACCCCCATGAACTGCCTATGAAACATAAGGCAATGTTTTCTACTTGATAAACACTGGAATGATTCAATGGGTGGATCTTAGATGCAATGATACTCGTTAAGTTCTTAAAAGGTTGTTTTTGCTTCAGCAAATCAATTAACTAACAATAAAGATTTCTGGAGTAAAGTGTTGTGAGGAATTCTGTGCTGAGCTGGTAGTAATTTTCCTAATGAGGGGTGTCTGACGCTTACACAGGCAAAAGAGATAGTGTGGATGTCGTCAGGGTATAGACGGCTGAGGTTAGAATTTCTGTTGCAATTTTGAGTAGGGAGAAAAAAAGAATTTGATGAGACTGGATACCAGTGCAGCCACCTCTTTGGATATACTGCCACCTCTTGGTCTCTTTTTGTCATTTGCCAGATTTCGAAAGCTGCTTCAGTGGATTCTTAAAATGGCCAGATCTAGACTGGTTCTAGTGGTGGGTTCTTGTCTGGAGATCTTGGCAGGCTGTTTGAAGTTTTCATTGCACTGGAGTGGGAGTCAGGAGACATGAATTCTCATTCCAACAACGACACCAGCTTGCTCCGTGACCTTGGACAAGTCCCAACTGCTTTGGATGGTAGTTTTCTCATTTGCAAAGTAGCCAAAAAATGGATCATGATTACCAAATCTCTAGTGTTCTTACCAAATGACATTTAAAAACTACTTTGGATGTGTTATGTCACTTAGGCCAAACAATTATATCTATTTACAAATGAGGAAACCTGCAAAGAGAGCCAGGAATCTGTTTGGTGAATGGCAGAGATAGAGTTTGATCTCGGAAAGTTCTGATTTAAGAAAACATACCCTTAATCAGGATGCTAAATACTTTTTAAAAGATTTCTTCTAGTTCTGGCCTTTTGGAGCTTTTCCCTTAATGAAGTAATTATAATAATAGCTAATGTTTACTGACGACTTGCTACTTGACAATGTGCTAAGACTTATATGAATTTTCTCATTTTCTCATTGTTATGATCCTATTTAGCAGATACTGTGATTGTTCCCATTTTATAGAACAGAACACTAAAGCTTAGATTAGTTGATTCCTAAAGTCCGTAATTGTTTACTGTGGTCTGTTTTCTTCCTGGAGCAACTGACACTATATGCCATAAGACTTTAAAAGGTGGCACTTGAATATATACATACATATATGTATATATATGTGTATATATGTATATGTATGTGTATATGTATGTAATATATAATATATATTAAGTATATTATTATATACATGAATTCTTTTTTTCCTTTCGTGCACATAATCGTGCTAGACATATAGGAAGTGGGCATACAGAGCTTACTTTCAGTATAGATCAACCTCAAGGAGAATTCTCTGTAGTACAGAACTGTGCCTTGTAATATGGTTATCCACAATGAGAGGGGTCTAGCTAAAATATCAAGGAGTCAAGTGCCTGAGGAGAGGACACCAACTGGAGTACAGGGGAAGAAGCTTCATGCCAAAGATGACAGGCAACTGAATTGGTACTCGAAGGATTGGTACTCTGAGTAACTACAGAGCTCAACTTTGGGCATTTTGGGACATGAGCTTCATCGAGCCTCCTGTAAGCCACTTGAGGCTCACCTACTGCACCACGAGCATCCTTTTTTCTGTTCCTGATTGCATATACAATTTTTGCGTTCTGTATACCAATACGGCTGATGCTACTAACGTTTCCTCAGGGCCCAGGGAGGTAGACAATCTCTCCTGCTAGTCTTTTGCACTGCAGCATGACTTCGAAGAGCACTTTTGGCTTGAAAAATAGGTTTATTCTGTCTCTTGTCTTTTGTCTAAATGTAGTCCACTGCCATTTTTGGAGAAGTCTGTCCCCATCCCTTAATATAACACGTTTGGTCTTCTCTTTAGCAGGGACCAGGGTTATTCTTTCTCTCTTAAGATGCTAGAGAAGCTCTCCTTATTTACTTAGAAAACACTGCACCTTGTGTAATGGCGATTTAGCAAATCAGGTCTTGATGTCTGTGTTACAGATATAACTCTAGCAATCATTCAGTGGGGATGGAGAGGTAGTTAGTCAAAAGTTTATCTTAATAACTTTTAACTTTAACTTTTAAATGACAAAAGTAATTATGCTTATTATAAATCTTTATAAAATATACACAAGTAGAAAAAAACAATAAAAATCATCTGTGATTTTACCAGACTTAACCATTGTTATTATTTTAAAATGTATCTCATTCTTTTTCAAAATATAAGGTGAACTTACAAGATTTTAAATACCTGAATGTCACA
>NW_024356248.1:4477438-4710917 GCF_902729225.1 Pteropus medius
CAGAGTGACACACAGACAAATATACACACTAAAGCTTAGTTGCATTTCTAAATGTCAAGAAAAGGAAATTGGCTGATCTTCGTTGTCTGTGAAGAGAGATTTAGGGAATATCCAGGCAAAAGAAAAAGAACGGGAGTGTTTTGTTTTTTTATAACCATCTAAGCTTTAATATTTTTATTTTCTTGCTTTTCAGGCCAGGTCGCTTTCTCCACTTGTGTTTTGACTTAAGTTTGAATAATTTACTTGGGACATGAAGGAAACACCAGTAGAAGTGAGGACATAAGACAGAAAAAAAGATGTCCAATCAAAGGCAGCTACCACGGTGGGCTACCGCAGTTTACAATAGTTGAGACTCGGGAAGTTGGTATAAAACACAGATCTCAGAGTTAACCCACCTGGGAGACAGGGAATTCAGGTTTTTATGCACCAGTTCTCAGCAGTTACAAGTTGAAGCCTACTTTTGGAGGTTGTTGATTCCCCAGTGGTTTTGGCCCGCAAGGCAGGTAGCAGTGATTGCTCTCAGTCAAAGAAATGTAGGATCCATCAGTCTTCAATTTGAAATGACAGGAAATGCAAACTCCCCAAGAGGGTCTCTGTGAGTAATCATGATAGGGACCACTTTTTCTTCCGTCTCTTGGGTTCCAGAGCCATATGTTTCAGTTATCGGGGACATTGCATACCATATAATGACCATTGATTCAAAGCATACACAGCATCTTGAAAAATAGTGCCCCAACCAAGCTTAGTAACTGCTATTGTGGTATTCTGCTATTGTCGGATGGAATGTTTTATAAATGCAAATTTTTGTGTTTATGATACTATCGAAGTCTTCTGTATCTTTACTGATATTTTCTTAAACCTTTGTGTCAATTAATGAGAAAACACTATTGAAATCCGAAAATTTAATCGTGGAATTTTAATTTCTCCTTACAGTTATTTCAGTGTTTGCTTCATATATTTTGAAGCTCTATTATCAGGTGTATAAATGTTTAAGATTATGTTTTCTTGATATATTATGAAATTACCTTCTTGGTTCTTGGTAATTTTCTTTGCTTTAACATATACTTAATCTAATACAGCTGTACCACCTCTCCTTAGGTTAGTATTAACAAGGCTTATCATTCTCCAGGCTTTTAATATTAACTGATTTATGTCTTCATATTTAAAGTGGGTTTCTCTCAGGAGGCATATTGCTGATCTTGCTTTTTAAACAATAATAGAAATTTTACATTTTAATTGGTATTTAGCACATTTACCTTTAGAGTGATTATTGGTATGCTTAGGCTTAAATCTACCATCTTCCTTATTATTTATTTTTTGTTCCATCTGCTCTTTATTCATTTTGCCTCATTTCCCCCATTTCTCTGAATTGCTCTGTGGTTGAAAACTGCTCATGGAGAGCATTAACATTTTTTTTTTTTGTGGCACTTCTGGCTTGATGAGTGGTGGAAAAGTCTTGGGAAGAGAAATCCTCAGATAAGTGCAGGTGGCAGCAGTGGAAGTTGGCTGGCATGCACTGAATTGATGAGCGAGGCACAGCAGAATCTGTCACTCTAACCAGCATAATGAAGGGAAGAAGTGTATACACTACACTTTCTGTAGTGCCTGAAATTTCATTTAGATCTGATTTTACAACTTCCTTTTTGTTGGCCAGTAATTTGGAAGGCAATCTCACGATGTGGTAAGAATACCCTACGAGTAAGTGGCTAAGGCTCATTTAAGTTTAGTGTTTCTAGTTGAGAAGAAACTACAAATATGACTCAAATAAACAGATGAGGCTATTAAGATACAGTATTATGATTTCACTTATCACGTCAGCAGCACAAGCTTTATAACTCTAGTACTTGGCTACATGCCAGGGATTAGATACTAGGCAAAAAAGAGGTTATACAGCAATGAATTCAAGATGGTGGTGTAAAGTAGGGCGTCAACAATCAGAAGCCACTGCGTGCTGGGACCATCTCTACTAACACTTGTTTTATTCTTGTTGAAATACATACGTGTTCTTTAGAGAAATAAATTTCTTGCTTGTGTCTGGTGGCTTACATCTTACATTTTCTTGGGTAAAACTATAGGAAGGACGTGAAATTATAAAGTTTACAGGTTTGAAGACATGTAAAATAGTAGATTTGGATGTAATTCCTTAGATCATGCATACTATACATACCATTTCACGTTTTGTTTTCTGAAATTAATAAATAAATGAGCATCATTTCATCTGATCAAATATTCCTTCTAATATAATTTGTAGTGCTTGTTCGTTTCCACTTATAAAATATAATTGCACATAGTACAAACTTTAAATTGCATTCCAGGAAATAAAAAATGTAAATTTTTCATTCACTTCAAATGTTTTTTTATGAAGAAATTTGTTATCAAGAGGCTTTTCTCTGCATATAAAAGTATACACAAACATACAAACATACATTTACTCACAAATAACATAAATGAAAGCTTACCTACATATTTCTCTGATTTTTGTTTGTCGAATATTTTATAGGATATTGTGTCACATCAATACCCATAGCTCTAACTCATTCTGAAAAATATTTATTTAATCTGTCCTTTATTGATAAACAATTATTTCTCATCTTTTGCTGTTATAACAGAGTAATGCTGCAACAATAAATGTTTTTTTTTCTTCATAGTGCCATTCTGTTTTTAAAGCTTTCTGCTTTTAATGTTTCTTTAAAAAAGATTTTATTTTATGGTGTGAATTTTTATTGTTTTGGGGCATGTGTAAAATATGTGAATTTCTTCTGGTAGCTTGAAAATTTTATAATTTATTTTTATTTATTTTGATGTTAACCTTTCAAATTGTGTATAACAAACTTCTATTTCTTGAGTTATTACCTTAAAACCACATCAGTATAAAAGATGCTAATATTAGGACATTTATATTCCTTACTACTTTTTTTCCATAGCCTGATCTTGACAGATTATATTATTATTCTTAATGCTCCTAGTGACAAATTTCTTAATTCTCAGAATAGACTTACATATAAAATACTGCATCAATGTTTAAACAATTTTTAATAACTCCCTACACCAAGAGTAGGAGATAGCTGAACAAACAGTGCCTGTAAAACTCCCTCATCTTTCATTTCATTTGTGTTATTTACATTACTATATTAATAGTAGCAGTATTAGTATCATTACTGATTGTACTGCTCTTATATCACCATTTCCTATAATCCCCACAATTTTCTGATCTTGGTTCTCTCTGTAATAGTATTCACTCTAATGAATGTCGTATGGCAGGATATTGTGGAAAATTTTGAGAACAGTTTGAGTTTTTTCTTCTTTAAGAAAAAAAAAACTCCACTTTACTAGTATGAGCTATGAATTACTTATTTTCTATTTTTTTCTTAAGACATATTGTGTACTTTTATTCCATAGATATAGATTTGCTTATGTTTCAGAATTTTTATTTTACATATTACGTCTCTCTTCTTCAGAGATACCAATTATTTGTATGATAGATTGGCCTTCCTATTTATTTTCTCTCTGAACATTTTAAAATTGTAGTTTATTTTTAAATTTTACTTTTAAAAAATTTCTCAGACATATCTTTAATTTCTATGATTGTTTTACATCATGTCTACACTCTTTTTTTGTTTTGTTTCACTTGACTGAAGATTTTCATATCATTTTCTTTTTTGATCTTACTTCTCATCACCTGACATAATATTGGTGTTTTTTTTCCAACCTTGTTATTCCACAGAATGGATGTTTTTATTTTTATAAATGTAATAAAGAAGAATTTTTGTTTAATTTGCTCTGTTAATAGAATTATTTTTCCTATTATTTATCATATTACTTTTTCTTGTTTAGCTTTATCATTTTCTTTTTTTATAAATTTGTTTTCGTTGTTTTTGTATTGCTTTTAATTGTTTTCTTTTTTTAAAAGAATAACAGGGAGAAATACTTTTCCCCGATATCTTTTAAAGTATATAACAATTTTAATTGCTAAATATAAACCATCAAAATTTTTAGATTTTGGGTGTTTATTTTCCACAAATTCAACAAATATTACACAACACCAGTTATTGATAACCTTCTAAGTGAGATACCTGATAGGAGTTAAAAATGAGCTACCAGTGAAATGTTATGGGAATTGATATCAGCTGTAATTTCTTTAAATTTTAAAAATTTTTATTTTTTTCAATTATACTTGACATACAATATTATATTAGTTTCAGGTGTATAACACAGTGATTAGACATTTATATGACTTGTAAAGTGATCACCCCAACAAATCTAGAACTCATCTGACACTATATATAATTATTACAATACTACTGACTATATTCCTCATGCTGTTTTTATTGGGATAAACAATAAGGTTCTCAGAGAAGGTGGTGATTGAGATCGTTCAACCTATGTCATCAGACTCTACACCTTCTTCCCTCTCATGCGACCCTTCCAATCCAAACAACTTTCTTGCTTCTCTTTCTGGTACCCTGTATCTGTTCATCTCATTACTATTGCCTGGAATATTTCCTCTTAACTTTAGTTATCTAAAATTTGTCTTTCCAGACTAATTCCTTCTTTGAGAATTTTCTCATCTACTGTAGTTTATAGTGATCTGTCCTTTCTTTGGAGTCCAGTGACTGGTTTTTATTTTTTGCCTAGAGATAAGCAAATGCTACTCTGAACTGTTGTTCTATTTTTATGTCTAGATATTATCTCCTCAGCTATGCTCTAGATCCCTAACAACAAATGACATTAATGAGCACTGACTTTATGGTAGACTCTCTTTAAGTACTTTAAATGTATTATTTCATTAAGTTCTTCCAGCATCTCTATGCCCTAGAAGCCATTGTTTTCTTTATTTTACAGATTAAGAGAATGAGGCACAGAGAGATGTAGAAACTTGCTCTAAGTGACAAAGTCAATTGAGATTTACACCCAGGCAATATGGCTCCAGAATGCAGGCAGCAAATTACTTACCCCTGCTGGTTCTGGCTGCTCAATGCATCACTACCCACTGATAGAAAAGAGGGCTCTCTTTTGGCAAAGGAGAATCCCAAAGGGGGAAAAAACACATTTAAAAAAAAAAAAATCCTTTCTTTAAGAACAGACGCAGTTAGGAAATCATACTTGGTCCAGATGCCACGAAGATCATTTTAATTTTGTCCCTTTAGGTGTAAGCTCTTGAGGTTTTAGTTCTTTTGGGACCCGAGAGAACCCAGAAAATGTCCCTTCTTATGTGCAGTATGCAGATCAATGTGCAGATCATGGGGTAACTGTTTCCTCCCAGGAGCTTCAAGGTACGGGACTTGACTCCTTCCCTAAGTACCTAGAAAGTCCTGCCTCTTGGGAAAGACCACTGGTATGAGGGGAGTTGAATGTCCCATTCCTGCTTCTAGAAAATGATCGTTTCCTTCAAGCAGTTAATGGAAATACATAAAGGATATTTTTAAAGACGTGAGTATGCTGCGTTTGGATAACATGAAGTTTTTGAAATCTGGAGGTGAAACATCAGGATGAGTTTGGACTTTGGAAATATAACCTCTCGACCCCAGGCTCTCTAAATAGAATAGACCTTGGCATTTTGTTCACATCTTTATGAGACTAAACAACAGGTTTGTGTGACTCTGAACTGAATTTCCTGTTTACTTCTTTATATAGAGAGATACCATAATGTCCATTAGATCTGTTAGGTATGAAAGGGGCGTAGAGATTATTTTTCTTGTTTTATGGAAGACTCAAAATGACTTATATTCAAATAAATAAATAGATAAAAAACTAACACACAAATGAATAAATGAAGAAGGAAAGGAGGAAAATAGGAAGAAGGGAAGGAAGGAAGGAAAAACAAAAGGAAGGAAGAAAAGAAGGAAAAAAAAAGGGTTCAGATCGAAACTAGAAGCAGTCTATACTATCTCCTATCCTCACAAACCTATGTTGACATATTTGAATGGTCATAAACAAAAAATTCATGCAATGGATGACACTTCTAATGTAAGCCTACTATTGTCTTTGTGACTGCTGAAAATATGCTACATATAACATTAAGCAGGTAATCATGATAATGATAAAATAACCATAAATTGAATAGATACAGTCACTATATCACATATCAAGTCCCACATATAATTATTGTATAATTCAAGAGTACTATATTAGTTTTATTTTATTTAAAGACAACATTCATTGAAGTGATAATAAACATTATTTAAAACCCATTTTTTTCCATAGAAATTATCCTACGTAATGTTCTTCTATAAATTTTAAATAGCTTAATTTTTTCCTTAACTAATGAGTAAGAAAGTAATATTTTCTTGATAGTGTTTCCTGCATAAAATATTATGTATTTACATACTTCATTACTATAATAGATATTGCCTGACAGATTTCAGAACATGTACCTTAAAAGAACTTTATAAAAAATATGAGAAATCGCATGAAATAATGCTACATTATTTTAGTGCAACAGATGCTTAATTTTTTATACAATTTCTATGAAAAGTTGCTGTCTAACGTTTTTCAGATCACTTGATCTCCAAGGCAGGACTTCTCCATTTCTTCCATGGCATCGTATATCTTTATATAAGTAACCTTTTTGTCATTTGTGTGTTATCCTTTCCACATTCTTTTATAAATGGGAATAGGAAATAGATTGATAAGCACATGTATGAACTATGTTTTAATAATATTAGAATAGTGCTGGTCTTTCAATAAGAACAGGAAGGCCCTACCTAGTCTTTCCTGATGGCTGTGATAGGGTCTGATTATCTCACTGGTTTTCACAGTGTTCCTAGTAATGGTATCCATATGCGGGTTTTATTATTCCATCAGCCTGTAAGATGAAACATGAAGAGAAATTCTCATTTTAAATACAATTTTTATAGCTTGAAGGAATTTAAGATAATATAGTTCGACTCTTTTTTAGGGAGAGACTATCAAATCCAAAGAAAACAGGGGCAAATTACCCAAGTTTACACAGGATTTTTGCACAAGTGCACAGACCTACTGTACAGAAATATTGTCTTCCAGTTCAATGATTTTTCAATAACTGTCTGTTGTATATCAGTTCTTTCTTAGATTACAAGTGACCAATGGAAGACAAGAATCAGACAACAGTGACTGAATTTCTGTTTTTGGGCCTCACAGATCATCTCCATCAGCAGATTGTCCTCTTTGTCATGCTTCTCTTCGTCTATCTTGTCACACTGGGAGGGAACTTGGGCATGATCACTCTCATACGGATCGATCCCAGACTCCACACACCCATGTACTTCTTTCTCAGCCACTTGTCCTTTGTAGACACTTGTTCCTCTTCTTCCATTGCCCCCAGGATGCTGGGTGACATCTTTGCAGAGAAAAGAAGTATCTCTTTCATGGGCTGTGCTGCACAGATGTGGTTTTTTGGCCTTTTTGTGGCGATGGAATGTTTCCTCCTAGCTTCGATGGCATATGACCGGTACATGGCCATCTGTAAGCCCTTGTTGTATACACTCATTATGTCCCAGAGAGTCTGTGTGCAGCTGGTGGTAGGGCCTTATGTCATGGCTCTTGTAAGCACCATGACTCACACAGTTCTCACTTTTGGCTTACCCTTCTGTGGTTCAAATATTATCAATCACTTCTTCTGTGATATTTCACCACTGCTTTCACTGGCATGTGCAGACACCTGGATCAATAAGGTAGTGCTTTTCACCCTGGCTGGAGCTGTAGGAGTATTCAGTGGCCTGATCATCATGATCTCGTACATTTGCATCCTGGTGGCCATCTTGAAAATCCGGAGTGCAGAGGGGAGGCAGAAAGCTTTCTCCACATGTTCCTCTCACCTGGCAGCTGTATTCATCCTATATGGGACTCTTTTCTTTATCTATGTTCGGCCTGGCTCAGGTTCCTCCCTAGATATCAATAAAGTGATTTCTCTATTTTACACTGTGGTCATCCCTATGGTGAACCCCCTCATCTACAGCTTGAGGAACAAGGAAGTAAAAGATTCATTCAAGAGGAAGTTTGAAAGTAAAACTTTTCTAATAGGTAGGTAGAATAGAATTCTATTTTTGTCGCACCATAGATGTTGGTGCTGAATGTACAATAAAAAGAACACTGGATTAAAAATCAGAAGCTGCATGTAAGTCCTGACTCTGCCAATTCGCAGGTTAATGAAAGCTGGTATAGTTCTGAAATATTTTTCTGCCATAGTCTTGTTCTATGATATATCACTGGGCTTCAAAATAATACTAGAATGGATTGAGAATATGTATGTGCAAATGTACTGGAAGAAAATGAAGGTAAATATTTATAAATTGTGGGTGTGTGAATACTATTTAATCTAGACATGAAAAGTAAAAGTTATTATGGAAAAATCAAAGCACCATAAGCAATAGTAAGAGCCAAATAAAAAATGAGAGAAAATATTTGTACACATGTGCCAAAGAATGAGAGAATATCCTTAATATTCAAAGAAATTTGCAAAATTTACAATGAAAAAATAGATCAACAAATATGTGAATATGCAATTCATAGAAATAGAAATGTAAATTGCCAAAAATTGCATGTAAAATGTTCCACATTAAGATCGAACAAGTAGTAAAATAAAATGAGATTACAAGCAGTGCCTTTCAGGCAGAGGAAATAATTGAAAGTTTTCAATGATGGTGAAGTTCCTATTTGACTATGTACACTGTTATTATTTCCTGCTGATAAGATGAATTGCAGATAGGATGAAATACTACATTTCTCCAAAGTAATTTGGTAGTTTCATTTAAAACTTTATATGGCATTTGACCTAGAAATCCCAACTTTAGAAAACAGAGATATCAATGCAAATACATAAGATTATGTCTATTTCAGTATTATGTGAAGTGGCAAAGAAAAATAACAGAAATAACTTGAATATCCATCATGTGAAATCTTATGCAGCGATGAAAAGACTGAATTAGGTAATCACATACTCACCTGGAGAGAACTATTGTATGCTGTCACTGTTAGGTGAAAAAACATCAAGTTGAAGATCAATGTGTAGCACTGATTATTAAGGAAAAGGGCTAAAGCTCTGCAATGAATAAAACATATATGCATATGCATGTGTAAAGGAACATAAAGAGGACCATAAAGAATACACGACAATCTTTTGACTGTGATTACTTCAATGCGAGTGGCATTGGAGGTAGGAAAAGAGAGGTTTTATCATACACATTTGAATCATTGCTTAATCATGCCCTCTGGTGCTACTGGGGCTCGATTAAGATGTACCATTTTCATCTTATGATGGATGGCTGCTGTGCCCGTCTGACATTATTTATTGGAGGATCTGCCAGGACCCAGCTCATGTGGCAGGTCTGGATGCATACTCACACTATGCCCCTTGTGCAAGGGTTCCCTGTTTTCCTGGGCCCAGAAACAGCCCAGGAGCTCTTTCTCAAAAGTTATAACTTTTTTTTGTTGCAGATGGCATAGAATTTCGTAAAGACTAGTACCTGCGTTATTCTCCCACTGAAACTTGTCATGAACTCCATACTACAACTTGCATCATAGCGTCCATTGTGTCATGTGGCCCAAGTGGCACTACTTCTTGCACTGCAAATGAGACCTACTACAGAGCTGTTCCTTGCCCTGCATCCCACCTGACACTGGCCGCCTCTGTGCCTTTGGGGGCACGGTCTAGAGAACTATCCATGCTGTGGTATATGTTGCCTCCCAATTCCAAAGAGGGCCATCAGCAGACACTGGATCCTTCTTCAGGAATTTTACTTTATGGGGATGTTATAGCATGCCCCTCACTGCTGGAGCTGTGATAACTTAGCTCATATAAATCTTCATAGGGTTTATCTCCCACCCTTGGAGCACATGTGTTTAACCAAGGCCTGTAATGTTCTAGCAGCTGCTAGTATAACCTGCTCTATTAGTATGATGTTATCAATACAGTGCTGTTACACTCAGTGTAGGGGATAGGGGCCAGATATCTTAGGAGTCAGTTATCTGCAGACTATATTAAAGAGGGCAGGAGAGTTAACATAGCCCTGAAGCAATGTTGTAAGTGAGTATTGTTGTTCATCTCACATGAACATAAATGGTTTCTGATTCTTTTTTTCTAATCAGAATAGAAAAGAATACACTCTTCAAATCATTGACTATACACTATGTACGGGACTCCTCACATGTGGTCTCCTGTATAGTATGCTGCTATTGGGCTGCTACTTGGTTGAACTTGAAGCAGTTACAGCCATTCTCTAGGAATATCTGATTTCTTGAGGGGCCAAATTGCTGAATTAAATATGTAACGGGACCACCTCCACTGCATCTTTTATGGTTTTGGTGGTTGCACTGATTTCTAGATTCAAGTGTTCTGAAGTCTTCCCATGCCCACTGACTTCAAGAAGCCTAGATCCATATCAGCACCTCATGCCACTTAGCTGCTCACCAAGCTGAAGTGTCTCTCACTAGTGTTTTTCTTTATTGTTTAGAGGAAGGAGTGTTCTCTCAGGGAACACCGATGTCTTCCCTGGTTTGATATCATAAATACTTTCAAGCATCTCTATATCTCTGAGCTTTGAGACTCCTTCTTCAACGCTGTGCCATGGAGGTAATGATATCTTTACCTTATAATGGCAGGCTGTTAGGTTTTCAAAGATTCAGGGACCCATCCCCATAGCCCATGAGGTTCAGCTCTTGGTATCTTCCTACAAGCTAACTTGTGAGTCGCTTGAGTTCTCCCTCCTCAGTAAATTCCTCTTTACTCAGCTTTGCATCCCTCCCATCCCGAGCACATGTGCTCTGTATACCTCCCCAGGCTTTCCTAGTTCTGGCTGGTGCTTATCCATCAAGGCCTGTAACTCTTTTTGTGAACCATAGGGATAATTCTTCTTAGTCATCGGGACACATCATTTCGAGTGTGGCCTTAGGTTATTAAGTCTGAAGGCCAAGAGGCGAAGTGGAGTTAGATCTTAAGAAAAGCACTTATTTACTTTGGCAGCATCTGACTCTGGTGAGCCCTCTTTCTATTCTCTAGGCAAAGGGAGGCAGCTGTCTTCCAGCAAGGGGAAGAGGACTATTTCTGCAGGGTCAGAAGCTTTGGGGAGTCAAACATATCCACACAGATGTCTTAATTTCAGTTCTCAGTTTTCAACTCCTTCCCCATCAGACTCCTGAATTTTGTACAAGAGACTTCCAGAAGTTGTGAATTCAGTTTCTTTATTCTTTGCTTTTCCACCATCGGGTTCTTAAACTGAGAGTTCATACAGTCTTGCCTCTTATTGTAGGAGATGAGGATCTTTTTAAACTGCTTATCTGACTTTGACATACCTTGAGTTGGTAATTATCTCGCCTGAGTCTGTTATTTTCATCCTTTAGCCTGTTAGTGGAATTTAACAACAACCAACTTCATAGTTCTGTAGTTACCATATCCCTGACATATTGGAAATAATCTAGAGGTTAGATCTCTTCTCCACTAAGAAGAGATCTAACCTCTAGAACACTTGAACTACAATAGAATTCTGTAAAGACTAAAAGTCAATTCACTTGAGAAAACTGGATCTCAAGTGGATGGGTTAGTGATAAATTTCAGAGGCAACTTCTTTGAAAAATGCAAAGAACTATTGACCACCGAGTTTTTATATGCTAAGCTTGATCTTCTGGGTTGAGGACAGGATCTTGAAATAGTGCCCATGGGTCTGTGTGTCAAGGCAATGCTGGCCTTTTGTGGTGTGGAGCGTCATACACTGTTTCACTTTAAAAGTGAATTGACCTTTTAAAAAAAGTGAATCAACCTTCTGAATCTAAGCATTTTCTCAAAAATGAGGAAGTCCTTTACTTAACACCATAAAACTTAATGTCAAAGAACAAGACTACAATTTTTCAACTTTCCATGTTACAGTGAGAAAAATGCTCTGTTTTTGTGTCTATCTTAATACTAGAGGCTTAGATAGCAGGAAAAGACTTGGATTGTTTCTAGAGGTTTTGTAACAATGTGAAATGTCGACCTTTCTAGCTCCATCTTGTTCCAGCCTGCTTTGTGAGGTTAATAGTTTCTGCTTTGTCCTGCAAATAGACATGTGAATCATTAGAGGAATTCTGCTTGCTACTTGAGTTTTACCAAAACAGCTCCTTACCAGAAACTTTCTGTTTGGAGGAGATAAGGAAAGTGTGTCAAAAAATAATGATGGTTTATCAAAGATTTGCAGGAATCTAGTGACTAGACTCACATTAACTTAAGTCAAGAGACCAAGAACAACCTTTATTTTACTCCTACTGGTGACCAAATGTCTGTGGTTGTCTATCATCTTTTGCACCTCCCATTTCCTTCTTTCCTTGATATAAAAGAAGCCTAAGTTCTTATTTTCTTAAGATGATTCTTTAGGACACTAGTCCACCAACTTCTTGGCTTGCTGGCTTTCCAAATAAAGTTGCTATCTTTGCCCTAACACCTTGTCACTCGGCTTATTGAGTTTGGGTACAGTTTGAGACATAAATGTCCAACAAGAAATCTATCCATTTCACTCTCCTCAAAAAAGTCTGCAAACAATTTGGAGGTGAGTATCAGTAAAGAAACAATTACCTGAGATCTGCAACACTGTGTAACATTACTAATGATAATAATTTAAATTCTTCAAAGTAACCTGCTGTTTCATATTTGAATTTACTTCTGGCAATGTTGTCCTATTTTTTGGTTTGGTCTATGCTTGAAAAGTTCAATGTTTTATTGTGATTGTTCTGAGTTGCTACCCAATTATTTGCTGTTTACCTTTTCTGACTTCACCACCACCACCACCACCACCACTACCACCATCATCATCATCTTCATCATCATCATCGTCATCATCATCATCCCTGGAAATCAGGCTATGAATGTTGTTCTAATGATTGGCAGCAGCAATATTACTACCATTGACGGAAAATCTGCTATGAGGGCTGTTCAGTGCTGAAAGCTTTTCCTGCATATTTTACATTTACAAAAACTCTGTGAGGTAAATATTGCACTGAAGAACAAACAAAAAACCCTAAAAAGTCATTAACTCAAGCATTTATTAAGAATGCCGAAATACAGGGAGCAGTTTAAAATGAGTGCTCTGTGGGGATTAAGAGCTGAAAGGTTATAAGACTGACTAGGAGGACCACTCACAGGTTAGTTTTGTTCTGAGAATTGTTCACTGTTAACATTCTCAGAAAGTATGAGAAAATAAATTATATTAATCACAGAACAGGATGTTGGAACATAGATTTAAGACCTCAGAGTAACAGTGATTGGCAACTCGATTTGCATTTGGAAATAAGGGGTGGGGAGGAACATTTGGAATGAAGATTCTTTGGGGATAGCTCAGAGGTGGTATTTTGATTTCCTATGATTGCTGTGACAAAGAAAAAATTCTGAGATGCCTTAAATTAAATTACAGCAGCCCAGAGAGTAGAAGGAAGAAACAGGAGAGGTAAATCAGTTAACAACTGCAGGGCAAACCCAACAAAGACTGCCCACTGTTCTGAATGTATCTTGGAACTAGCTTCCAGGTGGCCATTAGCATGTTTACAGACAGTCATTGTACCAGTTTGTACACTTGAACTGGAGTAGCTTCTTTAACCTGAGAAGTATTCAATTATTGAAACATTTATATTAATATATCTTACTTTCACACAAGAAAACCATGAGAACTGCATTTCTCTCAATCCATTAGGATTTTTTTTTGTAAGTCTAGTAAAGATGGAATTTGAAGTAATCAGACAGGAGAAAGACAACATGCGACACAGAAATTATTTTGACAAAATACAGAATCTTTGTCTTCAAGACGAGTTACTTAAAAGACAAAATTAAAACACTTTCACGACCTTATCAAGAACAGACCAAAATGTCAAGAAAACTTCATTCTTTTAGTAGACAAGAGAAAATAGTTGCAGTTTTACATGAGTACACCTTGTTGCAGGAGTGGGGGAATCACATTCTTTTTAGGGATCAAGAGAAGCTTTCCAGAGAAAGTGTTGTCTGACATCATCTAACCTGTCTGTATTAGATTCCCACTGCTGCCCTAACAAATCACCACAGACTGAGTGGCTAAAGGAATACACACTTATTATTTTAAAGCTTTCTAGGTCAAAAAGTTTTATGTAGGGTTCACTGGGCTAAAGTCAAGGTGTTGATGGTATTGCATTGCTTTCTGGAGGTTCTAGGAAAATAGTCATTTCACTGCTTTTTCTAGCTTCTGGAAGTGCCTACATTCTTTGACTCATGGTCCCCTCCCTAAATCTTCAATGCAGCAAAGTTGCACATCTCAGACCATTACCTCCTAGTCACACTACTCCATAACCACAGCCCAGAAAGTCCTACCAGATCATGTCATCTCAAGGTCCTTAAGCTAATCATATCTGCAAAATTCCTTTTGCCATGTAAGGCAACATAGTCACAGTTCCCAGGATTTGGAGATAGACTTCTTTGGGACCATTATTCTACCTGTCACACCATCTTCTCAGATACTATATTTCTTCTGTGTGAAGTGTCATTTCAACCTAGTTGAGTGTTCCTGCCTCCTTTTCTTTATTTATCCCCTAATTCCAATCTGGAATGTTTTTCCTGTTAACTTCAGATTATCTCAAACTATTTAATGTGTTTCCAGACTAAATCCTCCCATAAAATTATTCCCAACCACTTCAGCTCACAATGATCCTGCCTTTTTCTAAAATCCTGTGATAAGTTTTGCCTTGAACCAAGCAAGTGATACTTTGAACTATCATTTCCCTTTTAATTCCCACTTCTGCTTCTTCAACTTTGCTATAGTTTCACAAAAATGATGAGACATTAATGAGCACTTATTATGGGGCATGTGCTCTTGTAAGCATAATGAACGTAATAATTCATCAAGTCTTCCAATGTCTCTGTGAGCAAAGTACTGTTATTATCCCCATTTTACAGATGATGATATTGAGGCACAGAGAGGTAACAAAAAAGAAACTAAAAAGAAGACAAACAAAACAGAACAAAACAAAACCCACTTGTCCAGATGAACAAGATGTAGATCTGGCTTTGAACCTATGCCTCGGGATCCAGAGAGCGTACCACTTCGCTTCACCCAGGCTGCTGCTCGGTATTCAACACATCACTCTCTGTGGAGGCAAAGTGGATCTGTTGCTACAAGGAAATTCTCGAAGGGAAGAAAGCATTATTTTTTCAGGAATCCTCTGGTCGAGGAAAATCGTGGGACAAATGCCAATGAAATCACTTTAATTTTTTCCCTGAGGAATAAACTCTTGAGGTTTTAGTTCTTCAGAGACGTGGGTTTACATCATTTAAAAATATCAGATGCATGTGACTCTGATTTTGTGCTGGACGTGTCAGCGTGTGAAATAAGGAGCATCTCTTTAGTCTCAGGCTCATCAGTATGGAAATCTATCACCTCTACCAAGTGCTTAGGACGCCATTTCTGTTGCAGAAGGTCAGTACCAAGAAGGAAATTCAATCTTCCAGACTGACTTTCTGATCAAGACCAGAAATCTCTGGGCTTTGCCATTCATCTTGAAGCAGTTAAAGGAAAACAAAGGATTCCCTTGAAGATATAAATATCTTTCATTTTGGATAAAAAGAAAATTTGAGATATGATGGAAAGACTTCAGTTGACTTAGACTTTTGTGAACATGAACTCACCACCCAGGTACGCCAAAGAGTGGTCTTTGGTGTTCCATCCAGCTCTTCAAAACAGTAACTCATCAATTTTTTGAACTTTTAAATATGAACTTGTTCATTTGAATTAATGGTTGGTGGAAATTTTTTCACTGGCATTAACTTTAATCTCGAATCCTCTATTTTTAGTTCTCTGCACCACTTCGTTCTTCAGGTTGGTAAAAGAGTAAATATATCTAATCTCTTGTTTAGAGAGCTGTCCTTTATAAACATAACAATGATTACCATTTGTTACTGTATAATCGTCTCCATGACAAATAACCCATCAGATATTTGTATACATTTTTCTTTCTAATCCTTTATAAAGGGAAAGGATTAGTAAATGCAAATATAAATGCTGTCTTTGTAATATCTACAAGTTATCCATTTCATCAAGACAAGCGCTGAAAGGACTTCTTCTCTGTTCTGGTTATCATACTCCAAATGTCTATTATTAGAATGTCTATGAAATATTGTCTATGTCTATGAAATATTGATAATTTCTTACCTCTCAAAAGGCTATTATTGCATGCATCATTACATTTTTTAGAAAAAGAAAATGTATTTTTAAATTTCTTATACAGGTTATAAGCGACCAATGGAAGACAGGAATCAGACGATAGTGACTGAATTTCTGTTTTTGGGCCTCACAGATCATCTCCATCAGCAGATTGTCCTCTTTGTCATGCTTCTCTTCATCTATCTTGTCACACTGGGAGGGAACTTGGGCATGATCACTCTCATACGGATCGATCCCAGACTCCACACACCCATGTACTTCTTTCTCAGCCACTTGTCCTTTGTAGACACTTGTTCCTCTTCTTCCATTGCCCCCAGGATGCTGGGTGACATCTTTGCAGAGAAAAGAAGCATCTCTTTCATGGGCTGTGCTGCACAGATGTGGTTTTTTGGCCTTTTTGTGGCGATGGAATGTTTCCTCCTGGCTTCCATGGCATATGACCGGTACATGGCCATCTGTAAGCCCTTGTTGTATACACTCATTATGTCCCAGAGAGTCTGTGTGCAGCTGGTGGTAGGGCCTTATGTCATGGCTCTTGTAAGCACCATGACTCACACAGTTCTCACTTTTGGCTTACCCTTCTGTGGTTCAAATATTATCAATCATTTCTTCTGTGATATTTCACCACTGCTTTCACTGGCATGTGCAGACACTTGGATCAATAAGTTAGTGCTTTTCACCCTGGCTGGAGCTGTTCTAGTACTCAGTGGCCTGATCATTGCAATCTCCTACGTTTGCATCCTGGTGGCCATCTTGAAAATCCGGAGTGCGGAGGGGAGGCAAAAAGCTTTCTCCACATGTTCCTCTCACCTGGCAGCCGTATTCATCCTGTATGGGACTCTTTTCTTTATCTATGTTCGGCCTGGCTCAGCATCCTCATTAGATATCAATAAAGTGATTTCTCTATTTTACACTATGGTCATCCCTATGGTGAACCCCCTCATCTACAGCTTGAGGAACAAGGAAGTAAAAGATGCATTTAAGAGGAAATTTGAAAGAATTATTTGACCAATAGGTATGTAGAATAGAGTTTCTTTTATGTTGCACCATAGATGTTGGTACAGAATGTAAAGTAAAAAGAACACTGGACTAAAATTAGAAGCTGCATGTAAGTCTTGACTCTGCCAATTTGCAGATTATTTGAAAGCGGAACAGTTTTAAGAATTTTTCTGTCATAGTGTTGTTCTATGTGACAGCATTAAGTTTCAAAATAATACTGAGATGGATGAAGAGTATGAATGTGCAAATGTACTAGAAGAAAACTTAGGTAAATATTCATAAATTATAGGTGTATGAATACTATGTAATACAGACATCAAAACAAAGTTATTATGGAAAAATCAAAGCACTGTAAGCAATATTAAGAACCACATAATAAAATGAAAGAAAACATTTGTGTATATGTGTCAAAGAATAAGATAATACCCCTAATATTCAAGGAAATGTCTGTAATTCACAATCAATGAAGGAAAACAATAGATAAACAGACAAATGAATAAATAATTCACAGTTGTGGAAATACAAATTGACAAAAATTGTAAAAAATGTTCCCCTTCATGATCCATCAAGTAAATGAAATGAAATGAGATTACTAGGCAGTGACTTTCATGCAGAGGAAATTTTGATAGTTTTCGATGATGGTGAAATGCCTATTTGACTATGTGCACTACTATTATTTCTTTCTGATAGGATGAATTGCAGATAGGATGAAATACTACATTTCTCCAAAATAATCTGGTAGTTTCATTTAAAATGATAACCTAATATGGCATTTGACCTAGAAATCCCTCCTTTAGAAAATGAGACTACAGACATATAAGTGCCAATACATAGGATTATGTCTATTTCAGCATTATCTGAAGTGGCCAAGAAAAATAATAGAAATAACTTGAATATCCATCATGTGAAATTTTGTGTAGCGATGAAAAGACTGAATTAGATAATCACATACTAACCTGGAGAGAACTATTGTGTGTTGTCACTGTTACGTGAAAAAAAATCAAGTCAAAGATCAATGTGTAGCACTAATTATTAAAGAAAAGGGCTAAAGCTCTGTAATGAATAAAATGTCATGTATATGCATGTGTAAATGAACATAAAGAGAACCATAAAGAATACACGACAATCCTTTGACTGTTAATACTTCAATCGGAATGGTTTGGAGGTAGGAGAGGAGAGGTTTTATCATACACATTTGAATCATTGCTTAATCATGCCCTATGGTGTACTGGCGCTCAATTTCGATGTACCATTTTCATCTTATGACGGATGGCTGTTGTGCCCATCTGACACTATTTATCGGAGGTTCTGCAAAGATCCCACTCATGTGGCAGGACTGGATGCTTATTCACATGATGTGCCTGTTTTCCTGGGCCCAGAAACAGCCCAGGATCTATTTCTCAATACCGTAACATTCTTTGTTGCATATAGAATTTCCTGATTCATTCTCCCTGTGTTATTCTCCCACTGAAGCTTGTCATAAGCGCCATACTACTTCTTTTCCTGGCACTGCAATTTGCATTACAATGTCTGTTGTGTCATGTGACCGAAGTGGCAGGATTGCTAGCACTGCAGCGGTTTCTTGTCCTGCATCCCACTTGACCCTGGCAGCCTCTCTGCCATGGGGTACAGGGGCTAGAGAATTATTCCTAGCTGTGATGTATGTTGCCTCCCAATCCCAAAGAGGGCTATCAGCAGACACTGGATCTTTCTTCATAGATTTTACCTTGGAGGGGATTTGTAGCATGTCCCTAACTGCTGGAGTTGTAAAAACAGACAAAGTGGCAAGTTCCTGAATCTTCGTAGGGTTTATCTACCACCCTTGGAGCACATGTGTTCTAACAAGGCCTGCAATGATCTAGGAAATGCTTTTATAACCTACTCTATCAGTATGATGTTATCAATATGATGATGCTACAGTCATTGTAGGGATAGCAACAGATATCTTAGGGGTCGGATATTCGCAGACTAGATTAAAGAGGGCAGGAGAGTTAACATATCCCTGAAACAATGTTGTATATGAATATTGTTTTTCATCTCACATGAACATAAATGGTTCGTGATACTTTTTTTCTAATGAAAATGGAAAAGAATACACTCCCCAAATCATTGCTATATACCATTTATGGGAAACCTCACATATGGTCTCCTGTATAGTATGGTGCTGCTATTGGGCTGCTACTTGGTTGAACTTGAAGCAGTTACGGCCATTCTCTAGCAGCATCTGGTTTCTGGAAGGGCCAGACTGCTGTATTATATATTTAATGGACTATCTCCACTGCATCTTTTATGGCTTTGGCGTTGGCATCAACCCTAGATTCATTATCTGGAATCTTATCATCCTTATTGACTTTAAGGAGCCTAGTTCCATATCAGCACCTCACATCACTGAGCTGCTCACCAAACCGAAGTCTCTCCCATAGCATTTTTCTTTATTGCTCTTGGGCCAGGAGGTCCTCTCAGGAAACACTGATACCTTCTCTAGTCTGATATCATAGATATTTTCAAGAATCTCTACATCACTGAGTGTTGAGGCTCCTTCTTCAACACTGTGCCATGGAGGTAATGAAATCTCTACCTCACAACTGTAGGCTGTTAGCTTTTCAAAGATTCAAGGACCCGTTTCCATAGCTCATGAAGATCAACTCCTGGTGTCTTCCTACAAGCTATCTTGTGAGTAGCTCGAGTTCTCCCCCATTAGTAAATTCCTCCTTACTCAGCTTTATATCCCTCCCACACTGAGCGCATGTGCTCTGTACACCTCTCCTGGCTTTCCTGGTTCTGGCCGGTGCTTTTCCACCAAGGTCTGTTACTCTTTTTGTGAACAATAAAGTCACTTCTTCTTAGTCATTGGGACACACCATTCTGAGTATGGCCTCAGGTTGTTAACTCTGAAGGCCAGGAGGGAAAGTGGAGTTAGATCTTGAGAAAAGCACTTATTTGCTTTGGCAGCATCTGACTCTGGTGAGCCCCGTTTTTGTTCTCTGGGCAAGGGGAGGCTGCTCTCTCCCAGCAAGAGGAAGAAGGCCATTTCTGCAGGCTCAGAAGCAGGGAGAACTGGAATATCTCAAACATATCTACGGAGAAATTTTAATTTCAGTTCTCAGTTTTCAACTCCTTCCCCATCAGAGTCCTGACTTTTGTACAGGACACTTCCAGAAGTTGTGAATTGAGCTTCTTTATTATTCTGCTTTCCACCATCAGGTTCTTAAATTGAGTTTTCATAAGTCTTGTCTCTTATTGTTGGAGATGAGGATCTTTTCAAATACTGCTTATCTGACTTTCACATCATATCTTGAGTGGGAAAGTATCTGGCCTGAGTCTGTTATTTTTATCTTTTATCCTATTAATATTTAACAATAACCAACTTCATAGTCCTATAGTTATCGTACATATTTTAAAGATAACTGCATAAGCCAATGCACATTTTTCACCTCTACGCCATCTAAGTTCACTGCAGGCAGGGTTAGTAATTGTAATGCTAGGGCGTGCTGGTGGTTATGACCACTCCGATCTACCAGTGATGGACTCTTGTTGCCATTTGTCCTGCGAGCAATCTGATTCTCAAATATCATCCCAGGTATCTGCTGAATCCATCGCTCAAGGAAGTTATTAGTGTCAAACTTCATTCAAAGATGGAAAAAACCTCCATCTTTCAATGGGAGAATAGCATGCATTTACAAGGAAGGAGGTAATTAATTATAGCTATGTAAAAAATAATCTAACAAAAGTTGTTGGAATCACTAAAACTATACAAAATTTAGTATGGTATTATAACAAGAAAAAAACCTTATTGTTTAATATGTGCCATCATAAATTTATTATATTTAATTCAAACTATTTTAACTAAAAAACTTCAATGATTCTGAATGAATGCAATCCAATTACACATCTGCTTCAATAAATTTATCATACCAAAGATGACATTGTGAGATACAATTGCCAAAAAATTTTGGACAATCATGTTACAAAAAGGTAGCCTTTAGAAACTGCTTGCTTTAGGGTTTCAACCATCTTTTACCTTTTGAAGTCAGAAGAAAACTTTGTGTAGAACAGATCCAACCTCCCCAAACCTTGAACTAGTACAGAATTCTGTAAGACTGGCTACAAGACTACAAGACAATTCACTTAAGAAATCTGGATGTCCGTGGATTGGGTTAGGGATAAAGTTCAGAGATAACTTGCTTTACAAACGCAAAGAACTATTGTCCACTGATGTTTTATAATCTAAGCTTGATCTTCTGAGAAGAGGACAGGACCCTGAACAAGTGCCAATGAGTCTGTGTCGTCAAGGCAAGGCTGGCCTTTTAGTGGTTGGAGTGTCACACACTGTTTCACTATAAAAATGAATTGACCTTTTGAATCTCAGCATTTTCTCAAAAATGAGAAAGTCCTTTACTTAACACTATAAAACTTGAAGTCAAGGGACAAGGCTACAAATTCTTATATGTTCCCTGTTATAACGAGAAAAAAAATTGCTGTGTTTTTATTTCCATCTTAATTTCAGTGGCTTATATTGCAGGAAAAAACCTAATTTATTTCTAGAGATTTCGTTACAGAGTGAAATGCTCGTCCTCTCTGACTCCACCTCGTTCCAGCCTGCTTCGTGTCCATGGTCTTCATGTTTACTAACTTCTGCTTAGTCTTACACATGGACATGTTAACCATTGGAGGAATTCTGCTTGTGGCTCGAGTTTTACTGAAACAGACTCAAACCGCAAAATGCCCCTTTTCAGAAGATAAGAGAAGTATGTACAAAAATAATGATGGTTTATTAAAGATTTTCAAGAACCTCGTGACTGGACTCACATCAACTAGAGTCAACAGACTAAGAACAAAGAATTTTCACAACCTTTATTGGACTCCTTCTGGTGCCCAGATGTCTGTTACCATCAATCTACTCTTGCCCTTCTCCTTTCTCTCTACCTTGACATAAAAGAAGATTGAGTTTTTACATTTTTACAATGGTTCTTTAGCACATTAGTCTAGCATCTTCTTGGCTTGCTGGCTTTCGAATAATGTTGCTTTCCTTGCCCCAATACCTTGTTTCTCAACTTATTTGCTCTCTTGTGGCATGTGGTATGAACTCGAACTTGGGTACAGTTTGACAAAGAAATATGCAAATTCGCTCTCCTCAAAAATGTCTGCAAACAATTTGGAGGTGATTATCAGTAAAGAAACCATTACCTGAGAACTGCAACACTGTGTGACATTACTAATGATAATAATAATTTAAATTCTTCAAAGTAATCTGCTGTTTCACATTTGAATTTACTGCTGGCAATGTTGCTCTAATGTTCAGTTTGTTCTATGCTCAAAAAGTTCACTGTTTCATTGTGATACTTCCGAGTCGCTACCCAATTATTTGCTGTTTACCTTTTCTGACTTCATATCATCATCATCGTCATCATCATCATCACCATCCCATGAAATCAGGGTATGAATGTTGTTCTGGCAGCAGAAGTATTACTACCATTGATGGCAGATCTGCTATGAAGTCTGTTCTGTGCTGAATGCTTTTCCTGCATATTCTACATTTACAACTCTGTGAGGTAAATACCGCACTGAAGAACAAACAAAAAAACCCGAAAAGTCACTAACTCAAGCATTTATTAAGCATGCCGAAATACGGGGAGCAGTTTAAGATGAGTGCTCTGCAAGGAGCAAGAGCTGAAAGGTTTTATAAACTTTGAGTGGAGGACCACTCAAAGTTTAGTTCTGTTCTGAATTGTTCACTGTTCAGATTCATAGGAAGTATGTCTTAATGAATTAAATTAATAACAGAAGAGAATGTGGGAATAGGAAGATAAGACTTCAGAGCAACAGCAATTGGCAACTCAATTTGCATTTAGGAGTAAGGGGTGGGGAGGGACATTTGGAATGAAGATTCTTTGGAGATAGCTCAGAGGTGGTATTTTGATTTCCTATGATTGCTGTGACAAGGAAAAAATTCTGAGATGCCTTAAATTAAATTACAGTAGCCCAGAGAGTGGAAGGAAGAAACAGGAGAGGTAAATCAGTTCACAGCTGCAAGGCAAACCCAACAAAAGATTGCCAACTGTTCCGAATGTATGTTGGAACGGTGAACTAACTTCCAGGTGGCCATTAAGACACTTGCAGACAGTCATTGTACTAGTTTGTATATTTGAACTGGAGTAGCTTCTTTAACCTGAGAAGTATTCAATTACTGAAACATTTATAGTAACATATCTTACTTTCATACAAGAAAACCATGAGAACTGCATTTCTCTCAATCCATTAGGATTTTTTTTGTAAGTCTAGTAAAGATGGAATATGAAGTAATCAAAGACCTGATAATGACAACATGTGACGCAGAAATTATTTTGACAAAACACAGAATCTTTGTCTTCAAAGCGAGTTACTTAAAAGACAAAAATAAAACACTTTCACAACCTTATCAAGAACAGACCAAAATGTCAAGAAAACTTCATTCTTTTAGCAGACAAGAGAAAATTAGTTGCAGTTTTACATGAGTACACCTTGTTGCAGGAGTGGGGGAATCACATTCTTTTTAGGGATCAAGAGAAGCTTTCCAGAGAAAGTGTTGTCTGACATCATCTAACCTGTCTGTATTAGATTCCCACTGCTGCCCTAACAAATCACCACAGACTGAGTGGCCAATGGAACACACATTTATTATTTTAAAGCTTTCTAGGTCAAAAGTTTTATGTAGGGTTCACTGGGCTAAAGTCAAGGTGTTGACGGTATTGCATTGCTTTCTGGAGATTCTAGGAAAATAGTAGTTTCACTGCTTTTTCTAGTTTCTGGAAGTGCCCACACCATTTGACTCATGATCCCCTTCCTCCACCTTCAACGCGGGAAAGTTGCACATCTCTGACCATTTCTTCTTAATCACACCACTCCCTGACCATAATTCAGAAAGTCCTACCAGATCATGTCATCTCAAGGTCCTTAAGCTAATCACATCTGCAAAATTCCTTTTGCCATGTAAGGCAACGTAGTCACAGTTCCCAGGATTTGGAGATAGACATCTTGGGGACTATTATTCTGCCTGTCATCTCATCTCCTCTGAGGTCACATTTTCTTCTGTGTGAAGTGTCATTCCAGCCCAGTTGAGTGATCCTGCCTCCCTTCCTCTATTTATCCCCTTACTCCAACCTGGAATGTTTTTCCTGTTAACTTCAGATTATCTCAAACTATTTAATGTGTTTCCAGACTAAATCCTCCCATAAAATTATTCCCAACCACTTCAGCTCACAATGATCCTGCCTTTTTCTATCATCCTGTGGTAAGTTTTGCCTTGAACCAAACAAGTGATACTTTGAACTATCATTTCCCTTTTAGTTCCCAGTTCTGTTTCTTCAACGTTGCTATAGTTTCACAAAAATGATGAGACATTAATGAGCACTTATTATGGAGCATGTGCTCTTGTAAGCATAATGAATGTAATAATTCGTCAAGTCTTCCAATGTCTCTGTGAGCAAAGTACTGTTATTATCCCCATTTTACAGATGATGATATTGAGGCACAGAGAGGTAACAAAAAAGAAACTAAAAAGAAGACAAACAAAACAGAACAAAACAAAACCCACTTGTCCAGATGAACAAGTTGGAGATCTGGCTTTGAACCTATGCCTCGGGATCCAGAGAGCGTACCACTTCGCTTCACCCAGGCTGCTGCTCGGTATTCAACACATCACTCTCTGTGGAGGCAAAGTGGATCTGTTGCTGCAAGGAAATTCTCAAAGGGAAGAAAGCATTATTTTTTCAGGAATCCTCTGGTTGAGGAAAATCCTGGGACAAATGCCAATGAAATCACTTTAATTTTTTCCCTGAGGAATAAACTCTTGAGGTTTTAGTTCTTCAGAGACGTGGCTTTACATCATTTACAACTATCAGGTGCATGTGTCTCTGATTTTGTGCCGGACGTGTCATCGTGTCAGGCTCATTAGTATAGAAACCTATCACCTCTACTAAATGCTCAGGATGCCATTTTTGTTGCAGAAGGTCAGAACTAACAAGGAAATTCAATCTTCCACACTGACTTTCTGATCAAGACCAGAAAACCCTGGGCTTTGCCATTCATCTTGAAGCAGTTAAAAGGAAGACAAAGGATTCCCTTGAAGATGTATCTCTCATTTTGGATAAAAAGAAAATTTGAGATATGATGGAAAGACTTCAGTTGACTTAGACTTTTGTGAATGTGAACTCACCACCCAGGTACTCCAGAGTGGTCTTTGGTGTTCCATCCAGCTCCTCAGGACAGTAATCATCGATTTTTGGAACTTGTAAATGTTAACCTCTTTATTTGAATTAATGGTTGGTGGAAAGTTTTTCACTGGCATTAACTTCAATCTCGAATCCTCTATTTTTAATTTGCAGTGTCATTCTGTCTTCAGGTTGGTCAAAGAGTAAATATGTCTAATCTATTGTTTAGAGTGCCGTTTTTTGATAAACATAACAATGATTACCATTTGTTACTGTATAATCTTCCCCATGACAAATAAGCCATCAGATATTTGTATACATTTTCCCCTCTAAACCTTTATAAAAGAAATGGATCAGTAACTGCAAATATAAATGCTGTCTTCAAAATATCTACATGTTATTATCCATTTCAATCAAGACAGGAACTGAAAAGGCTTCATCTATGTTCTGGTCAGCATATCCCAAATGTTCATTATTAGGATGTGAAATTTTCATAATTTCTTATAATAAACAAAGGCAATATATTCCTAGCTGGGTATTATTATACTATCATGTAGTAAAGATGAAATACAGACTAAATCTCATTTCAGATACAATTTTAGAACCCAAAGGAGCTTTAGATTTCTAGTTGAACCCCTTTTTTGGTTTCAGAAGCTACTGAATCACATCCTCATACCCCAGAAAATCATGTATTATTTGCCCTAATTTACATGGTACCTGTGCATAAATGGCAGAAACCAGTACGTTCAACCATCCGTTATCATAACTGCCTCAGACACATAAAAAAACTTGTAGTTAGTTTAAAGAAGTATTTTGTATGTGCCAACTGATTTTTAAAAGTTAAAATGTATTTTTTGTTTGTTATATAGGTTATAAATGAACAATGGAAGACAGGAATCAGACGACAGTGACTGAATTTCTGTTTTTGGGCCTCACAGATCATCTCCATCAGCAGATTGTCCTCTTTGTCATGCTTCTCGTCGTCTATCTTGTCACACTGGGAGGGAACGTGGGCATGATCACTCTCATACGGATCGATCCCAGACTCCACACACCCATGTACTTTTTTCTCAGCCACTTGTCCTTTGTAGACACTTGTTCCTCTTCTTCCATTGCCCCCAAGATGCTGTGTGATATCTTTGCAGAGAAAAAAAACATCTCTTTCATTGGTTGTGCAGCACAGTTGTGGTTCTCTGGTCTCTTTGTGGCAACGGGATGTTTCCTCCTGGCTTCGATGGCATATGACCGGTACATGGCCATCTGTAAGCCCTTGTTGTATACACTCATTATGTCCCAGAGGATCTGTGTGCAGCTGGTGGTAGGGCCTTATGTCATGGCTCTTGTAAGCACCATGACTGATACAGTTCTCACTTTTGGCTTACCCTTCTGTGGTTCAAATATTATCAATCATTTCTTCTGTGATATTTCACCACTGCTTTCACTGGCATGTGCAGACACCTGGATCAATGAGTTAGTGCTTTTCATCTTGGCTGGAGGTATTGTTATATTCAGTGGCCTGATCATCGCAATCTCCTACGTTTGCATCCTGGTGGCCATCTTGAAAATCCGGAGTGCAGATGGGAGGCAGAAAGCTTTCTCCACATGTTCCTCTCACCTGGCAGCCGTCTCCATCCTATATGGAACTCTTTTCTTTATTTATGTTCTGCCTGACTCAGGTTCTTCGTTACATATCAATAAAGTGATTTCTCTATTTTATACTATGGTCATCCCCATGGTGAACCCCCTCATCTACAGCGTGAGGAACAAGGAGGTGAAAAATGCATTCAGGAGCAAGTTTGGAAGGAAAAAACAATTTCTAAAAGGTAGATAAGAAGGCATTTTAATTTTGCTGCATCACGGACGCAATGATGTGATTCAATAACGTATGGTGAAAGAACACTGCATCGAGAATTAGAAGTTCTTTTTAATTCCCGATTCTGCCAGTGACCAGGTCACTTGTATACTGGAAGTTCAGTTCATGTTGTTTTTTATTCAGTCTCCTCCTTGTGAAATGATGCAGCATACAAAAGAATTTACAGGTATAGTAAAGGCGTAAATATCATTTATGCCAGAAGAAAATCCAAGAGATGTTTTATATGTTCTTATATGGGGGAAGATATTTTATGTCAGACCAGAAAAACAATTGTTTTAAGAAAAGATCAAAAGTTCTTTAAGAAAGATTTTATAGACCTTGTTAAAAGTTGAACAGTGGAAAGTAAAAGAACATTTGCAAAAGAAGTGACTCACAATGAGTAATGTCCCAATAGAAAATATTGGAACACACACACACACACACACACACACACACACACACACAGATATATACATGCATATGCAGCACAGTAGAGAAATGAACCAATGACTGGGTGAGTAAAAGATGCATTCTGGAGGAAATTTGAATGAAATAATTGACCAGTAGGTATGTGGAATAGAGTTGTATTTTATTTATGGTGCACTGTAGCTGCTGGTATTGAATGTAAAGTAAAATGAACACTGGACTAAAAATCAGAAGCTTCGTGTAAGTCTGGCTCTGCCAATTCTCAGATTATTTGAAAGCTGGAATAGTTTTTAAGAATTTTTCTGCTATAGTCTTGTTCTCTGTGACATCATTAAGATTCAAAATAATACTGAGGTGGATAAAGAGTATGAATGTACAAATGTACTAGAAGAAAACGTAGGTAAATATACAATTGTGGGTATGTGAATACTATTTAATCTACATGAAAACTAAAAGTTATTATAGAAAAATCAAAACACCATTAGCGATATTAAGAGCCAAATAATAAAACGAGAGAAAATATTTGTGTATATGTTTCAAACAATTAGAAAATACCCCTAATATATAAGGCAATGTCCCTAATTCACAATTAATGATGAAAACAATAGATAAACAGACAAACAAATAAACAATTCACTGAAATGGAAATGCAAATTGTCACAAATTGCGTGTAATAAATGTTCCACATCACGATCTGTCAAGTAAATGAAATGAAATGAAATTACAATGCAGTGCTTTCAATGCGGAGGAAATATTGAGAGTTTTCAATGACGGTGAAGTTCCTGTTTGGCTATGTGCACTGCTTTTATTTCTTGCTGATAGGATGAATTGCAGATAGGGTGAACTACTACATTTCTCCAAAATAATCTGGTAGTTTCATTTAAAATGATACCTAATATGGCATTTGACCTAGAAATCCTTCCTTTAGAAAACGAGACTACAGAAATGTTAAGTGCCAATCATAAGATTATGTCTATTGCAGCATTATCTGAAGTGGCAAAGTGGCAAAGGAAAATAACAGAAATAACTTGAATATCCATCATGTGAAATCTTGTGCGGCGATGAAAAGACTGAATTAGGTAATCACATACTAACCCGGAGAGAAGTATTGTATGCTGTCACTGTTAGGTGAAAAACATCAAGTCGAAGATCAATGTGTAGCACTGATTATTAAGGAAAAGGGCTAAAGCTCTGCAGTGAATAAAACGTATGTGCATATGCATGTATAAAAAACCTAAAGAGAACCATAAAGAATACACAACAATCCCTTGACTGTGATTACTTCAATGAGAGTGGCATTGGAGGTGGGAGAGGGGAGATTTTATCATATACATTTGAATCATTGCTTAATCATGCCCTCTGGTCCTACTGGAGCTCAATTTAGATGTACCATTTTCATCTTATGATGGGTGGCTGCTGTGCCCATCTGACATTATTTATTGGAGGATCTGGCAGGATCCAGCTCATGTGGCAGGCCTGGATACATACTCACAAACACACTATGCCCCTTGTGCAAGTATTCCCTGTTTTCCTGGGCCCAGAAACAGCCCAGGAGCTCTTTCTCAAAAGTCATAACATTTTTTGTTGCAGATTGCATAGATTTCCTGTTTTATTCTCCCTGCGTTTTTCTCCCACTGAAGCTTGTCATAAGCTCCATACTGCTTCTTTTCCTGGCACTACAAAATGCATCATAGCGTCCATTGTGTCATGTGGCCCGAGTGGCACTACTGCTTTCACTGCAAATGAGACCCACTACTGTTCCTTGCCCTGCATCCCACCTGACACTGGCCACCTCTGTGCCTTTGGGGACACGGGCTAGAGAACTATCCCTGCTGTGGTATATGTTGCCTCCCAATCCCAAAGAGGGCTATCAGCAGACACTGGATCTTCATGAATTCTACTTTATGGGGATGTTATAGCGTGCTCCTAACTGCTGGAGCTGTGATAACTTAGCCCATGTAAATCTTCATAGCACATGTGTTTAACCAAGGCCTGTAATGTTGTAGCAGCTGCTAGTATAACCTGCTCTATTAGTATGATGTTGTCAATACAGTGCTGTTACACTCAGTGTAGGGGATAGGGGTCAGATATCTTAGGAGTCAGATATCCGCAGACTATATTAAAGAGGGCAGGAGAGTTAACATAGCCCTGAAGCAATGTTGTAAGTGAGTTGTTCATCTCACATGAACATAAATGGTTTCTAATTCTTTTTTTCTAATCAGAGTAGAAAAGAATACACTCCTCAAATCATTGACTATACACTATGTACGGGACTCCTCACATGTGGTTTCCTCTATAGTATAGCATGGTGCTGCTATTGGGCTGCTACTTGGTTGAACTTGAAGCAGTTACAGCCATTCTCTAGGAATATCTGATTTCTTGAGGGGCCAGATTGCTGAATTAAATATGTAACGGGACCACCTCCACTGCATCTTTTATGGTTTTGATGCTTGTGTTAATTCCTAGATTCGTTTTCTGGAATCTTATCATCCTTATTGACCTGAAGGAGCCTAGATCCATATCACTATCTCATACTACTGAGCTGCTCACCAAGTCGAAGTCTCTCTCACAAGTGTTTATTTTTTATTGCTCTTGGGGAAGGAGTGTCCTCTCAGGGAACACCAATGCCTTCTTTAGTCTGATATCATAGATATTTTTAAGCATTTCTACATCTCTGAGCTTCGAGGCTCCTTCTTCAACACTGTGCCATGGAGGTAATGAGATCTCTACCTCACAACTGCAGGCTGTTAGCTTTTCAAAGATTCAAGGACCCATTTCCATAGCTCATGAGGATCAACTCCTGGTATCTTCCTACAAGCTAATTTGTGAGTGGCTGGAGTTCTTCCCGTTCAGTGAATTCTTCCTTATCCAGCTTTATATCTTTCCCACCCTGAGCACATGTGCTCTGTATACCTCCTCAGGCTTTTCTGGTCTGGCTTTTCAGCCAAGTCCTGTAATTCTTTTTGTGAACAATAGGGCCAATTCTTCTTAGTCATCGGAACACACCATTCTGAGTATGGCCTTAGGTTGTTAACTCTGAAGGCCAGGAGGGAAAGCGGAGTTAGATCTTGAGAAAAGGACTTATTTACTTTGGCATCATCTGACTCTGGTGAGCCATCTTTCTGTTCTCTAGGCAAGGGGAGGCTGCTTTCTTCCAGCGAGGGGAAGAAACCCATTTCTCTAGGCTCAGAAATTTCAGGGGAACTAGAATATTTCAGACATGAACTTCTTTATTATTCTGTTTTCCATCATCAGGTTCTTAAATTGAGTTTTCATAAGTCTTGTCTATAATTGTAGGAGATAAGAATCTTTTCAAATACTGCTTATCTGACTTTCGCATCATATCTTTAGTGGGAAATTATCTGATCTGAGTCTGTTATTTTCATTCTTTAGCCTATTGGTATCATTTAAAAACAACCAACTTCATAGTCCTATTGTTATCGTACATCTTTTAGAGATAACTGCATAATCCAATGCACGTTTTTCACCTCTACGCCATCTCAGTTCACTGCAGATGGGCTTAGTAATTGTAATGCTAGGGCGTGCACGTGGTTATGACCACCCTGATCTACTAGCGATGGATTTCTTGTTGCAATTTGTCCTATGAGTGATCTGATTCCCAAATATTATCCCAAGAATCAGCCGAATCCATCACTCAAGGCAATTACTAACATCAGCCTTCATTCAAAGATGGGCAAAAAAAATCTCAGTCTTTCAATGGGGGAATAGCATACATTTGCAAAAAAGGAGGTAATTAATTATGGCTATATAAGAAATAATTTAACAAAAGTTGTTGGAATCACTAACCCTATATAAAATTTACTAAAGTTTTATAAACAAGCAAAAAATTTTTTGTTTAATATAGTTCCAGCATATAAATATAAAATTATGATATTTAATTCAAATTATTTTCTCTGAAAAACTTCAATGATTCTGAATTAACATAATCCACTTACATATGTGCTTCAATAAATTTATCATACCAAAGATAACACTGTGGGATACAATTGCTAAAAAATTATGGATGATCATGTTACAAAAAGATAACCTTTAGAAAGTGCCTGCTTTAGGATTTTAACCATCCTTTACCTTTTGAAGTCAGGAGAAAACTTTGTGTAGAACAGATCCAACCTCCTCAAACCTTGAACTAGTACAGAGTTCTATAAAGACTGGCTACAAGACTACAAGTCAGTTCACTTAAGAAATCTGGATCTCCGTGGATTGGGTGAGGGATAAAGTTGGGAGGCGACTTCCTTTACAAATGCAAAGAACTATTGTCCACTGATGTTTTATAATCTAAGCTTGATCTTCTGGGAAGAGGACAGGACCCTGAACAAGTGCCAATGAGTCTGTATCGTCAAGGCAAGGCTGGCCTTTTAGTGGTTGGAGTGTCACACACTGTTTCACTATAAAAATGAATTGACCTTCTGAATCTCAGCATTTTCTCAAAAATGAGGAAGTTCTTTACTTAACTCTATAAAACTTGAAGTCAAGGGACAAGGCTACAAATTCTTATATGTTCCCTGTCATAGTGAGAAAAAAAATTGCTGTGGTTTTATTTCCATCTTAATTTCAGAGGCTTATATTGCAGGGAAAAAACCTAATTTATTTCTAGAGATTTTGTTACAGAGTAAATGCTCATCCTCTCTGACTCCATCTCGTTCCAGCCTGCTTCGTGTCCATGGTCTTCATGTTTACTAACTTCTGCTTAGTCTTACACATGGATATGTTAACCATTGGAGGAATTCTGCTTGTGGCTCCAGTTTTACTGAAATAGCCTCAAACTAAAAAATACCCCTTTTCAGAAGATAAGAGAAGTATGTACAAAAATAATGATGGTTTATTAAAGATTTTCAAGAACCTCGTGACTGGACTCACATCAACTAGAGTCAACAGACTAAGAACAAAGAATTTTCACAACCTTTACTGGACTCCTGCTGGTGCCCAGATGTCTGATGCCATCAATCTGCTCTTGCCCCTCTCCTTTCTCCCTACCTTGACATAAAAGAAGATTGAGTTTTTACATTCTTATGATGGTTCTTTAGCACATTAGTCCAGCATCTTTTTGGCTTGCTGGCTTTCGAATAATGTTGCTTTCCTTGCCCCAATACCTTGTCTCTCGACTTATTTGCTCTCTTGTGGCATGTGGTATGAACTCGAACTTGGGTACAGTTTGACAAAGAAATATGCAACAAGAAATTTATACAATTCGCTCTCCTCAAAAATGTCTGCAAACAATTTGGAGGTGATTATCAGTAAAGAAACCATTACCTGAGATCTGCAACGCTGTGTGACATTACTAATGATAATAATAATTTAAACTGCTCCCCGTATTTCAAAGTAATCTGCTGTTTCACATTTGAATTTACTGTTGGCAATGAGCTCTAATGTTCTGTTTTGTCTATGCTCAAAAAGTTCACTGTTCCATTGTGATTGTCCTGAGTTGTTACCCAGTTATTTACGGTTTACATTTTCTGACTTCAAAACTCTCATTATCCTCATCCCATGAAATCAGGTTATGAATGGTGTTCTAATGATTGACAGCAGCAGTATTACTATCATTGATGGTAGATCTGCTATGAAGTCTGCTCTGTGCTGAATGCATTTCATGCATATTTTGCATTTACAACAACTCTGTGAGGCAAATACTGCACTACAAAAAGAAAAAAAAAACAAAAAACCAAAAGTCATTATTTAAGCATTTATTAAGCATGCCGAAATATGGGGAGCAGTTTTAGATGAGTGCTCTGCAAGGAGCAAGAGCTGAAAGGTTTTATAAACTTTGAGAGGAGGACTGCTCAAAGTTTAGTTCTGTTCTGAGAATTGTTCACTGTTCAGACTCACAGGAAGTATTACTGAATGAATTGAATTAATACCAGGAGAGAATGTGGGAATAGGAAAATAAGACCTTAAAGTAACAGAGATTGGCAACTCAATTTGCATTTAGAATTAAGGGGTGGGGAGGAACATTTGGAAGTGATTATTCTCTGGGGATAGCTGAGATGTGTTTTGATTTCCTATGATTGCTGTGACAAGGAAAAAATTCTAAGATGCCCTAAATTAAATTACAGCAGCCCAGAGAGTGGAAGGAAGAGACAGGAAAGGTAAATCAGTTAATAACTGCAAAGCAAACCAACAAAAGACTGTCAACTGTTGTGAATGTATGTTGGAACTGTAAACTAACTTCCCGATGGCCATTAGCATGATTGCAGACAATCATTGTACCAGTTTGTACATTTGAACTCGAGTAGCTTCTGTAACCTGAGAAGTATTCAATTATTGAAACATTTATATTAATATATCTTACTTTCACACAAGAAAACGATGAGAACTGCATTTCTCATAATCCATTAGGATTGTTTTTGTAAGTCTAGTAAAGATGGAATATGAAGTATTCAAAGACCTGATAATGACAACATGTGGCACAGAAAATTATTTTGACAAAACATGGAATCTTTGTCCTTTAGGCAAGTTACTTAAAAGATAGAAATAAAACACTTTCACAAACTTATCAAGAGCAGACCAAAATATCAAGACAATTTCATTCTTATAGCAGATGAGAGTAAATTAAGTTTTAGTTTTACACAAGTACACCTTATTGCATGGGTAGGGGAATCACATTTTTTTTAGGGGATCAAGAGAAGCTTTCCAGAGAAAGTGTTGTCTGACATCATTAACCCGTCTGTATTAGATTCCCACTGCTGCCCTAACAAATCACCACAGACTGAGTGGTTAAGGGACATACATTTTTTATTTTAAAGTTTTCTAAGTCAAAAAGTTTTATGTAGGTTTCACTGGGCTAAAGTCAAGGTGTTGACAGTATTGCATTGCTTCTTGGAAGTTCTAGGAAAATATCTGCTTCATTGCTATCTCTAGATTCTGGAAGCGCCTACACTGTTTGACTCATGATCTCCTTCCTCCATCTTCAACACAGCAAAGTTGCATATCTCTGACCATTACCTCCTAGTCACACTACTCCATGACCACAGCCCAGAAAGTCCTACCAGATCATGTCATCTCAAGGTCCTTAAGCTAATCACATCTGCAAAATTCCTTTTGCCATGTAAGGCAACGTAGTCACAGTTCCCAGGATTTGGAGATAGACATCTTGGGGACTATTATTCTGCCTGTCATCTCATCTCCTCTGAGGTCACATTTTCTTCTGTGTGAAGTGTCATTCCAGCCCAGTTGAGTGATCCTGCCTCCCTTCCTCTATTTATCCCCTTACTCCAACCTGGAATGTTTTTCCTGTTAACTTCAGATTATCTCAAACTATTTAATGTCTTTCCAGACTAAATCCTCCCATAAAATTATTCCCAACCACTTCAGCTCACAATGATCCTGCCTTTTTCTAAAATCCTGTGCTAAGTTTTGCCTTGAGCCAAGCAAGTGATACTTTGAACTGTCACTTCTCTTTTAATTCCTAGTTCTGCTTCTGCAACTTTATTGTAATTTCACAAAAATGATGAGACATTAATGAGCACTTTTCATGGGTCACGTGCCCTCACAAGCATGATAAATATAATAATTCATCAAGTCTTCCAATGTCTCTGTGAGCAAAGTACTGTTATTATCCCCATTTTACAGATGATGATATTGAGGCACAGAGAGGTAACAAAAAAGAAACTAAAAAGAAGACAAACAAAACAGAACAAAACAAAACCCACTTGTCCAGATGAACAAGTTGGAGATCTGGCTTTGAACCTATGCCTCAGGATCCAGAGAGCACACCACTTCACTTCACCCAGGCTGCTGCTCGGTGTTTAATACATTACTCTCTGTGGAGGCAAAGTGGATCTGTTGCTTCAAGGACATTCTCGAAGGGAAGAAAGCATTATTTTTTCAGGAATCCTCTGGTCGAGGAAAATCGTGGGACAAATGCCAATGAAATTACTTTAATTTTTTCCCTGAGGAATAAACTCTTGAGGTTTTAGTTCTTCAGAGACGTGGGTTTACATCATTTACAACTATCAGGTGCATGTGTCTCTGATTTTGTGCCGGACGTGTCAGCGTGTCAGGCTCATTAGTATGGAAACCTATCACCTCTACTAAATGCTCAGGACGCCATTTCTGTTGCAGAAGGTCAGTACCAAGAAAGAAATTGAATCTTTCTGATCAAGACCAGAAAACTCTGGGCTTTGCCATTCATCTTGAAGCAGTTAAAAGGAAAACAAAGGATTCCCTTGAAGCTGTATCTCTCATTTTGGATAAAAAGAAAATTTGAGATATGATGGAAAGACTTCAGTTGACTTAGACTTTTGTGAATGTGAACTCACCACCCAGGTACTCCAGAGTGGTCTTTGGTGTTCCATCCAGCTCCTCAGGACAGTAATCATCGATTTTTGGAACTTGTAAATGTTAACCTCTTTATTTGAATTAATGGTTGGTGGAAAGTTTTTCACTGGCATTAACTTCAATCTCGAATCCTCTATTTTTAATTTGCAGTGTCATTCTGTCTTCAGGTTGGTCAAAGAGTAAATATGTCTAATCTATTGTTTAGAGTGCCGTTTTTTGATAAACATAACAATGATTACGATTTGTTACTGTATAATCTTCTCCATGACAAATAACCTATCAGATATTTGTATACATTTTCCCCTCTAAACCTTTATAAAAGAAATGGATTAGTAACTGCAAATGTAAATGCTGTCTTCAAAATATCTACATGTTATTATCCATTTCAATCAAGACAGGAACTGAAAGGGCTTCATCTATGTTCTGGTTAGCATATCCCAAATGTCCATTATTAGGATCTGAAATTTTCATAATTTCTTATAATAAACAAAGGCAATATATTCCTAGCTGGGTATTATTATACTATCATGTAGTAAAGATGAAATACAGACTAAATCTCATTTCAAATACAATTTTAGAACCCAAAGGAGTTTTAGATTTCTAACCTCTTAGAAATCTTAGATTTAGAACCCCTTTTTCGGTTTCAGAAGCTACTGAATCACATCCTCATACCCCAGAAAATCATGTATGACAAAACATGGTACCTGTGCATAAATGGCAGAAACCAGTACTTAAAATACTTTCGACCATCCGTTATCATAACTGCCTCAGACACATAAAAAAACTTGTAGTTAGTTTAAGAAGTATTTTGTATGTGCCAATTGATTTTTAAAAGTTAAAATGTATTTTTTGTTTGTTATATAGGTTATAAATGAACAATGGAAGACAGGAATCAGACGACAGTGACTGAATTTCTGTTTTTGGGCCTCACAGATCATCTCCATCAGCAGATTGTCCTCTTTGTCATGCTTCTCTTCGTCTATCTTGTCACACTGGGAGGGAACTTGGGCATGATCACTCTCATACGGATCGATCCCAGACTCCACACACCCATGTACTTTTTTCTCAGCCACTTGTCCTTTGTAGACACTTGTTCCTCTTCTTCCATTGCCCCCAAGATGCTGTGTGACATCTTTGCAGAGAAAAAAAACATCTCTTTCATTGGTTGTGCTGCACAGTTGTGGTTCTCTGGTCTCTTTGTGGCAACGGGATGTTTCCTCCTGGCTTCGATGGCGTATGACCGGTACATGGCCATCTGTAAGCCCTTGTTGTATACACTCATTATGTCCCAGAGGATCTGTGTGCAGCTGGTGGTAGGGCCTTATGTCATGGCTCTTGTAAGCACCATGACTCACACAGTTCTCACTTTTGGCTTACCCTTCTGTGGTTCAAATATTATCAATCATTTCTTCTGTGATATTTCACCACTGCTTTCACTGGCATGTGCAGACACCTGGATCAATGAGTTAGTGCTTTTCATCTTGGCTGGAGGTATTGTTATATTCAGTGGCCTGATCATCGCAATCTCCTACGTTTGCATCCTGGTGGCCATCTTGAAAATCCGGAGTGCAGATGGGAGGCAGAAAGCTTTCTCCACATGTTCCTCTCACCTGGCAGCCGTCTCCATCCTATATGGAACTCTTTTCTTTATTTATGTTCTGCCTGACTCAGGTTCTTCGTTACATATCAATAAAGTGATTTCTCTATTTTATACTATGGTCATCCCCATGGTGAACCCCCTCATCTACAGCGTGAGGAACAAGGAGGTGAAAAATGCATTCAGGAGCAAGTTTGGAAGGAAAAAACAATTTCTAAAAGGTAGATAAGAAGGCATTTTAATTTTGCTGCATCACGGACGCAATGATGTGATTCAATAACGTATGGTGAAAGAACACTGCATCGAGAATTAGAAGTTCTTTTTAATTCCCGATTCTGCCAGTGACCAGGTCACTTGTATACTGGAAGTTCAGTTCATGTTGTTTTTTATTCAGTCTCCTCCTTGTGAAATGATGCAGCATACAAAAGAATTTACAGGTATAGTAAAGGCGTAAATATCATTCATGCCAGAAGAAAATCCAAGAGATGTTTTATATGTTCTTATATGGGGGAAGATATTTTAAGTCAGACCAGAAAAACAATTGTGTTAAGAAAAGATCAAACGTTCTTTAAGAAAGATTTTATAGACCTTGTTAAAAGTTGTACAGTGGAAAGTAAAAGAATATTTGCAAAAGAAGAGACTCACAATGAGTAATGTCCCAATAGAAAAGTATTGGAACACACACACACACACACACACACACACACACACACACACATACATGCACATGCAGCACAGTAGAGAAATGAACCAATGACTGGATGAGTAAATGATGCATTCTGGAGGAAATTTGAATGAAATAATTGACCAGTAGGTATGTGGAATAGAGTTGTATTTTATTTATGGTGCACTGTAGCTGCTGGTATTGAATGTAAAGTAAAATGAACACTGGACTAAAAATCAGAAGCTTCGTGTAAGTCTGGCTCTGCCAATTCTCAGGTTATTTGAAAGCTGGAATAGTTTTTAAGAATTTTTCTGCTATAGTCTTGTTCTCTGTGACATCATTAAGATTCAAAATAATACTGAGGTGGATAAAGAGTATGAATGTACAAATGTACTAGAAGAAAACGTAGGTAAATATACAATTGTGGGTATGTGAATACTATTTAATCTACATGAAAACTAAAAGTTATTATAGAAAAATCAAAGCACCATTAGCAATATTAAGAGCCAAACAATAAAACGAGAGAAAATATTTGTGTATATGTTTCAAACAATTAGAAAATACCCCTAATATATAAGGAAATGTCCATAATTCACAATTAATGATGAAAACAATAGATAAACAGACAAACAAATAAACAATTCACTGAAATGGAAATGCAAATTGTCACAAATTGCGTGTAATAAATGTTCCACATCACGATCTGTCAAGTAAATGAAATGAAATGAAATTACAATGCAGTGCCTTTCAATGCGGAGGAAATATTGAGAGTTTTCAATGACGGTGAAGTTCCTGTTTGGCTATGTGCACTGCTTTTATTTCCTGCTGATAGGATGAATTGCAGATAGGGTGAACTACTACATTTCTCCAAAATAATCTGGTAGTTTCATTTAAAATGATAACCTAATATGGCATTTGACCTAGAAATCCTTCTTTTAGAAAACGAGACTACAGAAATGTTAAGTGCCAATCATAAGATTATGTCTATTTCAGCATTATCTGAAGTGGCAAAGTGGCAAAGAAAAATAACAGAAATAGCTTGAATATCCATCATGTGAAATCTTGTGCAGCGATGAAAAGACTGAATTAGGTAATCACATACTAACCCGGAGAGAAGTATTGTATGCTGTCACTGTTAGGTGAAAAACATCAAGTCGAAGATCAATGTGTAGCACTGATTATTAAGGAAAAGGGCTAAAGCTCTGCAGTGAATAAAACGTATGTGCATATGCATGTGTAAAAAACCTAAAGAGAACCATAAAGAATACACGACAATCCTTTGACTGTGATTACTTCAATGAGAGTGGCATTGGAGGTGGGAGAGGGGAGATTTTATCATATACATTTGAATCATTGCTTAATCATGCCCTCTGGTCCTACTGGAGCTCAATTTAGATGTACCATTTTCATCTTATGATGGGTGGCTGCTGTGCCCATCTGACATTATTTATTGGAGGATCTGGCAGGATCCAGCTCATGTGGCAGGCCTGGATGCATACTCACAAACACACTATGCCCCTTGTGCAAGTGTTCCCTGTTTTCCTGGGCCCAGAAATAGCCCAGGAACTCTTTCTCAAAAGTCATAACATTTTTTGTTGCAGATTGCATAGATTTCCTGATTTATTCTCCCTGCGTATTCTCCCACTGAAGCTTGTCATAAGCTCCATACTGCTTTTTTTCCTGACACTACAATATGCATCATAGCGTCCGTTGTGTCATGTGGCCTAAGCGGCACTACTGCTTGCACTGCAAATGAGACCCACTACAGAGCTGTTCCTTGCCCTGCATCCCACCTGACACTGGCCGCCTCTGTGCCTTTGGGGACACGGGCTAGAGTACCCCTGCTGTGGTATATGTTGCCTCCCAATCCCAAAGAGGGCTATCAGCAGACACTGGATCTTCATGAATTTTACTTTATGGGGATGTTATAGCATGTCCCTAACTGCTGGAGCTGTGATAACTTAGCCCATGTAAATCTTCATAGCACATGTGTTTACCAAGGCCTGTAATGTTCTAGCAGCTGCTAGTATAACCTGCTCTATTAGTATGATGTTATCAATATAGTGATGTTACACTCAGTGTAGGGGATAGGGGCCAGATATCTTAGGAGTCAGTTATCCGCAGACTATATTAAAGAGGGCAGGAGAGTTAACATAGCCCTGAAGCAATGTTGTAAATGAGTATTGTTCATCTCACATGAACATAAATGGTTTCTGATTCTTTTTTTCTAATCAGAATAGAAAAGAATACATTCCTCAAATCATTGACTATACACTACGTACGGGACTCCTCACACGTGGTCTCCTGTATAGTATAGTATGTGCTGCTATTGGGCTGCTACTTGGTTGAACTTGAAGCAGTTACAGCCATTCTCTAGGAATATCTGATTTCTTGAGGGGCCAGATTGCTGAATTAAATATGTAACGGGACCACCTCCACTGCATCTTTTATGGTTTTGATGCTTGTGTTAATTCCTAGATTTGTTTTCTAGAATCTTATCATCCTTATCGACCTGAAGTAGCCTAGATCCATATCACCACCTCATACCACTGAGCTGCTCACCAAGTCGAAGTCTATCTCACAAGTGTTTATTTTTTATTGCTCTTGGGGAAGGAGTGTCCTCTCAGGGAACACCAATGCCTTCTTTAGTCTGATATCATAGATATTTTTAAGCATTTCTACATCTCTGAGCTTCGAGGCTCCTTCTTCAACACTGTGCCATGGAGGTAATGAGATCTCTACCTCACAACTGCAGGCTGTTAGCTTTTCAAAGATTCAAGGACCCATTTCCATAGCTCATGAGGATCAACTCCTGGTATCTTCCTACAAGCTAATTTGTGAGTGGCTGGAGTTCTTCCCGTTCAGTGAATTCTTCCTTATCCAGCTTTATATCTTTCCCACCCTGAGCACATGTGCTCTGTATACCTCCTCAGGCTTTTCTGGTCTGGCTTTTCAGCCAAGTCCTGTAATTCTTTTTGTGAACAATAGGGCCAATTCTTCTTATTCATTGGGACACACCATTCTGAGTATGGCCTTAGGTTGTTAACTCTGAGGCCAGGAGGGATAGTGGAGTTAGATCTTTAGAAAAGGACTTGTTTACTTTGGCAGCATCTGACTCTGGTGAGCCCTCTTTCTGTTCTCTAGGCAAGGGGAGGCTGCTTTCTTCCAGCGAGGGGGAGAAACCCATTTCTCTAGGCTCGGAAACTTCAGGGGAACTAGAATATTTCAGACATGACTTCTTTATTATTCTGTTTTCCATCATCAGGTTCTTAAATTGAGTTTTCATAAGTCTTGTCTATAATTGTAGGAGACAAGGATCTTTTTAAGTGCTGCTTATTTGATATTCACATCATATCTTTAGTGTGAAATTATCTGATCCGAGTCTGTTATTTTCATTCTTTAGGCTATTGGTATCATTTAAAAACAACCAACTTCATAGTCCTATTGTTATCGTACATCTTTTAGAGATAACTGCATAATCCAATGCACGTTTCTCACCTCTACGCCATCTCAGTTCACTGCAGGTGGGCTTAGTAATTGTAATGCTAGGGCGTGCTCATGGTTATGACCACCCTGATCTACCAGCGATGGATTCTCGTTGCTGTTTGTCCTGTGAGCGATCTGATTCCCAAATATTATCCCAAGAATCTGCCGAATCCATCACTCAAGGCGATTACTAACATCAACCTTCATTCAAAGATGGGCAAAAAATCTGTCTTTCAATAGGGGAATAGCATACATTTGCAAAAAAGGAGGTAATTAATTATGGCTATGTAAGAAATAATCTAACAAAAGTTGTTGGAATCACTAACCCTATACAAAATTTACTAAGGTATTATAAACAAGCAAAAAATCTTTTAGTTTAATATAGTTCCAGCATATAAATATAAAATTATGATATTTAATTCAAATTATTTTCTCTGAAATACTTCAATATTTCTGAATTAACATAATCCACTTACATATGTGCTTCAATAAATTTATCATACCAAAGATGACACTGTGGGATACAATTGCTAAAAAATTATAGATGATCATGTTACAAAAAGATAACCTTTAGAAAATGCCTGCTTTAGGATTTTAACCATCCTTTACCTTTTGAAGTCAGGAGAAAACTTTGTGTAGAACAGATCCAACCTCCTCAAACCTTGAACTAGTACAGAGTTCTGTAAAGACTGGCTACAAGACTACAAGTCAGTTCACTTAAGAAATCTGGATCTCCGTGGATTGGGTGAGGGATAAAGTTGAGAGGCGACTTCCTTTACAAATGCAAAGAACTTTTGTCCACTGATGTTTTATATGCTAAGCTTGATCTTCTGGGAAGAGGACAGGACCCTGAACAAGTGCCAATGAGTCTGTATGGCCAAGGCAAGGCTGGCCTTTTAGTGGTTGGAGTGTCACACACTGTTTCACTATAAAAATGAATTGACCTTCTGAATCTCAACATTTTCTCAAAAATGAGGAAGTCCTTTACTTAACTCTATAAAACTTGAAGTCAAGGGACAAGGCTACAAATTCTTATATGTTCCCTGTCATAGCGAGAAAAAAAATTGCTGTGGTTTTATTTCCATCTTAATTTCAGAGGCTTATATTGCAGGGAAAAAAACCTAATTTATTTCTAGAGATTTTGTTACAGAGTGAAATGCTTGTCCTCTCCGACTCCATCTCGTTCCAGCCTGCTTCGTGTCCATGGTCTTCATGTTTACTAACTTCTGCTTAGTCTTACACATGGATATGTTAACCATTGGAGGAATTCTGCTTGTGGCTCCAGTTTTACTGAAATAGCCTCAAACTAAAAAATGCCCCTTTTCAGAAGATAATAGAAGTATGTACAAAAATAATGATGATTTATTAAAGATTTTCAAGAACCTCGTGACTGGACTCACATCAACTAGAGTCAACAGACTAAGAACAAAGAATTTTCACAACCTTTACTGGACTCCTGCTGGTGCCCAGATGTCTGACGCCATCAATCTGCTCTTGCCCCTCTCCTTTCTCCCTACCTTGACATAAAAGAAGATTGAGTTTTTACATTCTTATGATGGTTCTTTAGCACATTAGTCCAGCATCTTCTTGGTTTGCTGACTTTCAAATAATGTTACTTTCCTTGCCCCAACATCTTGTCTCTCGACTTGTTTGCTCTCTTGTGGCATGTGGTATGAACTCGAACTTGGGTACAGTTTGACAAAGAAATATGCAACAAGAAATTTATACAATTCGCTCTCCTCAAAAATGTCTGCAAACATTTTGGAGGTATCGGTAAAGAAACCATTACCTGAGATCTGCAACACTGTGTGACATTATTAATGATAATAATAATTTAAATTCTTCAAAGTAATCTGCTGTTTCACATTTCAATTTACTGCTGACAATGTCGCTTCTTTTTTGGTTTTGTCTATGCTCAAAAAGTTCACTGTTCCATTGTGATTGTCCTGAGTTGTTACCCAGTTATTTAGTGTTTATATTTTCTGACTTCAAAACTCTCATTATCCTCATCCCATGAAATCAAGTTATGAATGATGTTTTAATGATTGACAGCGGCAGTATTACTACAATTGATGGAAAATCTGCTATGATGTCTGCTCTGTGCTGAATGCTTTTCATGCATATTTTGCATTTACAACAACTCTGTGAGGCAAATACTGCACTACAAAAAGAAAAAAAAAAACCCCAAAACCAAAAGTCATTATTTAAGCATTTATTAAGCATGCCAAAATACGGGGAGCAGTTTTAGATGAGTGTTCTGCAGAGAGCAAGAGCTGAAAGATTTTATAAACTTTGAGTGGAGGACCGCTCAAAGTTTAGTTCTGTTCTGAGAATTGTTTACTGTTCAGATTCACAGGAAGTATTACTGAATGAATTAAATTAATACCAGGAGAGAATGTGGGAATAGGAAGATAAGACCTTAAGGTAACAGGGATTGGCAACTCAATTTGCATTTAGAATTAAGGGGTGGGGAGGAACATTTGGAAGTGATTATTCTCTGAGGATAGCTCAGACGTGTTTTGATTTCCTATGATTGCTGTGACAAGGAAAAAATTCTGAGATGCCCTAAATTAAATTACAGCAGTCCAGAGAGTAAAAGGAAGAGACAGGAAAGGTAAATCAGTTCACAACTGCAAGGCAAACCAACAAAAGACTGTCAACTGTTGTGAATGTATGTTGGAACTGTAAACTAACTTCCAGGTGGCCATTAGCATGATTGCAGACAGTCATTGTACCAGTTTGTACATTTGAACTCGAGTAGCTTCTGTAACCTGAGAAGTATTCAATTATTGAAACATTTATATTAATATATCTTACTTTCACACAAGAAAACGATGAGAACTGCATTTCTCATAATCCATTAGGATTGTTTTTGTAAGTCTAGTAAAGATGGAATGTGAAGTAATCAAAGACCTGATAATGACAACATGTGGCACAGAAAATTATTTTGACAAAATATGGAATCTTTGTCCTTTAGGCAAGTTACTTAAAAGATAGAAATAAAACACTTTCACAAACTTATCAAGAGCAGACCAAAATATCAAGACAATTTCATTCTTATAGCAAATGACAGAAAATTAAGTTTTAGTTTTACATAAGTACACCTTATTGCATGGGTAGAGGAATCACATTTTTTTTAGAGGATCAAGAGAAGCTTTCCAGAGAAAGTGTTGTCTGACATCATTTAACCTGTCTGTATTTGATTCCCTCTGCTGCCCTAACAAATCACCACAGACTGAGTGGTTAAGGGACATACATTTTTTATTTTAAAGTTTTCTAAGTCAAAAAGTTTTATGTAGGTTTCACTGGGCTAAAGTCAAGGTGTTGACAGTATTGCATTGCTTCCTGGAGGTTCTAGGAAAATATCTGCTTCATTGCTATTTCTAGCTTCTGGAAGTGCCTACACTGTTTGACTCATGATCTCCTTCCTCCGTCTTCAACACAGCAAAGTTGCCTATCTCTGACCATTACCTCCTAGTCACACTACTCCATGACCACAGCCCAGAAAGGCCTTGCAGATCATGTCATCTCAAGGTCCTTAATCTAATCACATCTGCAAAATTCCTTTTGCCATGTAAGGCAACATAGTTACAGTTCCCAGGATTCAAAAAGGGACATCTTGGGGGCCATTATTCTGCCTGTCATACCATCTCCTCTGAAGCTACATTTCTTCTGTATGAAGTGTCATTCCACCTAGTTGAGTGTTCCTGCCTCCCTTTTTTTAATCCCCTTACTCCAACCTGGAATGTTTTTCCTGTTAACCTCAGATTATCTCAAACTATTTAATGTGTTTCCAGACTAAATCCTTCCATGAAATTATTTCCAACTACTTCAGGTCACAATGATCCTGCCTTTTTCTAAAATCCTGTGCTAAGTTTTGCCTTGTACCAAGCAAATGATACTTTGAGCTGTCAGTTGTTTTTTAATTCTTACTTCTGGTTCTGCAACTTTACTCTAGGTTCTGGTTCTGCATCTTTACTGTAAGCTCGCAAAAATGATAAGAGACATTAATGAGCACTTCTCATGGCGCATATGCCCTCATAAGCATGATGCATGTAATAATTCATGAAGTCTTCCAATGTCTCTGTGAGCAAAGTACTATTATTATCCCCATTTTACAGATGATGATATTGAGGCACAGAGAGGTAACAAAAAAGAAACTAAAAGAAGACAAACAAAACCAAACAAAACCCACTTGTCTAGATGGACAAGCTGTGCAGCTGGCATTGAACCCAGGCTCAGCGTCCAGAAAGCACAACACTTCACCCAGGCTGCTGCTCAGTATTTAACACGTCACTCTCTGTGGAGGCAAAGTGGGTCTGTTGCTGCAAGTAAATTCTCAAAGGGAAGAAAGCATTATTTTTTTCAGGAATCCTCTGGTTGAGGAAAATCCTGGGACAAATGCCAATGAAATCACTTTAATTTTTTCCCTGAGGAATAAACTCTTGAAGTTTTAGCTCTTCAGAGACGTGGCTTTACATCATTTACAACTATCAGGTGCATGTGTCTCTCATTTTGTGCCGGACGTGTCAGTGTGTAGAATAAGGAGCATCTCTTTAGTCTCAGGCTCATCTGTATGAAAACTTATCACCTCTACCAAGTGCTTAGGATGCCATTTCTGTTGCAGAAGATCAGAACCAACAAGGAAATTCAATCTTCCAGACTGACTTTCTGATCAAGACCAGAAAACCCTGGGCTTTGCCATTCATCTTGAAGCAGTTAAAAGGAAAACATAAGATTTCTTTGAAGACGTAAGTATCTCTCATTTTGGATAAAAAGAAAGTTTCAGATATGATGGAAAGACTTCAGTTGACTTAGACTTTTGTGAATGTGAACTCACTACCCAGGTACGCCAAAGAGTAGTCTTTGGTGTTCCATCCAGCTCCTCAGGACAGTAACCCACTGATTTTTTGAACTTTTAAATCTGAAATTGTTTATTTGAATTAATGATTGGTGCAATTTTTTTCATTGCCTTTAACTTTAATCTCGAATCCTCTATTTTTATTTCTCTGTGCCACTTCTCTCTTCAGGTTGGTCAAGAGTAGATATACCTAATCTCTTGTTTAGAGAGCTGTCCTTTATTAACATAACAATGATTACCGTTTGTTATTGTATAATCATCTCCATGACAAATAACTCATTAGATTTTTTAGCCATTTTCCTTTCTAAACCTTTATAAAGGGAATGGATTAGTAAATGCATATATAAATGCTGTCTTTGTAATATCTACAAGTTATTATCCATTTCATCAAGACAGGAACTGAAAGGGCTTCATCTCTGTTCTGGTTATCATACTCTAAATGTCTATTATTAGGATCTGAAATTTTCGTAATTTCTTATAATACCTAGGTGAGTATTATTATACTATCATAGAATAAAGATAAAATACAGACTAAATCTCATTTCAAATACCATTTTAGAACTCAGGAAATTTTACATTTTGTAGTTGGACTCCTTTTTCGGTTCAGAGGGTACTGAATAGTGTCCCCACCCCACAAAAAATGAAGTATGAATTACCCTATTTTACATGGTATGTGTGCATAAATGGCAGAGACCAGTATATAAAATAAGTTCAAACACTCTAACTTTATTTTCATAACTGCCTCCTACACATATAAAAAAAACCTTGTAATTAGTTTAAAGAACTATTTTGTGTGTGCCAATTGAGTTTTAAAAAATAAAATGTGCTTTTTTATTTGTTATACAGGTTATAAATGAACAATGGGAGACAAAAATCAGACGACGGTGACTGAATTTCTGTTTTTGGGCCTCACAGATCATCTCCATCAGCAGATTGTCCTCTTTGTCATGCTTCTCTTCGTCTATCTTGTCACACTGGGAGGGAACTTGGGCATGATCACTCTCATATGGATCGATCCCAGACTCCACACACCCATGTACTTCTTTCTCAGCCACTTGTCCTTTGTAGACACTTGTTCCTCTTCTTCCATTGCCCCCAAGATGCTGTGTGATATCTTTGCAGAGAAAAGGGGCATCTCTTTCATGGCATGTGCTGCACAGTTCTGTTTTTTTGGCCTTTTTGAGGCGATGGAATGTTTCCTCCTAGCTTCGATGGCATATGACCGGTACATGGCCATCCGTAAGCCCTTGTTGTATACACTCATTATGTCCCAGAGAGTCTGTGTGCAGCTGGTGGTAGGGCCTTATATCATGGCTCTTGTATGTACCATGACTGATACAGTTCTCACTTTTGGCTTACCCTTCTGTGGTTCAAATATTATCAATCATTTCTTCTGTGATATTTCACCACTACTTTCACTGGCATGTGCAGACACCTGGATCAATGAGTTAGTGCTTTTCATCTTGGCTGGAGGTATTGTCATATTCAGTGGCCTAATAATCACGTACTCGTATGTTTGCATCCTGGTGGCCATCTTGAAAATCCGGAGTGCGGAGGGGAGGCAGAAAGCTTTCTCCACATGTTCCTCTCACCTGGCAGCCGTCTCTATCCTGTATGGAACGCTTTCCTTTATCTATGTTCGGCCTGGCTCAGCATCCTCATTAGATATCAATAAAGTGATTTCTCTATTTTACACTATGGTCATCCCCATGGTCAACCCCCTCATCTACAGCGTGAGGAACACGGAGGTGAAAAATGCATTCAGGAGCAAGTTTGGAAGGAAAAACCAATTTCTAAAAGGTAGATAAGAAGGCATTTTAATTTTGCTGCATCACAGATGCAATGATGTGATTCAAAAACGTATGGTAAAAGAACACTGCATCGAGAATTAGAAGTTCTCTTTAATTCCTGATTCTGCCAGTGACCAGATCACTTGTATACTGGAAGTTCAGTTCATGTTGTTTTTTATTCAGTCTCCTTCTTGTGAAATGATGCCACATACAAAAGAATTTACAGATATAGGAAAGGTGGAAATATCGTTTATGCCAGAAGAAAATCCAAGAGATGTTTTATATGTTCATATATAGGGGAAAACATTTTATTGCAGACCAGAAAAGCAAATATTTTAAGAAAAGATCAAGAGTTCTTTAATAAAAATTTTATATACCTTGTTAAATGTTGAATAGCGGAAAGGAAAAAAAAACATTTGCAAGAGAAGTGACTCACAATGAGTAATGTCCCAATAGAAGTGTTGGAACACACACACACACACACACACACACACACACACACACACATGCATATGCAACGCAGTAGAGAAATGAAGCAATGAACTGGTGAGTGATTGACACAACTAGAAATGCAAATGGCCAAAAATTAAGTGTATGTATACATATATACACACACATATATATATAACTGCTCAACTTTACAAATGGCTCAAGTAAATAAATCAAAATAAGACAATGCTTCTTTTTTTATGTATCAGACTGGTAAAGATTAAAATGATTATGTGCAAGGCAGGTAAGGTTACCATTTGGATACAGACAGCACTTTTATACATAGCTACTGTAGCTACGTGTGAGCATGTACTTTTTCAGACAGTAATTTATATTTTGATGATTTCCGTTAAAATGTACATACTCTTTGACCTAGTTATCTTACATTTGGAAATCTATGTCATAGAAATATAAATACCAGACACAAACATGCAGCAACTTTTGTGGAGGAAATAAAAGGAAACAACCTGAATCTGTATCATTAGGAGAAACATTCATTCTCTCTATGAAATGTGCAGCTAGCTAATTATAAAAAGAATGAGTTAGATAGATAGTCATGCTTTGGTTTAGAGGAAACTGTGATGTAATCATTGATAGATGAAAAAAGTCAAGTCAAAGTTTAATCTGTAGAACTGACCATCACACTTTGTTAGAAAAAAAAAAAAGGAAAGAAGTGGGGGTAAAACCTACCTAGTGTATAAAATACAGTGATATGGTCATATGTACGTGATCATAAAGAGAAGTATGGAAGGCTACAAACTTAATATTGGTTACTTCAGTTACATGGCATTATAAGTAGCAAAAAGGTTCATACTCATTTAAATTGTTAGACTTGTTTTACAACACATATGTTTAATTTTGTGATTAAAATTCACTTTTGAAAAACTGCCACGTGTCAAAACAAATGAATAAATAGATATATCAGTAAATAAATAAATTGAGGGGGATGGACTCAATGCCTTCTGTTAAGGTGATTCTACATTCTATCATTCTATGATTTCATGAAACATTCCTAAACTTTGGTGAATAAAATCTTTGTCAAAAACTAAGTTAAATGGAGATATTCTCAACAACTCTATGCTTCAGTCTCTCACTTTTTTCCTCCAAGGATCTGTATTTTTCTCCAACTCCTAGAGTCTATAATTTTTATACATAGTGGTAAGTTTTCTCTTTATTAAAAACTTTGAAATGATAATAAAATATTAAGTTAAAAAAGACACTGCAAATATAGTGACTTGAAATATATACTAATATATCTTAAAAATACCCATATAAAGCTATATTTTATAGTTTTTGTAGCACATTTCATGAAAAGAATGTGTGTTTCTCCTAATGATCGAAATTCAGGTTGTTTCCTTTTATTTCCCCTACTAATGATGTCGCAACATTTTATCTCATATTTATACTTTCATAGCATTGATTTCTAAATATAAGATATCTAGATCAAAGATGAATATACAATTAATATTATTAATTATGAGTCTTGTGAAGTTTTCCAACACCATTCTACTAAGAATTATTAACACTTTGGCTTAGGTATGACTAAGGAAATGTAATTTTTCCTATTTTTATCTAGACAAATTAAGTTTTTTTTCCCAGTCATATTTTGCCTTTAAATGACTCTATTCTGTTTTTTTCATTATATAACATCTCAAACCACAAGTCACCATTTGAGATAGTCATTTCTTAGTATGAGACCTGAATATGTACTGTCTTTTAAATTGTTTTGTAAATATTTATGATGGAAAAACTATTGAAAGGGAATGGTGGGGAGCAGGAAGCAAGCATCAATTATAAATTTTCTGAATTATTCTCCTTCTTCAAGTATATGCAAATATATTCAAACCAACTGTCTTTCTCTAACTTTAGTTATTACTGTCCTGATATCTTGATGTATTCTTCATTGGGGAGATTCTCTTTCTACCATGTTCACATGGATAATTCTATACTTGTTTTTCAGATACTGCTTAAGTGCTACTCCTACTTAGAGAATCACCCTAATTCTCTGATTAATTAGAAACCCTCTGTATTTTTCTCTTATAGCATCATATTCTTTTCCTTCAGACTTTATACGTGTAACATGATACATGTTAAGATAGATTTTTGCTTTTGTTTTAATTAGTGAAGATAGTTCTCAGCTGATTTTTCACATTAGGCAGTGACAGAAATTAAATTGGAGACACATTTTTTTGTTTGTTTATCCTGTCACTCTTTAAGTGATCTCATTTTGTAAAGCAAGAGTGACCAAGTCCCAATATTAGTAGGGAAATTCTCTGTCAATTGAGGCCTCCATACAGGTCTTCTGATCTGTAATATTGGTTCCTGGGGGGAGGTCTTCAACTTTCATAAGGCATGGTTTCTGAGGAGAAGTTGGATATAATTCTTATCATTATCCCTCTGTAGGTGAGGTGTTTTTTGCTTCTGGCTTCTTTCAAGATTTTTTTTCTTTATCTTTGATTTTCTGTAGTTTGGAAATTGTATACCTATAGTTTTTGTTGAAATTTATCCTGCTTGGCGTTCTCTGAGCTTCATTGATCTGTGGTTTGGTGTTTAAGATTAATTTGCAGATATTCTTAGTCATTATTGTTTCAAATATTTCTTCTGTTCCTTTGTCTTTTTTTTTCTCTTATATTCCCATTATGCATATGTTCAACTTTTTGTAATTGTCCCACAGTCCTTAAACATTCTGGTCTGTTTTTTTACTCTTTTTCTCTTTGCTTTTTAGTTTTTGAAGTTTCTATGGACATACCCTCAAGCACACTGATTCTTTTCTTAGCTATGTCCAGTTTGCTAATAAGCCCATCAATGCGTTTTTCACTTGTTACAGTGTTTTTGATCTCTAATCTTTTATTCATAGTTGATTAAAATTCCTGGCCTGATAATTCCTACATCTCAGCCATATCTGGTTCTGATGCTTGCTCTGTCTCTTCAAACTGTGTTTTTTTGTGTGTCTTTTTGTATGCTTTGTAATTTTTTCTTGATAGCCAGATGCGATGTACTAGGTAAAGGGAACTGCTGTAAATCGGCCTTTAGTGAGGTGGTGACTAGATGTGGGCATTCTACAGTCTCCTGATTAGGTGTCTGTCCTTTAGGGAAGCCATGCCTCTGTACTGTGAACTTCACAAGTGTTTCTCAGTTTTTTCCTGCCCCATAAATTGGGACAGGATGGCTAGAGGGAACTGAAGTTAGGTATTTTCCTTCTCCCTCAGGTAAGGTTAGAATGGGCTGGAATTGGCCAATTCCCTTCCTCTAGGTCAATTAGGTTCTGATGATGACCCCAGGTCAGGCTCTGTGTAACTAGTTTCTGTTAAGAAGAAGGGAGTGCTATGGTGTCTTTGAAAATGGTTCCTTTTCCCCTTCCCCTGCTGGAAGCATAAGGGGATTTTCTTCTGGCATATTAATCACCACTACCACACCAAGAAACTTAAATTCCCTTTACTTTTGTCTACCTTTTCAGTTCTCCATAACATTTATCACCTTCTAACCTGTAATATCCTTGAGATGGTTTTTGAGTTTATGGTTTATTATCTTCCCTCATTAAAATGTAAGCACCATGTTATTTTATTAAACTGATACATTCAATCACTATTTGGATATCGTACATGTTTAAAATAAGTATTTATTCAGTGCTTAGATGGTGTGGCTTTTAAGTGTATAAAAAGTTCTGACTCACATGATGAGTGGATAGTCTCACTTCCATTTGGTTGTTATACATTCTTATATTATTTTTTTAGTGACTAGAGTTACAAAATGCGTTCTTGATGTTTCAGAGTCTAACATGAATTAGTTTTTGTCTCAGTCTCCAGATAATGGAAGGATGTTAGAACACATTGATTCCATTTATCCTACTCTTGATTTTTATGTTATTGTTATCATTTATTTCAGCTTTCTAATCAAGACCTTATCATTTTTTTTGTAAATAAATCTTCATATAAAATTATTTACATATTTTTCTTTTCATTGAATATGTCAAATATATCCCTGAGATTCCATAAAAATTAATTTTCCTTTTAACTAAAGAACAGTCATTCGTCTATTTTTAATTCAGGCCAATATATGAAAAAGTTTCTTTGATTTTGTTTGAATATGCCTTTATTTCACCTTCATGGATAGTTTTACTTGGTGTAAAATTTAGTTGGATATTATTATTTTTTTCAACACTTCAAAGTTATTCTATTTCTTCTACTTTCTTTTATTTGCGATAGGAACTCAAATTGTTTTATTATTATTCCTTTGAAAGTAATTTTTTTTTTTTTTTTACTGAATGCATTTCTTTTTTTCTTTGGTTATTGGCAGTTTGAATATGATGTACCTCAGTGTGTTTTCTTTATAGTATATTTTATCATGCTGGGACTTGGTTGTACTTCTTGTCTACAACATTATTTCTTTCTTCCTTTTTGGAAAATCTTCACTATTGCCATTTTTTTTCTCTCTTGGCATTGTCATCACACATTTTAGGTCTTTTCACTGTACTATGTATTTCTCTTTCATATTTCTCGTGATTTTTCTCTTCATGCTTCATTCTACATGTTTGCTTCTAATCTATTTTTATCTCCAGTAAATATTGTCTCTATTCCAGTTTGAAGAAGAAGTCAATAGTTTGATTTTATGTATGATCTGTTTTAATTTCCCATTGGAAGCCAAGGGAGATACTGGTTAGGCAGTTGAATATTTGATTCTGAGATTTAAAACAAGAAGAGAAAAGAAAGATAAGTTTGGGAGTCTTAGCATAGAAATGATATTTAAAACTACGGGACTAGATGAACTTTTTTAGGAAATGAAGGGAAAAAAAGAGGCTCAGAAACTGATCACTGGCGTTTTCCAACATTTAGAAATTAGGACTATGAGGAAAATATGGAAAATTAAACTAAGAAAAATGAGAATCAGGAGAGTGTTGTGTTAAGAAGCCACCTAAGAAAATTGTTTTAGGAAAGAGGAAGCAGTCAACAGTATTAAATACTGCATTATCTTCAATGAATACCGATAACTTACCATTGCATTTGACAATGTGGACATCAATGGAGACTCTGACAAGAGCAGTTGGTGGAGTGATGGGGATGAAAGTCTGCTTGGAGTGGGTTCAAGAATGAAAGTCAGGAGAGGGAGCAGAGACGGCCCTCCCGTATAATAGAATAGGAAGTTGTTATTGGGCAGTTCCTGGAGTATGCATGAGGAGCAGATGGGAGTTTTCTTTAAATATTAGACACTATAAAATCATTAAACCTGACTGGAGTGCTTTGGTAGAAGGGGAAAACTGAAGACACGAGAGTGTGGCCAAATGCAAGGTAGATGTTCTTGAGTAAGCACGGGGTCATGGAATCAGATTCAGGATTAGATAGGCTGGCTTCAAATAAAATTACATAGAATGCCTTGAGTGCAACTGAAGATCAGGAAGGACATATGTATGCATGAGAAGATAACTGGGTGAGGGACATGTGTAAAAAATCTGTCTTTTAAATAAATAGAGCTCAACATTTTCTTTTGTTGCCTTTTATAATTTTGTTGGCCCTGTCTATAATGCTCGTTTATTTTCTCTTTGGTAACTTTAGTGTCTTCCCTTTTTTAACACTCGTTTTTTTTTTTTGGAAAGTTTTAATCCAACTGCATTAGTCTGCTAGTGCTGTCATAACATAATAACACAGACTCAGTGGCACAGACAACAGAAATTAATTCTTTTACAATTCTGGAGCCCCACCCTTATGAACTCATTTAACCTTAATTACCTCATTAAAGACCCTATCTCCAAATACAGTCACATTAGGAGTTAGGATATTCACATATGAATTTTGGGGAAATATAAATTTTGAAAGTTCAAAGAAATAATACAATGGTACTTTCTCTTTTTATTAAAAAAAATCTATGACATAAAACTCAATTTTATAGTTAATATTAGATATCAGGGTAATGACATTTTATATTATCCTTGTTTACACAGGTTATTTACTGAAAGGTTCAAATATAGAGAAATGTAAGTGACACTATACATCAGTGCTTACAAGATTGTGTGTGTGTGTGTGTGTGTGTGTGTGCCTTGTAGCAAAGAGAGAGGAGAGAGAGAGAGAGAGAGAGAGAGAGAGAGAGAGATCTGAGGATTTTGTTAAAATGCAGGTTTTGATTGAGTTGAACTATGGAGGGGATTCAGAGTCTGCATTTTTGATAAATTCCCAAGTGACACTGGTGCAGCTGATTCATGAACCACACGTTGAATAGTGAGTCTGTAGAGTGTTCATAGGACTGTCCCACGACCTCCTACACCTTGACTTTCTGTGGGTCATTTAAAATGGTCTGTTTTTCTTTTCCTATTCCTGTTTTATGAGCAATATTAATTTTACCAGCAATATCAATCAAGAATTTATCAATATTAGCATTCTGTTTATTCATTATGATATCTCGAATTGTGTTCATATGGAATATAGAGAAAGAATTTTAAAATGTCATTACTCTGAATTAGAACAACATAATGAGATGACAGGAATTCAGAAGCACAAATGTTTTACAGATGCATTGCTCAACTCTTTCACTTCAAAATTCTTGCAATGTTCTTGACAAGTTATTGTCTATTTAAAAGTGCTCTTGGAAGGTCATTGTCTGAGTGTGTCCCCTAAAATGCTGTTGATCTTTGTACTTCCAAGAGCAGTTATTAACTCTTGTAATTTTCTAATTTTTGAAATTTGTTTTACCTTTTGAGCTTAAATTTGTGATCTTACAACTGAAATCCCCGAGGACACCATCTGTCTTCTGGGCTACTCAGAGAAAAAGTACCACCACCATTGTTCATAATAACCCTTTGTCACGATAGCTCCTTCAGTATTTGAAGACAAGATGGTGCATTCCCTTACCTTATCTCTAGCCTAAAGCCCATATTTCCAAATAAGATGACAGCATTGCTTGAGATTGTGTCTCTGGCTTTGTTTTTGTGTGTGCTTATTAGTGTAATTGCTCTCTCCATGTTTCACTGCTGAGAATCAGACTGAAGTATATCTTGTCTTTATAACTGTAAAATGATACTGTCCAGGGGTGATGTGCAGTTGAAGAAAATATGGTTGAAATTATATTGATAATTTTCTTTCTCTTGCATTTGTTTATTCAATTCCCTAACACCTTTTGCCCCTACATGCACTCTGATAAACACAGGGGATACAGACATTAGTAAAGCAGATTTGCTTTGCTCAAATTGTTCTATGCTGGGAAATAATATAACATATTTGATAAATGCTGTATTAAAGGGGTGTTATGGTGCTATGGAATCATGATGAGAGAGAAACGAAGGGTGACCTGAGGTTTCAGAAATACTTAGAAGAGAAGAGAAAAAGAACAGGAAATTAATTTTTATGAGCACTTACTATGTAATGAGTATTTTGCTTATTTTACTTAATCCACTTTTTCTCATAGCTCTATGAGCTAAGTATTCTTCAATCCTTTTAAACATGCATTAATAATACAAAGCTATATATGTAGAAAGAAACAAAGTCAGTGTTTTGTTTTAGGTTCACTTGTTTCCAGCCTGTACTGACTTCCTTATTCTTATAGAGTGATAGGATGCCATACAATTTTAATATTAAGTAGTGATAATTGCTTTGAAGAAAAACAAAACTAGGGTAAGGAGAAAGTGAGCGAGTGTTTTGGTGGGCTTAGCTGTACTCTTTTACAAAGGATAATGAAGGGACATTTTGGCAGAAACCCGAATAAAGTGAAGAATAGAATTGTGCAGCTCTCTAGATAGACATTAGCAGCAGAAGGAAGAGAGAGGAAGCTTCTGAGGTAGAATTCTGCTTTGCTTGTTCCAAGAATAGAGAGAGGACTGAGTGAGATGGCAAGAGGTAGATAACCTAGGTCTTTCTATTGAGATTTCAAGAGTTAATGCTCTCAAAGCACTTAGAAGAACAAACATCTTCAGTATCAAGATTAATATCCTGTGACGACTTTTATGTAAATAGATATCTTCTGTTTTCTGAAATACCTTGAAAGATTCCTCATTGCTTACAGAAATTCAAGCTATTTATGAAACTTGAGCCCAAATGTATGTTCCACCCTAATATTTGAAATTTTTATACAGCCAATGTGGAACACTTTTATGTCTTGAAGATACTATTCAAATTTATAGTTCTCCATTGCTTCATAGACACCCCAGTCCACCTTATTCCTTTTTACTTCTATCTTAGCTTCTCTTTGAGATTCATCATGTCCAAGACACTATTTCCAAACCTTCTGGTAACAACGAGACCACCGTCTTAGCAACTCCTGGGCCCATCAGAGGATCTTCAGTGCTGCTGTGTACCCAGACTCACCTTCCGATTGTCATCTCTCTGAAACAGGGCTGTATTTTAGATTCTCAAAGCTACACGGTACCCAATGGTAGGTGCTCATCCTGCAGCAGCTAAAGGCTCAAAACCAGAATTTCAAATTTTTGGGGTGGGGTGGTCCCAAAGGGAGACACAGTTTTGTTCTGTACAATTACACTTGACTCAAAGTCTCCAAATTATTCTCTCACACGATAACTTTAAAATCTTCTCTATAGGCCTGGTCTCCTGAACATCTGGCTCTTTGAGGGACTTAGCTCTCACACAACAGCCTTTTAGAAAAACCTCTGCTATGTGTCGTGCAGAATTGAGTCAATGAACTCTTTTTAAAAGTGCTCTTGGAAGGACCAGGTTTCAAGATGGTACCACTATATCGTTCCTAGACACCTGAAGGAGCCAAGAAGAATGACAAAGCTACATTTACAGGGTGACTCATTGTCACATCAGAGAATGTTAATTTTGTAACAAACAAGCAGAGTCTGGGACATGTTTCTTCAGACAGGTGAGTTAAGTAATTTTCTAAATTGTCTACAGGAGGCCAGATATAAAAAATAAGTCTAGAAGCCCAAGAAAACATCTCTAAGCTTGCCCTGAAGAATAATCTGGTACAAATAGAATATTCGATCTGTGTCTTTGGTTTAAATGACCTAACTTGAATGTACATTTTGTTTGATTTTGCATTTGGCAGAGAGATTCTGAAATATGCTGCAAGATTAAGGGGCTCATTGAATGTTAGAATTGAAAGACTTTGGCTTCTCTGGTTCTCAATTTTTTTACTTTACCTAGATTTGATGTGATAAGTAGAAATATTTTCTCTCAATCAGCTGACTTGAATTTTCTGCTGTTTGTGCCTACAGTTGCACGCATACCTAGCATCAAAACTTCTCTGTTTTAGAATCTTTGGATTAGACAAGGCTGGGAAAATAAAGTAATATGCATTTTGACAGTCAGACACTATTGTTTTCACACAATAGTCTGAATTGGTTGAGATCATAGATGGATATATATATTTCATCCTTATGAAATTTTTTCATTATCTAAATTTATGCTGAAATGCAAAATGCTTTGTTTCCATCTTCTATGAGTAATAATGAATACAAATATAAAAGATCTGAAATGATTTTCTATGTTTAGAAAATTTTCAATCTTGAAACAATTTACTACTAAGGTATAGTTTTTCTGATTAATCCTAAAATCTGCCCCAGCTCCATTGCCTCTGAGACCACAGGAGGTTAGCACATTTTTATTTCATTAATTTTCTGTTAACCAAAACCCTTTTCAAGCTTTCTTATCAGGAGAGAATGCTGTTAGACTACTGTCAATACTTCTTTTGCTGCACACTTCAATAATACTTTGGTGTAATATGCTGTTGGAATCGTTAGGATTATTTTAAGGTCCAAAGTGAATGCCTCCCTTCCCTCATTTTTCCCTTTTATTCCTTCTTCCTTCCTTCCTTCCTTCCTTCCTTCCTTCTTCTTCCTTTTTTTCTTTCTCTTTCTTTCTTTCTTTCTTTCTTTCTTTTCTTTTCTTTCTTTCTTTCTTTCTTTCTTTCTTTCTTTCTTTCTTCTCTCTCTCTCTCTCTCTCTTTCTTTCTTTCTTTCACTATCCTTACTTCCCATTTTTCTCACTTCTCATTTAAAATTAAAAAAATAAAAAAAATTTAAATTTTTTTTAAAACACCTTTTTATTTTGAATAAATAGAGATTCCCAGGAAGCTTGAAAGATAGTACAGATAGATACCTGGTACCCTTCATCCAGTTTTCTGCAATGATTACATCTTAATGACAACAGACCAACACAGAAAATAGGAAATCGACATTGATACGATGTGTGTAAATAGTTCTACATCATTGTATCATGTGCGCAGATTTGTGTAATCACCATCGCAATCAGGATACACTATTATGCCAACTCCATGAAGATCTCCCTGTGCTATCTCTTTACAGTCACGCCACTGCCCTCTTTTCTAATCCCAGGCAACCATTGACCTATTCTCTATCTCTGCAATTTTGCTATTTTGAGTACATAATATAAATGGAATCATAGAACATGTGATCTTTTAAGACTGGCTGTTTTCAATTCAATTCTAATGCCTTCAAGACCTATCCAAGTTGTTAATGCTCTCAAAGCATTATCATATGTTGCATGTATCATATTTTCCTTCTTTTTATCACTGAATAGTTTTCTGTGGCATGAATATACCACAGTTTATTTAACCTGTCATCTATTGTAGGACATTCTGATTGTTTTGAATGTTCAGCTATTATGAATAATACTTCTATGAACAAAAATGTATTTTTTATGCGAGCATAGTTTTCATTTCTCTGGGATAAATGCCCAAGTGTGTCCTTTTCGTCCTTAAAATATTGTTTTCTTTCCAAGTTTCTGATAACACTGTTTTAATAGCTACTCAATGTTGAGGAACTGGTCTCTTCTTGGATGGACTAAAAAATCTGATGGCGTTTGATGAGATTAATGGGTGTACCATACACCAGTGATAGAGGCACATAGGAGTTTTGGAGAAGATGTCACATGGAGATATTGTTGAGAATTTGTTCCTTTTCCAAAGCCAGCTTCTCTTGTCTGAGCTTACACTCTTTCTTTAGACATAACAAGTTATGTTTTAGACAACACAATGGGTAATTTTTCTAGAATCTAGAGGAAATTGTGAGGAACCTATATTCTTAACACCCTTCACCTAGAGTGAGACTAGATACCAGCTCAAATTAATCAAGTTCAAATAACATCTTTTTTTCTTTTTTTTTTTTTTTTTTTTTTAAGTAAAATGTTTCTTAAAATATCTTTGGTCAAAGGTGAGGGAATTTTAGAAATGTAACCTTGCATAATTAGAGGATTTGCTTCAGATAATTGTCGAAGGTCATTCTATGTCTAAAATTTTATGATTCTCCTTCAAAATCCTGTTTGATCAAGGAGGAAACTGAAGAGCCCAGCGAGATTCAGATATTTACTCGGTGTCACACAGATAGTTAGCAGACAGGGTGACCACTGGGTTAAAACTTGAGTACACTCTGTCAGCCTGCTCTATGAAATGTAGAAAAATAGAAGTCAAGTGTAGATTTAAAATTAAGAAGCCCTCAATTACAAATGTATTGCATATGAAAAATTTTCTCTTTATCATTACAGAATTAAACAGAGGAATGGATTATGGAAATCAAACTTCGGTAATTGAGTTTTTTTTCACGGGCTTAACCAATCATTTCCAGTACCAGGTTGTTCTCTTTGTGATATTTCTCTTGGTTTATGTTGCCACTTTTCTGGGAAACTTGGGTATGATCACCCTTATTTGGATAGATTCCCGACTCCACACCCCCATGTACTTTTTTCTCAGCCACCTGTCCTTTGTGGATATGTGCTCCTCTTCTGTCATTGGTCCCAAGATGTTGACTGACATCTTTGTGGAGAAAAAAGTAATCTCTTTCTTTGGTTGTGCTGCCCAGTTATGTTTTTTTGGTCAGTTTGTAGTGACTGAGTGTTTCCTCCTGGCTTCCATGGCATATGATCGATATATAGCTATTTGTAAGCCCTTGTTTTATATGCTCATTATGTCCCAGTGGGTCTGTGTGCAGCTGGTCATAGGGCCTTATACCGTGGATCTTATAAATGCCATGACCCACACGACTTCTGCTTTTTGCCTACCTTACTGTGGTCCAAAAATCATCAATCACTTTTTCTGTGACCTTCTTCCGGTTCTCTCACTGGCATTTGCAGACACCCAGATCAATCAGTTTTTACTATTCGCCTTGGCTGGAGCTGTAGGGATACTCAGTGGCGTGATCATCTTTGTCTCCTACATTTACATCGTCATTGCCATCCTGAGGATCCGCTCTGCCGATGGGAGGTGCAAAGCCTTCCCCACCTGCTCTTCTCACCTGACAGCCATCTCCATCTTTTATGGGACGCTTTTCTTTATCTATGTATGTCTGAGTTCTAGTGTCTCCCCGGACATCAATAAAGTGGTTTCTGAGTTTTATATGGCTGTGATTCCCATGTTGAACCCACTTATCTATAGCCTGAGAAACAAGGAAGTCAAGAATTCATTTGGAAGGGTGTTTAGAAGGAAGTTCCTGATGAGTAAGTAAAACAGAATACCATTTGTAGTACTGGTTGAGAGCTAATCTACATGCAATATGCCAGAACAAGGGCTGGGTGCCAAGAATACTACTTTTGTGTTGAGATTTGCTCTGCATTACTACGTGTCACGCAATGTTTTTAGGTTAAAATGTTTTCATTTGATTTTCCAATTTCTCATTCAGCAAGAAAGAGTTGGAGTGGATTATTGAACCCCAAGTCTTTAAAAGTATGCTCAAGGTTTGTTATCAGAAAATGAAAGATTTGTTAAATCCTGATTGTAGTAATCATAACCAGTGACTTAACTGTTCTGCTTTATAGGGTGTTAAGATCCATCAACTGTCTATGAGCTTGGCCTTGACTCTTTAAACATAAATTTTAAAAAGTGTATTATGGTCAAAACTTCCAGTTACATGGTAAATAAGTTCTGAGGATGTAATAAATAGCACTGTGACTATATTTAATAAATCATTGTTATATATTTTTAAGTTGTTAAGAGACCGGATCTTAAAAGTTCTCATCACATGAAAACAAAAATGTAACTGAGATAATTGCTGCTAACTCTACTTACTGTGTAATCATTTCACAATATATACATATGTCAAAGTATTATGCTGTATTCCTTGGACTAATACAATGTTATATGTTAATTATATGGCAATAATACTGGAAAACAATAAATTACTCAGGAAGTAGAATGATACCACTTTCTAATACTACCTTCATGTTTTATGAAGGCTTTCTATATCCCTGTATGCTCTGCTCATAGTAATAACTTGTCATTGGGATTTTGTCACTGCAATTACATGATTTGTGCTTGTAAAGTGCAGAATGCATTGCAGTTCTTTAATAAAGTGTTAGTAATAACTGTTGTTATTTATTAATTTTTGTGTCATAGGCAGGATATCAATTCCATTTTTTATAGATAAGGAGCCTGACAGCCATGAAGATAAGTAAGAAGAAAGGCACAGAATTGACATTTGAGCCTTTCTTTGCTTGTATGTAACATGTAAATATGTATGTGTGTTTTCTTTCCTGAGGTTGCAGTTTTGATGTTTTTTTTCTGTTTGTTTCTGCGCTAATATCACTTTGAATCAGTTATTAGTATAAAACATTTATTCTTTAATAATAACATTATTATATATTTGCTGAAGACCTACTATATCATAGACAGGATGAGAAGTGTTTTGTAAACATCTCGTTGAACACTTTAGCTCCTGCTTTTGGTATGAGTTATTAGATCCACTTTACAGCTGGGGAAACTGAGACTTCAGAGAGCTTGTGCCATATGCCTTAGGTCAGACATCTAGTAGATGGCAGGTTTGTGAGGCCCACCAAGTAATAGCAAGCTTTTGTTTTCCCGAGGGGTCATTTTGAAAACAATGTGATGAAACCTCATTATCTTTTAAGGATAATATTATTCTTTTTCCAATTTTGTGTTCATAAAGATCTCTCAAAATGCCCTTCCATCCTGAATTCTTAGAAATCTGGTTTTAAATATTTAGTATTATTTTGGAACATGAGGGTTTGTTTTACAGTATGTGCTCTCAGTATCCATGACATGCAGAATTTTACATTTTTTAATGAAACATCATTTTCCTGCCTCATTTTACTCTTTAGTCATCTCCTGTTAATATGGTCTGTGTGAATATAGGATATGTTCAAATAAGGAGTAGGCAGAGTTCCTAGTGAAGTAACACTCGTATTTCTTCCTTAAAATGTTGCTAAACTATGCCACCAGATGGCAGCATCAGCTTATCAATCATAATAAAACAGTCTAATGCTTCCTTTAGTAAAAGCATTGTTAAGATGCTCAGCTTCACTAACTATTAGGGAAATGCAAATCACAACTACAATGAGATACCACCTCACACCTGTTAGAATGGCCATCATCAACAGGACAAGTAATAACAAGTGTTGTGGGGACAGAGGAACCCAAGAGGTTGTGGGGACAAAGGAACCCTTATACACTGCTGGCGAGAATGTAAATTGGTACACCCACTGTGGAAAACAGTATGGCGGTTCCTCAAAAAATTAATAATAGAATTATCATATGACACAGCAATTCTTTTTCTGGGTATCTACCCCCCAAATTGGAAAACAGCATTTATTTGTAAAGATTTATTCACTCCAATGTTCATTGCAGCATTATTCACGGTGGCCAAGACAAGCAAACAACAGAAGTGCCTTTCGATACATGACTGGATAAAGATGATGTGGTGCATATGTACACAATGGAATATTACTGAGCCATAAGAAAAGATGAAATACTGCCATTTGAGACAATACAGATGGATCTTGAGATTATCACGCTAAGCGAAATAAGTCAGACAGAAAAAGCTGAGAACTTAAAATTTCACTCATATGTAGGATATAAAACTGAAAGCAACAAATGAACAAGACAAACAAACAGGAACTCATAGACACAGACAACAGTTTAGTGGTTATCAGAAGGAAAGGGGAGAGAGGGAAGGTAGATAAAGGTAAATGGGGTCAATTACATGATGATTAAAGAAAATTTAACTTTGGGTGGCGAACACACAATGCAATATACATATGATATATTATTGAATTGTACATTTGAAACCTGTATTTGAAACCTGTATAATTTTATTAACCAATGTCGTTCCAACAAATTTAATTTTAAAAAAGCCACATGGGAGTCTTTAAATAAAGAACTGACACTTAGAAGTCCAAATTCTTGTACCAATTTGAAAAGCTTTTGCAAGACAAAGAGAAAAAGAATAACAGAACTAACAAGATAAGAAGAAACACAATGATATCAAAAACATAAAGTAAAGATTCAACAATGGATGTTGTGTGTATGTTTATGATGGTCAGACAATTGAAGCAGAAGGGATGATCAAAGCTATAGAATGTTTTCTGAGCTAACAGAGTCAAATATGTAGATTCATAATTTTCACCATTTTAGACAGAAATCAATAAGAGGAAGCCCACAAATCCTAGCAGAGATTTTTCAATTGTAAGCTTAAGAAAATAATTATTTTCTTAATAATTAGTCAAAATGTGCTACCCCCCAAGAGGAGGAAAATCAATTCTCAGTCCTCTGAGAATATTATAATTAAAAATAAATAAACAAAAGAGCAACATCTAAAGGGTCTTCAGGGGAGAAATAAATATTACATATTTAAAAGTGGCTAAGAGTAGATTTTAAAAGTCCTCATCACAAGAAAAAAAATTTTGGCAACTACATATGGAACAAATGTTAACTAGATTTATAGTGGTATTATTTTGCTATATATACAAAGATTGAATTATTATGATGCACATGTGAAACTAACATAATGGTCTATGTCAATTATATCTCAATAAAAAATTCTTTCAGATATAGGGTCAACAGAAAGTTCGTATCAATAATTAAGGTCTCAGGAAAAAATCGCTTTAAAGAATAGAGTGACGTGTTAAGAAATTAAGAAGAAAACAAAACGAACTAAACAAAACCTTCTAGAGAGAAGTGCTGCATACTGAAGAACTTGTTTTTCCATTACTTGGGCTAGAACCAAAATTCAGGTTTTCACATGGACTCTGTTTTGACAAGCTCATGCTGTTTGTGTTGGGGACAAAACGTCACCCTAAAGCTTTTTGTTTTATTTGTTTTTATTTCTTAGCAATAAAGAATGTTTTTCCTTTGCCATATGCTAACAGTTCAGAGAATCTGCTCAAGTTTAACGACCAGTAAATATGTCATCAGAAGTCATTCTTTCCCAGCCCTAGCCCACAATAGTTAAACAGTTTACACATTTTGGACAGTCTTGGAAAAATTATGCCTTTGACAATATATGGTAAGTGCTAGATCTGGGGAAAGTCCATTTTCTGCATTCTTAGCCCTTGCTCCCAAGGTATTAATGCAGAAGAGAGGGGGCCCTACCCTGTTTGTGCTACTTCAATTTACAAAGAATTCCATGGTATTTCCTTACTTAACCTGGAACTAGAGGTAACAGAGAGTCTACATCCAGTTAGAAACAAACATAAAATTATCAGAAAGCAGATCTCATTGGACATACCGAGGATATGAAGCAAAACTATAATTGCACTTTCCCTGAGTGGCCTTGTTCCCAAGATATGGTTCGCTTTGGGGACACATCATCTTCAATAACAACAACAAAGAAAAAAATGATGCAAGTATTTCAGGAAACTTTTATCTCACCCGTGAAAGACTCTGAACGTTTTACAGTGGAGTTGTCAAAAATTTTCTTTTGGGAAGAGGATAAGGAATAAAATCAAATGAGTATTGAAAACTTTGCCTCATTCTCTGTGTGAGGGTAGCCATATTGAAGGAAGTGGTGAAACCTAAGAAACTGGGCTCATTTTTACTTTAGTTCTTGTCATCTTTGAAGAAGGGGGAGCCCATTAGAATGTAAGTTGAGATCTTCTAAATCATCTTCTGTTCTTCTTTCTGCTTGATTTTTAACATGTTCAAGAGAACATGAATCATTTTAAGTAAATTTGAAATAAATTGTACATTTGGTTCAAAAGCATGATCCTCACCTTTGTTGGATGTTGAGCAAAATTTAAGAAGAGATAATTTCTGTAGAGATACGTTTAGGCTCTGTAGCTGGATCAAACTATAATCACATAAGTATAAAATTGTATAGAGATAATTTAACAGCAGGGTAAGAGAAAAAGATAGCACTGAATTCTGCTCCATCCTTGTTTAAAGCAACTGGATGCTTTCCTTGCTAAGGAAAAGCTAGCAGATTGTATGGATATTATCCTAGTTCTTTGAACTAGAGAGCTGGTTGTGTCTCATTCTGCGTGGTTTGACCTGCATGGAGCACTGTATCCTATGCTGAGCATCAAATGGAAAAGAGAAACTGAGAACTAAAATGCGCATAGAGTGGCAGAAAGCTTGGGCAGGTGTAGAAACCAGGACTGGTAGGAAAGAGGTTAGGAGCGTCAGGTGACTGTCAAGTGGAAGACTGACATATAGTGTGTGATGGATCCTGGAGCAGTTATCAGACTTGAAAATATTTAAGCAAGAGGTGAGTGTGATGGGTAAACAGTTTGACTGGCTATCCCATCTTTCTTTTTAATTCCCCTGAAGCAAAGGGTATAATATAAACTGTATTTTTGACCCCATAGAATGCCTTGCTAAAGTTAATACATAAAATAATACATTTCAAATTAGAAACTGAAGAAAAAGTATCTAGCATTAAGTATGATGCTGGACTCCAATATTCCTGGGCTCATGAAAAATTTTTAAAGCAAAGTATAGTGATTTTCTGGGCACTTGTACATTGGTTCTCTCATGCTTAATGGAGGAGAATTCTCAGAGATCAGACGACAAAAGTTTGAGCTATATTGAATGAATGACAAGTTTAAGGTTCAGAGAGACCAGCTGACTTAACCAAGGTCACTCTTACAGGGAGTGACATAAGGATCTACAGAAGATACATAGATGGGAGAATCTAGGCTCTTTTGCACATTTCTTCCTAGTACTGTTTCCATAAAGTTGATACCTAAACTCAACATTTCCCATTATCTTATAGGCTTCTCACTAATGGCCATTAACTATAAACTCAACACCAGAGACAGGGAACCAACAATGTATTGCCCTGCACTCATAGTGGAATGAAATTTGGATTTCTTCGAGATGAATGGAATTGTGAAAATACAAGAAGCTTTTCTGCAGTGTCAGAAAGAGCAGTCCATTTTGACAGATGTGTCAAAGTCCACCTCTGTTAGTCACTAGCATTATGGATGTAGATATTGAGCCTCGATTTCTCTCCTATATAAAATGAGATGATGATATTTAGCCTGCAGGGTTATTAAAAAGAGTATATAAGGCAGACATACCAACAATATTTGTGCACTTATTTAGATGCTCAATAAGACTCTGCTAAATGCTTCGGGTATGCTATCTTATTTAATCCTCACGATAATTTACAAGGCTGGTATTGCCATTATTATTCTGGCTTTTCAGAGGAGAAAAGCAACTTTCCTATGTTCAGAAGAGGTGGAGTCCAGCGCAGTTGGAGAGCATGCACTTGGCCTTAAGTTATGATCACAAGTGCACAGCATATGTTCTGAAAATGAGGGGCTGCTGATTTCTTCTCTAGCTTGCCTCACTTCCACTCTCCTGCATCATTTTACCAGGTGTGTGGCAACCTGGCGAACTCAGGTAAAGTTCACTGAAGTGGGAATTAATGGACATCTATTCTGAAATTGCCTCTGCTAGCAGTTAATTATGGAACCTGAAGCGCCTGCTCGTCTTTTCTGGGCTTCCATTTTTTTCCATCTGCATATCGATGGCATCGACACAGTCTTAAGTAGTATAGCTGATCTTGTGTAGGAGTCTACATTTCCCTTTTGTTTCCCCAGCTGCAGCATGCAACTAACTCATATTATCTCATGCACTCTTCCAGTTTCTAGTAGGTTTTTGCTCTGCCTCATTTTCAAAGACATGTTTATCAAATCTGTTGTCACTCCTCTGCTCTTCTAGTGGAAACCCCAACCAGTCAATGGCCAGTGAAAACTACACCGGGGTCACGGAGTTCATTTTCACAGGTTTGAATTACAACCCCCGAATGCAGGTCTTCCTCTTCCTGCTCTTTCTTAGTTTCTACATCATCAACCTGACAGGAAACTTGGGTATGATTATTCTGATACGGATCGATTCCCGCCTTCACACACCTATGTACTTTTTCCTCAGCCACTTGTCCTTTGTGGACATCTGCTTCTCCTCAGTCGTGAGCCCCAAGATGCTCACTGACTTCTTTGTGAAAAGGAAAGCCATCTCTTTCTTGGGCTGTGCTTTGCAGCAGTGGTTCTTTGGGTTCTTTGTGGCAGCAGAGTGTTTCCTCTTGGCGTCCATGGCCTATGACCGCTATGTAGCCATCTGCAACCCATTATTGTATTCCGTTGCCATGTCCCAGAGACTCTGTATCCAGCTGGTGGTTGGTCCCTATGTCATCGGGTTCATGAACACCATGACTCATACAACCAATGCATTTCGTCTCCCTTTTTGTGGCCCCAATGTCATCAATCATTTCTTCTGCGATATGTCCCCCCTGCTTTCCCTTGTGTGTGCTGACACTGGGGTCAATAAGTTGGTAGTTTTCGTTGTGGCTGGGGCGGTGGGAGTCTTCAGTGGTGTGACTATCCTGGTCTCCTACGTTTACATCCTCACAGCCATCCTGAGGATCGACTCTGCCAATGGGAGGCGCAAAGCCTTCTCCACCTGCTCTTCTCACCTGACAGCCGTCTCCATCCTGTATGGTACTCTTTTCTTTATTTATGTGCGACCTAGTGCAAGTTTCTCCCTTAACATCAATAAAGTGGTGTCTGTGTTTTACACAGCAGTGATCCCCATGTTGAATCCACTTATCTACAGCTTGAGGAACAAGGAAGTCAAAGATGCCCTCCACAGGACTGTCGCTAAGAGGAAGTCTTGTAGAGCCTAAATTCTTACTAGAAAGAAAATCGCGGGAAGAAATCTAAATGGACAAACTAGTGCATATTGACATCCCTTTATCCATTCATCCATCTAATTATTCATTCATTTGGTCAATTAATGTAGATTCATTAAGTCCTGTGGGTGATCTTTTCTCTGTCATATACCATTAATACAGTTCAAACCATAAGAATTTTGCTTCTCTTGGACACCTCACAGCCCAATGACTTTCAAGAAAGCTTCAGTTAATTTCAGTTATTATTATTTTTATCATTCTGCTAAATATACTTTCTCATTCTGTGGACTCTTTTGTATTGGAATTTTAAAATGCTGTGGTCTAGGTTGTGTACTCTCATCTAGCTTCAATCATTAGGAATATGTAAAAAAAAATGATGTGGGATTTTATGTTTAACCTCATGAAAAGAAGGAAATCCTTAGCTGTAAACACCAGTTTTGGCGATGACCTTAACACAAAGAACTGATCTGTCTAAGGGACTAAAGACAGATCAGTATTCAGCACCCACAGATCTGGGGTGGTCCACAGGGCCTGTTTATAGTAATCAAGAGACTGGTGCCTGTTCTAATGTACTCCACACCTGAAAGAACTTCTAAGAGAATGGGTTAAGCCTATTATTTTCTTAAGATTCAATTTTTTGGTAGATGTTTAGAGGATTACCTGAACTTCTGTAGATTGGGGCTTGGTCATGCCCATGATAGTGCCTTCTAAACCCCATTAATGGAGTTCATTACTCAGTCCAGAATGTACAGATTGATAGATGCTGGCATTAAATGTAGCCTCACTCCTTAGACCTCCCTGTTCATAGTAAGATCAGTAGATTTGTAACATCACAAAGGAGTACACACATGCAGCTCAACTTGATGGTTATGACCCCTGGGCATGGCTAGTGCTGGGCAGCCTTTGGATTTGAGCATGGCAATGTATGTCATTGCATAGGGACAGTGGGGACCCATGCCAAGGTCTCCATATCCTCTTAGAGACCCAGGATGGCTACCCAGGTCTATCTTATTTTTCTTGATCTAGCCTAGTCAAGAGATATCTTTACTTTGGAATGAAGATACAAAAAAAATAGAGTTTCACTGAGGAAATGGATTAGCATTCCTAGATGACATAATGTCATGGCTAAATTGTCATAGAACTGTCCTCAGAATTTTAAGTCCATCTATTTGCTCAAGATGAATTTAGAAACATTGATTAAGAAGTTTTCTCTGAAAATTGCTGTCTGTCTGATGGTTAGCCAGAGAAATAAATTTTCTAAACTTTTGAGTACTTTTCCACATACAAGGAGTTACGTATGGGCTCTTCTCTATTGATCATTATGTAATGCATACTCTCTGAAAATAGAAATTTGATCAGTGAGTACTCACACAATCACAGCATGCTATATAACTACAGGGGCCTTAGAAATCACATAATCTTAGTGAGACGAGGCTTAGGGGAAAATGTCTTTTTATTATGCATCATAAAAACCCAAAATATGACTTGCCTTCCCATGTATTTATGGCAGATTCATTTCAACTTCAGGAATCATGTTTTAGAGAGAGTTTTCTAGGTGGGATAAAATTTCCTCTAGACTATTCATTGGAAATGATAGAGAAGCAAAATAACATAACAAAGAGAAACAAATTTGGAACTGGAAAGCCTTGTACACTTATTCAACAAATGATTATGGAGCTCCTTTTGTGTGCCAGACACTGAGTCTGGTATTGCATACAACAGCAAAGAAAATGAACATCATTCCTGCATCCATAAGGAGAGTATATCTAAGATGTACTTCTGATCATTATTCTTTTGATGTATCAGTCAGGTCCATAATGAGACGAATGGAAGTAATAATAGTATTCACCATATTATAGGACTACACTGAAGATTAAATTGAAGGATGCATATAGAATCACTTCATACATTACAAACACATTATGCTGCTTCCTAATAAAAACTATTTAGTGAAAACAGCAACATTTTGGAACTTGGGTATTATCCTAAGTGTGCCAAACTCTCCGATATTGATTTTAGAACGCAATAATCAGAGAGTAAGTGGAGGCAGCAAGATATAGGACACAGCAACCTGAACTCTAATCTTAGCTCTATCACTGGAGTTTTGTGATTTTAGAGTTGTCTTTTAATTTTACCTATAAACTAAGGAGAATCATGCCCAGTTCACTGAAGATTTGTAATTAATTTCTTGAAGGAGCTGAAGTTCACAGGGCATCAATAGGATGCAACTTCATTATCTTTTGTCATTGCTCCTTCAAAGTGCTGTCATCTCAAAATGTGTCTTCTCAAATCTCTTTACTTTCATTAACATTAGATAGATATAATAGTTTTTTCTTTCACTTAGAAGAAAGAAACAAAGCCTTTCCATTTCCAACTATTAAAAAGTCAAGTCCACTGTCATGTCAAACTATACACTCCTTTCCAAATTAAAACATCCTCCCTCCCCGACGTCAGGCTCTGGAGCCTATAGTGAAGAAAGGGGACAGGTCTGATTCTCTATTTATCACTGTCCCTCCTTCCCCACTCTGCAGTTGCTGGATGTGACCAGCCCAGGATCAAATGCTGGGATGGAAAGAAGAGGTTTGGAAAGAGAGCAGAAAAAAGTTGCCTGGAGTAGTTGGAATTTGGTGTCAACATTTTTAAATGACAGCTGTGCAAATATTGGCTCTTTCTTTTGGGAGATTTTCCCAAGGAAATTATCCAAAATGCAGGGATGTGTTTGTCATTGCATAGGTATATAACTCAAGTAGTCCCTGGTTTCATTAGCTAGTAGGTAACAATGATACTCTCTTTTGTTTAATGCTAAATTATGATGAGTTTGAGTCCCCATCCTTATTGCCTTTGAGAAATGCAGAGTTTTACCAGGGTCTCTTCAGGTAGTTCAGAGCATCCCCAGGGGAAGGAAACGGTCCACACTGTTGCTCTCCTGCCTTCTCACCTGCCTTCTGTGTCTGCTCCACCCACCAGCCCCTATTCCCATTGCCCCAAGTCTCCACTTCTGCTTTCCAGCGGTGGCTACTCTTCCAAGACTCACCATTTCCTCAGAAACCAGACAACAGACCCATCTTATTCTAAGTCACCTACAGCATAGTTGAGGCCAGGCTGCAACTTCAAATGAGATTTTTAGAAGTTGGAGATAATGAGAGAGATGACCTGGAGCTAGAACAGAGCTTCCCCTGAGTCTGTGGACTCTGGCAGGACAGTCTCAGCAGGACAAAGTGTCCATCCGCAGGCCATTTGCCTGGGGCTTGGTAACTTAGCCTGGTGAACCCTTACAATCAAGTCCTGGTCCAGTTCAGCCGAACTGAGTTCACTTTTTCGTATTGTCTTGTCTTCATCTGAAGGTTCTTCTTATAGAGTCCCAACCCAGAGTTTAGGAGAATCTAATCAATCGAGAATACACTGAGTCAGCCACAATTCAGAAAAACAGCATAACCTATATTCACACATAGAAAAAAATGGCTAATCTCAAAAGAATCATATTTTTCAAACATGTCCTATGGTAAAAAACACATTTTACACGGAGATAATCAATAGAGCCATACAGGTGTAAAACTTGAAAGAGGAATTCCCCAAAATATACTCAATTTTACTACCTGCAATGCATTTAGATCACTATATTTTTGGGACAGGCCAACTATGGCCTGAAGGCCAACTCCAGCCTGGAACCTGTTGTGTATCGCTTGCAAGCTAAGAATGGTTTTTACATTTTTTAATCAGAAAAATAAAAAACAGAATAATATTTCATGACCCGTAAAAGTTATTTGAAATTCAAATACCAGCATCTGGGGTTAAAGTTCTATGGGGTACAGCCATATTTACATCAGAGTTTCTCAGTAGCAGTGCTATTGACGGTTTGGACAGAATAACAGTTTGTTGTGGGCACCGTCCTTTGCATTGTAGGATGTTTACTCGTGTCCCAGCCCCTCTTTGTTAGATGCCTGTAGCACCCGTACTCCAGTCATTACAACAAAATGCCAGATGTCCTCTGTGGGGAAAATGTATGAAAACCTGAATTACTGATTTATGGCTTGTCCACATCTGCTTTGGGGCTGCAAAAGCAGAATTGAATAGCTGTCACAGAGACAGTATACTAGCAAAGCCTACAATAGTTCCTATATAGTCCTTTACAGGAAAAGTTTGATGACTTCTACTTTATTCTGTTCTATTCTGTTCCCTTAAACCATGCTGGTCACGACTTACTAAACTGATTTCATTTCCCTTTAGTAAGACTCGGAATGCATTTTGAGAAATCCTATTCTTGTGTAGCTCTAGAAAGGCACTATACTGAATATTGGATAAAAGCATATGACTTAGAACCAAACTTGGGTTTATATTTCAACTGTATTATTTAATAGCTGGGGGAACCTGGGCAAGTTACTTAACCTCTCTGAGCTTCTGTAACCACATATGTAAAATGGGGATTATAATAATGGCAGTTATACAGTTAATTCATACAAAATAATGAAAATGGTGCCTTAGGATATAATGAGCACTAGTTTGCTATTATCACTGGCATTTGTATTAGTCAGGGTCCTCCAGAGAAACAGAACCAATAGGATGTGTGTGTTTAAATAAATGACATTTATTTTATGGAATGGACTCAGGAGATTGTTTAAATAAATGACATTTATTTTATGGAATGGACTCAGGAGATTGTGGAGGCTGGCAAGTCCAAAATTGGGCGAGGGGGTGGGGGAGAGGGGCCTGGGTGGGGAGAGACTGGCAGCCCGCAGAGCCAAGGAAGAGTCAATGCTATAGTTCAAGTCTGAGGACCATCAAGATGAAGACCTAGGACAAGCCAATGTTGTAGTTCAGGTCAGGAAGCAGTCTGCAGCAGAATTCCCTTATGCTCAGGAAAGGTCAGACTTTATTCTATGCCAACCTTCAACTGATTAGATGACGTCCACCTAGATTATGGAGGGCAATCTACTGTACTCACAGTTTTCTGATTTAAATGCTAATCTCATTCAAAAACATCCTCACAGAAATATCCAGAATAATGTTTGACCATATATCTGGTTATTGTGGCCAAATCAATTTGACACATAAAATTACCCACTGGAGGGCTTGACACTTTTCATGTCATGGTAAATAAAGAAAAATGACAATTGTACAATATATCGAAGACATTGCAAAAGAACTGGATTATCTAAATGGGCCTGTTTAGACATTTTGTTATTTATTAAATATCGCGTTGTAATAAAAATAAAATACGAAAATGATAGGGAAGATGTTTTGAATTTGTACACAATTTACAAATAATTTTTTCCAAATTTTTGAATGAGAAATTGGAGTTTGCTTCCTTGAGCACAATAGTTTCATCTCAGGTTTTTAGCTGAAATTACCATGAACAATTCTTGATAAGTAATTTTTAATAATAACTTGAAAATGAATTTATACAGCATTCATATATTGAAAGGAGCTGAAGTTAAATTTAAAGAAATGATATTAACACTGCTTTTCATTTTCTTTTTGACATTGTTGAGATCTCTTGTTATAATGAAAATAGACCTCAAACCCAATCTAAAATTTATATATTGCGTATTTCAAAGTCAGATGGATCTCTTTTTTGTTCAACGTTCATAAAATGTTAGTCATGTTGCAGCCTAGACATCAATAAAATGATAATCAGCTGAAAGGTACAGAAATATCTGACAAATATGAAGACAGATTTGGGAGTCCACGTGGAGCTGCACTTGCCAGGAGACTTCATCAGGCCATCCTTTGCTTGACTACATCTCCATGGACACCGGGAGCAGGTACCTATGCTGTGGTCCCTCGTTCGCAGTGGGGCTGTTGAGGTGGTTGTTTAAGCATCTGAATTAGGCCAAACCAGTGCACTGCAGTGAAGCAGAGCACAAAGCAGTGGATGTTGGGGTTAGTCTCTGTGGGGATCATGGGGCATGCATGCCATCAGACTTGCTCTGTGTGAGCTGTGTTCTGACGAGTGCCTGAGGAGGTGGCATGTGGTCTCAGCCTACCAGGCTAGGGTGACCAGCTGCCCCTTCTTCGTCCCCATATTTCTTGGCACACCTATAATTTGCAAGCTGATTAAAAAGCTCTTTTTGTTTACTGCTGTTCCCCTAGCAGAATGCTTGCTACAGAGTAGATGCTTAGTGTTTTTGCTGATTATAAACTGGCCAATATTTTATATCACCATATTGATTTTTAGCTCGGCAGGAAAACTTTGCTTTGTCTTCACATATCTGAAAAGGCTGACTGATATTCATAGCAGCACTGTTATCACCGCCAAAGGTGAAAACACCCCAAATGTCCATTGATAGATAAATGGATAATCAAATGTGGAAATTCCATACAACAGAATATTATTCAGCCTTAAAAAGGGAAGAAATTCTGACACATGTGACAACATAGATGAACCTTAAAGACATTATGTTAAGTGAAGTAAGCCAGACACAAAAGGGCAAATATTGTATGATTCCACTTATACGAGGTACTAAGAATAGTAAATTCGTAGAGACAGAAAGTAGAATTGCGGTAACCAAGGGCTGGGGAGAGAAGGTAATGCAGAGTTATGGTTTGATGGTTACAGAGTTTCAATTTGGGATGACAAAAAAGAATTCTGGTGATGAATGGTGGTGATGGTTGCGTGACAATGTGACTGTATTTCATATAACTGAATCATACACTTGGAAATGTTTAGAATGGTAAAATTTAAGATGTAGGGCTACCCAGTTGAAAGGGTGCCTTTGTGCAGGATGGACAGAAACGAAGAGTGATTGGAGGTGAGAGGACCTGGTGGGAGCTAGCACAGTAATAGCCTGGGTAAGAATGATAACGATGACTAAGCAATAATGACAATATTTATTGAACTTTTACATTATTCTAGGCATGTTACGTGCAGTATCTCATTTAATTCTCCACTGCAGGTACTCTTGTTTAACCTACTGTTACATTTGAAGGCAATGAAACTCAGGAATTTTAAAGTACGTGCTCAAGATCGAGAGCTAGTGTCCAAACGTCCTGCGAGACTCATGTTCTTCAACGTAACAGATTTGGATTACAGCCTTTCCCACATCTTCTGATATTTATAAATTAATTGAATCTCCTGGGTTTGCCAGTTTTCGCTGAATTGGGATAAATTTTTGTTTTATTTTGTTTCATAGGGCAAGTAATCAAACCCCAAGAAGAGAAGATAGCAACCAGTGAGCCAATAATGGTGGAATGTGGCCCTCCTGCTTTAAATCAATTTACAAAGCCATTGTCCACCCTCAGGATCTATCTTTCTTTGCTCCTGTGATGGGTCCCAGGAGCTAACTTTCACAGCCGAATGGGAATTATTATTCATGAAATTTTCTTATTTAAAATTGCCGTGATTAATTAGTTCCTCTGAAACTTGTTTAGGAATGAAGAAAATCATATCTTTTGGGTTGAGTAATTACTGGAATCTGAGCATCCAATCAATCTTAATATGCCCAAGACATCTTGTTAGAAAGGGGATCGGTAATAGTGCTGGGATTTGGAGCCTCAGTCTCACACTGGCAAGCATGATTTGTTAGCATTTTGCTGTAATAATTTTTAAAAAAAGTTTGCTGCTGATTACTCAGGCATCAAACTCATTTTTTGAGTTACAGAAATGTTAGAAGCAAAACTACCTTAGAGATGATGTGGGTTGAGCCTCTTCTTTGTCAGGTGAGGGAACTAATAAGTGGAGTGGAGCACTGATCTACTCAAGGTCATGGAGTCAGAGGCACAACTCTGTCAAGAACCTGGTCCTCCTGATATTTAGGGCAATTAGTCCTTGTAGAGTACCTGATACCAGCTTGTAACAAAAGAAAGAAATGAAGAAAGAAAAAGAAATCATAACATTTTATCATTAACTCACAGCTATTCCTAAAGGATCTTTCATTTAAACAAAAAAGACAATTATGTTCTTGTGAAATTTTAGAAATTTGTAACAGAGCAGTGAGGAGAATTTTTTGAAAAGAAAGCCTGTGTTTCTTGGTACTTTCTAATGAAGCCAATAAGGAGAAGGGAATAGTTTGAGCCCTCAGGGAAATAATGATGCTAGCGCTCTTTCATCTCTACTTTGTTCTTGATTCTACCAAAACATTTTTAAAAATTACATCTTTCTTCTATGAGATAATTAATTGACAATCTTCTAAATGCATATAGCTATGCAAATATATTTTGTGTATTTTCTTATATATGTAAATTTTGCTTATCTATAAAATAATCGTTTTACTATGTATATGTAAACACATATACATATGTAAACATCATGTTACACACCCTAAATAGATATAAATTTTTTTTTAACCTTTGGAAAGTGAATTTTTTTTTGCCTTGGTTTATAATACCTGTATCCAAAAAATAAGTTATGAAATATGTAAAAATTCTAGCAAAATCTATTCAGTTTGGATGGGCTTGCTTTTATAGTTTCTAATTAGTGACTTCAGCAACAATAGGAGAGGTTATTTATTTTTTAATTTTTCAATTAGAGTTGACATTTATTATTATTTTATATTAATTTCAGGTTTACTGCATAGTGCTTAGACATTTATGCAACTTACAGAGTGATCCCCCAATTAGTCTAGTACCAACCTGACACAGTAAGTAGTTATTACATATCATTGACTATATTTCCTATGCTGTAGTCCATGTCCCTGTGACTATTTTGTAACTGCCAATTTGAGCTTCTTAATCCCTTCAACAAGAAGCATGCCGTCTACATTTAGCACTGGTTATACTATTTATTGTTTGGCTTTCTGTGTTTACATTGAAAAATAATATATGTTCATGGTAAATACACCAAGAAAGTATGCAAATGAGCAGACAATAAGAAATGACCGCAACCTAGGCTTCCAGCTTCCTTCTCTAACATTAAGTCAGTATTAATAATTCCTGTGTTTCCTTCCAGAGGATTTTTAACCATATATAAGAATATACATGATTATATCTTTGCAAATCCAGGCAGATAGAAAGATGAACATACTGTTATATATATATATATATATATATATATATATATATATATTACATATATATTTTTTATTTTGCACTGCTTTTTATAACCTAAAAAATAACTCAGAGGTGATTATGTTTTGGCATATTAATTAATTAACTTGACAAATCCTTATCAACTGCTACTGTGCTAGGTGCTAGGCAGAGGTCTGTGTTAGTTTAGGGTAGGGATATAATACATTGCAGAGCAAAACCAGATATGGATCCATCATTTTTAGGGTTTACAGTTTAGGGAAGAGACAAGGAAGTACATAACCCTAAATATGTGTAAATTTTATAGGATAGTAAATGCTACAAAGTAGGGATTCTTGGTCATGGATACTTTGAAGGGTATGGATTCTATAAAAATACTTAAAGCAGCATGGAAGCAGCATGGCTAATGGAAGGAGCTTCCTGTTGAACAATTATATGGGTACACTAAACATGTGATGTTATTTTTACACACCACAAGGTGGCACAAATTCACCAAGAAAGGTGACTTTCTCTGCTAAACTGAAGTTGGAATGTATTTTCTGGCTGTCCCCATATGGATTAATAATTATGTAAAAAGGCAAAAATGTCAAATATATAATTTATTAAAATGTCATTAATTATATTTAATATATTTATGAACTCTGGCAAAATCATTTTACATCCTTTTTTATTTCTATTACATAGGGAATATATTAATGTATGCTTGTTAATAAAAAGAGTCAAACAACACTGAAGTACATAAGGGAAGAAGGAAAACCCCCTCCAACCTTCGCCTTCATGTTCAGCCCCCTTCAAATTCAACTTTATTCTCATGAGATAACAACCACCTCTTCCCACCTTTTTAAACAGACTATTTTTTTTAAAGAACAGTTTTAGGTTCATGGCAAAATTGAGTGGAAACTCCAAAGATGATGCCTTTGAGCAGATTTTTTCCCCTTTTACATTTCCTGCAAAAGATATTGTATTATATGTGCTTGCAGTTACATTGTCCCAGATTACATTATCTTCCTTGAAAGTAGAAACTATATTTTTCCTTTGGTTTTTTAACAATTGCCATGCCTATTTCATTGTTGGGCTTCTTAACGAGTGGCCAAAACTATGTTAGTCAAGATAGGCTGGACTAAATTACATTTCAAGTTCTTGGGATGTGTCATCTTTCCATTAATTTGTGACTTGGAGGGCCAGATTCCTTTTCTCTTTCGGTGTCACCATCACCAATTCACGGCCACCAAGTTTGGCAAAAGGGGAAGAGAGAGGATGGATGATTGTGTATGAGGTTTAATGGCCAAAAATAGAAATGGTGTACCTCACTTTTGTCCATATCCCATTGGCCAGAATGTTGTCACATGATCCCGGCTTAACTATAAATTGTGCTGAGAAGTGTAGACTTTCTGTGCCCAGAAAGAGGAATGGCCAGATGAGTATCTAGATGGTGTATATTTAGTAGAGGGCAAGCACTTTGAGAACAGGGCCACTTTTTTTTTTCTTTTAAGATAAAGTTAAATGGCAGAACAAACCATTGCCTTACAAATGTTTGCTTACAATGATGCTTACAATCATTAAATCATTGCTTACAATGATTCACCCTTATGATCCATGATTGCTCTGCTGTTTTGAAATTCTTTTACATGAAAATCAGTAATTCTTCACGGAGGACATCTCCTCTCTCTCTCTTTCTCTACTTCTCCCTCTCTTGGTGAAAATGTCAACATGAAATATCAGTATACGTGTACTTACACCTTCTTCTTGGCAATGTTTTTCGTAAGATTTTACCTAATTTGCTTCTTCTTCTGGTTATGTTTAAAATGACAAAATGAGAAATGATTTCAATGTTTGCCTAAAAACTCTTTTCAGCAGTCAAGTTTATAAGGTCAGAGTTCTAAAGCACTCTAAAACAAATTTCATCTAGTTTGCCTTTGGTAAAACACATTTTAGAAAGTGTCAACATCACTCTAGAAAGCTTTCATTTTGAGGGAGATGAGTCTGAAACTTGTATTTATAGCCTGGTGGCTCTGACCCACAGGTCCTACTGGGAATCTAATGGACCTTCTTGAAAAAATGAACACACAAACAAGATTTCTCGGGTACATTTTCAGGGGTATGGTGGCCCCCTTGAAGCTCATCTATGTTTTTCCTAGTGAATAATGGGCTTAAATTGAGAATTCCTGCTCTAGTGGAGGTAGAGAAAGACATTCAGGGGCAAAAGGGGGACAGAAGGCTAAGTGCTAGAATCCCTGAGACAGACAAAGTGCATGCAAGTGTTCTGATGATACTGATTCTGCCGTTAACTCTCTTTATGGTTTGGCAAGCCATGTCACCTCTCATAATCTCACCAGGCAATTGCTTTGCTTTGTAGTTGTGACAATCTGAACTATAAGCACCATAAGGACAAGGACTCTTTCTACTTTGTTCATAGTGTCTCTGGTAATTAGCACATAATATGCTTTAGAATCGAGAAGACCTGTTTTTGAAATTTGTCTATATCTGCACATCACTAGCTGTATGACTTAACACAATTTATGCACAACTATTTCTACTCCTCAGTTACAATGATGCTGTTATTTACACTTATGACCCCTACATTAGTCATAATTTATAAATATAAATTTATATTATTATTTGATTATCTTTCTTATGAAGTCATAAGTTCCACAAGGACAGGCACTATATCTCTCACTATTTCACTTTTATTTTTGCTTTTGCCTGTTTTATATTTTATTGATATTTGTTAAAATTATTATATGTTATCTCATTTAATCTTTACAACCACTTTGTGAAGAAGACAAATGATTTCCATTTTATAGATAGGAAAACTGAGGTTTGCTGAATTTAAGTGAACTGCTCTTGGTCACACAACTAATGAGCTGTGGACCTGGGGTTCACTCTTAGTCTCTGTCCTGGGCTTGCCTCTTAATCATTGCAAAGATCATCTAAGACCTTATCTTTCTTGAGTTTATCTCCATCAGTAACTCAGTGTTGGGTACCTAAGTTGCTTGATAAATATGTTTTGAATGAATAAATATAATTATGGTCTGATGAAGAGATACAGTTAGCTCTAACTCTATGACTTTGGTTTTGTCTTTCAATTTCAGTTTCTCAAATTCTGTCCCTCAGTTTTATTGTTTGCAAAAGGGCATACTCTATTAATTGATAGTCGATACATTTCAGAGTTAAAATTCTATGGTCTTTACATGATCATGATTATTGTTATTGTTATTATGGACTGCAAGTAATTCTTAAGCATCTACTGTGTAAAGAATATTCTGTTGGTTATTTCTTTCTGCTGAATTCTCTTTTACCTTGAATGCATGAATGAAACTCACAAAGCAAAAGGGCTTTATAGGTTAATTGGATCAATTATATTCGTGATGAATGATATCTTCCTACTTTATTCCAGAAAGATAACTGAGCATCGTAATTGGTCACTTGGCACCAGAACAGCACATCGAGATCCTCTTTGCTTTTAGTGGTATATCCCAAAAGGCTACTCAGGCTTATATTTTCTCCCAGTATTGCTACCATTGGAAAGAAGATTCTTTTGGGAGAGTAGAAGGCAACTTCTGTTGTAAAGGTAATGTGAGAAATTCTGGACTTGAGTTGAAATTCAAATGAAATGGCACTTTATGTTCATGAATTAATATGTTTACTTAACCAGAGGAAAAAAGTCAGTAAATCACAATATGGATAAAAGACAAAACAATTGTTAATATCATCAAACCATAACACAATTCTACTTTGTGAAATAAAGTTTTTTCCTATAATCATATTTGATGAAGTGAGCTGAGATGTCTCCAAATGTCTTTTCTTCAGGTCTTATTTTTCTTTTTCAGTGAAATAGGCAATTAGACATGTACCTGATGGATGTTTTCATTCTCATAAACCCTCTGTAGTTGTGTGTGGCCCACCATTGTCTCTTCTGTTATCTCTTAGGAAACTTACTAGTTTTAGAGTAGGTCAATGCATAGAAAAATCAAAATAGGTTAATTTTTCTATGACTTTAAAATGTTTCTTTTTCTACACTGGGCAATGCACGGGTTAGAAATTCCTTAGGGGGAGTGCAACTATATATATCATAGAGATATAGATATGTCTTTGAGATCATATTGTATATTTATAATTAATATGTAACTCAAGAAGTATCTGATTAATTTATCAACTGAATAGTAGGGATGGCAGGTGTGTTAAGCCTAGAGAAGACTGAGAGATCACTAAGAGATCAGTTCCTTTTGGATGACCACTCCCAGAGGCGTCTACCTCTGAAAGGGACTGCCTGGTGAAGGAAGATGTGTGAAGTTGGGGACGAGAGATGTTTTGTGGGGAGAAGGTGTGATTGTCCATTGAATCAAACAAGTGAAGTAGCCAGCTTATGTCTACAAATTAATGGCAAGTAAATGTAACTTAAAAATGTGTCTACATATATAATAAAACTGTTCAATATATTATGCCTTAAATTCAACCTATTCTCTTTTCAAGGAAACTTGGGGGAAATGATTTTGAAGTTAGTATCAAGAATGGTAATATGTTGCCTAAACTTTTGGATGGTAGCTTGTCTTTTGGATTTTGCTAATTGTATATTTGGGGTATTTGGACTCCTAGAATATTTCTAGTGAAATCTGTGGTCTGCACAGAGCAGTAGATAGGACATTTTGGTATGCAGCAGGCTTTACCCTTGCCTCATTTTATGCTCAGTCTTGTTTTTATTTTTTCATATTTTCTTAATTTATGCTATTTACCTGTGCCTTATGTCTCGTCTGAATCCACTTTCGACCTCTTTTTGTTTATTAAAGTATTGGTATATGTGTTCCTAATGAGGCCACATTCACATATATGTTTATTTTATATTTTAATTGCTGTAGAAGAAAATAAGAGAGATTAGGGATGCACTGTCTCTTGCAATTTTTATTTCCAATTGTAATTTTGCAAACAAGCCCTGACATTTCCCATCTTGTGCAAAAGACTTGTTAAAAAAGGGGGGTTTTGCACAAGGACACACAAAACTCTAGGGAATCATAGCTTGGGTATAATTGGAAATCCTTGGGAGGTAAAGCAAATAGTAAATCCGAAGTGTAGTTTATGAAGATGAAGAAATCATGTTCAGAGAGAATACAATACATAGCTTTAACTTCTAGTTTTCAAAGGGCTTTCTCACATCTGTGAGCTTAAAGAACCCCACTGAACTAAGAATAGGTGAGAAAATAGAATTCGAAAGTTTATTTAAAATTGGCAGGAGCAACCAAGACCATAACTCATTTCTCTTGATTCTTGGTCTTAAGCTGCTTCCAGAAATAGGCTTTGTCAAAAATGACCTTAGCCTCTGACAGCTGCGAAATACTAAGGGAACTGAAATGTCACTCTTCCAATCCTCTTTTGCTTATTATGAAGAATTTTTACTTTGACAGTGACTATAGCATTAATATTTATTTTAAGGTTAAAAGTTATAGATTCCTACCATCAAATGGATACAGTTCCAGGAGACCAATTCTTTAGTTTTTTAGTTCAATTGAAAGTCCATAGCTGAGTATCTGACAAAGATTAAGTTTGTTTTTCCATTAGCAGAGGAGGCTTTTAAGCCTTGGATCAAATAGCAGAAATATTACATCTCCCGTCAGCTCATAGCTCTGATAATCATAATTTAGCCCTTTTTGATTGTGATATGTTGTAGTGGAGATCCTCTGGGTTGCAACATAGATGAACAGAGATGGTGCTTCTCCCATTGTGGGCAACAGTCTGGTCACCTGCTTCTACCACTGAAGGAAAGAAAACTGTTACAGGTTGAGCTCCATAACTTCCCGTATTAACAATTTACCACAAACTTCGTGTCTTACAACAACAAAAATTTATTCTCTCGTAGTTCTGGAGGTCAGATGTTCAACCCAATATAAGCGAGCCAAAATCCAGATGTTGGCAGGGCCACACTCCACCCAGAGGTTCTAAGTGACAGATCCATTCCTTGCCTTTTCTGGCTTCTTATGGCTGCTGGCATTCTTTGTGATTGTATCACCTGTCTCTGCTACCATGGTCCCATTGCCTTTTCCTCTTGTATCTGTAGTCAAATCTCCATGTGCTGCCTTTGTATAAGGATATTGTGATCTTATTTAGGGCCCACCCTGATAATCTACCTATCTCAACATTTTTAGCTTAATAACTCTTTCCCTATGCAAAGCAACATTCACAAGTTTCAGGAATTGAACTTGGATATCTTTATGAGCCATTCTTCAGCCTACCATATTCCTCATTCAGATTTGCCAGCTTCTTTGTTTCTTTGTTTTTGTTTTGTTTTTTACTATTGATTCTATAGGAAAATCATCCACATTATGAAAACAATGATTGATTGATTAATATTTTTACTTCCTTTCAGAGTCCATTTGAGGGTCATACAAGTAGCTATGGTGTCAAATTTTTATTATCTAAGGAAATCTTTTATTCAAGTTACACATTTCCTACTGAATGTAAGCTTGTGGTCTTGGTTTTGTGAATAAAAAGTTGAATAAAATATAATTATAGCCTTCAAAGAAATTACAGTAAAATGCACTTCCAAGGGTAATTCCAAAATAGGTTAGAAGAATGGCAGTGTGATTCTTCCTGGAGTTCTCTGGAAAAAGACAACAGTATTCAAAGACATGAAGAGAGATCATCAGCACATCCATTCTAATTCCCTTTTTTATACTTTCTGCATGGTCCTTAATCATCCTAAATTGAAACAGAAGATATACAAATCACCCTCTCCAAAAAGGAAGAAAAATTAGATTAAAAAATAAGCTGACACATAGCATGCTATATTCATAATAGTTGCCCTCTCAAAGCAGCATAGGATGGTTTTCCAGTTATCCAACAAGAATGACGCCCAATTTCGCATGAACAAGTTTCACAATGAACAACATATGGGTATCAGTTGGGTTTTTTGATGATCTAGAATGGCAAATTCTAGAAAGGAGCCTACAGATGTCTTAAATAATGACATATTTATTAATCTTTTCACAGAAAGGGACTTTAGAAACCTGAAACTGATGGATGAGAAAAATTTCACCAAAGTGAAAGAGTTCATACTTTTAGGGTTCACGACAGACCTGCGGTTACAGAGAGTACTCTTTTTCATCTTCTTCATCATTTATATCATCAGTCTCTTAGGGAACATAACACTGATCTCTCTGATCTGTGCTGATTCTCGGCTCCACACACCTATGTATTTCTTCATTGGAAGACTTTCGTTCCTGGATCTCTGGTACTCTTCTGTCTATGCTCCCAAAATCCTTATGATCTGCATCTCTGATGACAAAAGCATCTCCTTTGCTGGCTGCCTAGCTCAGTTCTTCTTCTCAGCTGGACTGGCCTATAGTGAATGTTACCTGTTGGCTGCCATGGCTTATGACCGCTATGTGGCCATCTCCAACCCCCTGCTTTATTCCCAGGTGATGTCCTCTGGGCTATGCACCAGTCTCGTTGCAGCTTCATGCCTTGGTGGCTTTCTTAACTCCACCATCATTACCAGTGAGACATTTACCCTGAGCTTCTGTGGGAACAATATTATTGATGATTTCTTTTGTGATCTTCCCCCACTTGTAAAGCTGGCCTGTGACGTGAAGAAAAGCTACCAGGTTGTGCTCTATTTTATACTTGCCTCTAATGTCATTACTCCCATCATGCTTATTCTCGCCTCCTACCTCTTCATCATCGCTGCTATCTTGAGGATCCGCAGTACTCAAGGTCGCCTCAAGGCCTTCTCCACTTGTGCCTCTCACTTGACAGCTGTCACTCTGTACTATGGTTCAATTCTCTTCATTTATTCCCGACCAAGCACTAGCTATGCCCTGGAGAGGGATAAAGTGGTGTCGGTGTTCTATACTGTGGTGATTCCAATGTTGAATCCTTTGATCTATAGCTTAAGAAATAAAGATGTTAAAGATGCCCTGAGAAAAATGGTAGATAGAGCAAAGTGTTCTTAAATAAAAATGCTTGGTAAATGATGGCTGCACTTTATTTTACAGAGTATCTCCCTGTCATTGTTATCAACTATACGCTCAAAAATAAAATAAAACAAACAAACAAAAAAACCAAAATCATTGGATAATGTGGAAACACTGGTCTGCTTTTGTCTTTAAAATGATGTGTTTGAACATGTTTTTAAAGTAAATGAGGCTGGCACATTTGGAAAAACTGCTATGCCTGCTAGCTTAGAACAGAGTCCATAAAATCATTGTGATTCTGAGAATGTTAAGAGAGCAGCTTTTTGATTTTCACTTCAAGGTTCATATATAGCCTGTATATACATATTTAAATCTATAAATGAGATTATTAAAATTAGTTATAGAGTCATTGTCAGCATTAGATGGAGTAAATGATTTGCTTCAAATCATGGTGAAAAAGCAGGAATGCAAACCCAGAACTTCTGACTTCCAAGATTCTTAACCTATTTGTTGGGAGACAAAGTGAGCTGGAAGTCATAAGTAAAATTTCTACTATAAAATGACCCAAGAAACAAGTTAATTTTTCTTTTCTGATTCTTATTTCTTTGCTTGCCATGATACAAAGACTTCTTTGGCAATAGATACAAGAGAGAACAAATATGTTAGAATCACTGTGAGCTTCCACTAAAAGCACATTTTCCTGAACAATTATAGAATCAGGGGCAAAAGTATAGTGGCCGTATGAAACAGAAATGGAAGTGTAGATAGAAATAGAGAGATAAATAAAGAGATATAGATAAATTTAAAAGAATTTTACATCCAAGATTCAGAGGGAAAATCTCTACTAGGTAAAGTAATGATTGATAACAATTAAGGTTCTCTGCCTCTTTGTATTTCTTTGCTTGTTCTGTTTTATGCATGAATTAATAAAAATTAGAAACTATTATGATGTATCACATTTCCTAATTTTAATAGTTTTCACATATAGAAAACATGAGATTGTGCCAATGTAAAAATCCTTAGGATTAATAATCAAGTATAATTGTTTTCTTGAACTACCATAACGTACCACAGACTGGGTGGCTAAAACAACAGAAATATATTTTCTCACTGTTCTGGAGGCTAAAAAGCTGAAATCAAGGTGCCATCATGGTTGATTTGTCCTGAGGCCTCTTACCTTTGCTTACAGAAGGCCACCCTTTTGCTTCTTCTCGCATGGTCTTTTCTCTATGCACAAACATCCTTGATATCAAATTTCCATTTTTCTTTTTTTTGCAGATACCAATCAGATGGACCAAGGCTCACCATACCACCCTATTTTAACTTAATCACATCTGTAAAGGCCCTTTCTCCAAACATGGTCACATTCCAAGTTACTGGGAGTTAAGTTTTCAGCATAGGAATTTTTGGGGGGTTACAATTCAACCCATATCATGATGGACTGATGAGTTTCCTGATGAATGAGACAAGGAAGGGTAGCCTGAACAGATAGAAGAGCATATGGCAAGGAAAAAAATTATGGATCTTGTGATAATTTGTAGAAAATTCTAATTAGTTCAATTTAAAGAGTTCCTATATCAGACACAATTATGGTTATGTTGTAACTTGGATCCATTAAGAGAGTCAACTTTTAATAAAATACTCCTCATTTCATTATATCCTAATTAATATATCATCTTCATACACCAAAAAAACCTCTAATTGATTCTTTGGAGACTAAGGTGTGTATTTCTGGGGCTACTGTGTAGAAGAAGTCCCAAAGGGCTGTTGAGAAAAGCCTATGTCAGGTCCAGAAAAGCGCACTAAAACATCAGAAGAGGGGAAAAAAGGGTGTCATTTCTAGGAGTGTCTTTCTTGATCAAAGGTAAGCAACTAGGATCAGGGACAGCTGAGTGGTTTGGCATCTCCGTGACTTCAGTTGTAGTTAAAAGGGAGGATATAGAATCTGGCATGCCTCTCAAAAGTTTATGGTTATGCTAAACACACAAACACACACACACACACACACACACACACACACACACACACACACACACACACACACACACACTCTTCTAAATAGGATTCCACTAATGATATCTGCAGCACTCATCTAGAATTCAAAATTCAGTCTGGTAATTATACTGGGTCATCATGCATTCGCTTACACAATAGAGAAAACAAGAGGACACCAAAGTGGCATGCTTTCAGACTCCAGTGGTCGTGGTACTCTGAGCTTTTCAAAGTACTAGTATATTTTTTCACTTCTTGGTACTCATTTTCAGGCGTTATAGAGGGAAACATTCTTTCACAAAACTTTTAGTGTTTCAGTGATAGATTAGGAAACAGAGCTTCTATAGGGAAACACAAAACTTGAGAAGCTGCTCTATATGGAAATTTTCAGCAGAATTGGCTCTCACTTTTTCTGTGTGTTTTATTCCACATTCCCATTTTTATTGCAATTTATTTCAAATTCAAGATAGATTTTAGGTCACCTTGATGGTTATGAGTTTGATGGAGATGAATCCTCTCTTTATTTACTCTTCCTTCTTATTAGTGATACAGTACGCTGAGCCTGGAAAGTCCACATGAAGGTAAATTTGTCCTGAATAATTTGAGCTAGGTTAGAGGTAGACAATACTTCTACTGAATACTGAAGGGGAAAAAAGTTTCAAGACTCAAAGATAATTACCCATTTGTTTATTCCAGAAATATTTATTAATTGCCAATTACTTTCTATATGCTGAGATACAGTAGTAAACAAAACAGAGAAATCTTATGGATCCATGTTTTTGCATTCTGGTAAGGAAAAAGGGGCAAAAATCTTGAGAAACAGGAGTTAGAAGATGACAATAGGTCTTGGGGAAAACAGAGCGAAGTCTCAACAGAATAAGAAGGATGGGGATTGTTGGTGGGAAGAGGGCATGAAATTGAAAATAAAGTGAATCTTAGGAGGTAAAGACCTGTAGGCAATGGACAGCTGTCTCATGGAGGACCTTTAGGACTTTGTATGGAATTGGACTCTAACAGAATAAATTGGTTGTGTATTAGGTTGTTTTAAGTACAGGAATGTCATAAATGGCCATATCTTAAACAAGATTATATTGACATATACTGGAAATAGACCACATGAGGGACAAGTGCATAGACATTAGAAGGATATTGCAGTATTCTTGGCAAAACATGATGGTGATCTAACTGAGGCTGTAGCAATGGAGGTGGTAAGAAGTGCTCTGATCCAAGGTGTGCTTCGAAGGTAGGGACACCAGGATTTCTTGGAAGACTGAAGAGGAGGCAAGAGAGAAAGAGAGTAGATTGATTCCTAATCTGCGGCTTAAGAATCTGGAAGATTAAATCATACAAGATACGACTAGATAGATCAATTTTGGGGAGTGAAGATTAGGAATACGGCTTTAAACATTAAAAGTCTGAAGCATTTGTTACTCTTAAAATTATAAACTGTTAGCACTGAAAAGAAATTGAGGTATCTTTTAGTGGCAGAATTTTTAATTAAGAATTATAACTACAAAATGAATAGATTTCTGAGGATTTGGGAACTCTCTAAAATTTTGTGTTTATACATATTTTGTGTTTTCAAAATTCTGTAGAAGCATTATTACTTTCATTACGTTCTCAAAGATGTCCTTGATTTGATTTCAAAAATTTAAGACCTGTTAAATTCTTAGATTAAAAAAACTAAGGAACATAGTAGTTATAGAATATAAACAAGCTCAGAGGATTGATTTTTAGGGAAATAAGAAAGAGTACACAAATTTTAAAGTAAAAAGGAAATGTTGTCTTTGGTAAATTCTGTCTCTCACTTCAACCAACATGATGATAATACCCCATGTATCTGAAGATATGTGTATATATAAGGGCTGTTAACCTATTCTATAATGCTGTATTGTTGCCTATGAGGTTACCCATTCTATTTTTATGATGAATTCTGAAGAACATTAACAAATTGGAATCATAGAAGTTGGGTGCTTGAATCAACAATTTTTTTCATGTGGGTGAAGCTGTGTTATGGAGACGACGGGTTACTCTTTTAAAGTTATGCAGGTGATAGTGACAGGCTCTGTCTTTATCACAGGACTCCTCAATCCAAGGCCAATGAACTTTCACTCCCAAGCTTGCCACTCCTTTGTCCATTTACGTGAGAGTAGGTGACAAAAATGTTAACTTAAGATGTCAGAAAGATTTTGAAGTATACCACCATTATGGTTTAAATTGTCTTCTTGTAGAAACTTGACTTTATTTATTTTTTCCTGAAGCTCAGCTTTTATAAATAAGTCAGTTATTATTCCTCTCACTCAGAATAAACATAGCTACCATTACTTAGGTATATTTTCTATCTACCTAAGACACACTGGGCTATGCATTTTATGTACATAGCACTGACAATTTTTTTTACCTTTTAAAGGTGAAAGAATATGGATTGGAAGTTGTTAAAGACTTCTTCAAGACTGCAGAGCTATCAAGGAGTGAAATCAAGATTTGAACTTGATTGCCATTTCAATTATGCAGTTATGCAAATCCACCTATGCCATCTACTCTCAGCTAATCTTGCTCATATGAATGTGGTTAGCTATTAGTTGAGTAGGGGGCTGGATAATGAAGAATGGACCTACTAACAAGCTTGCTGTTAGCTATGGTCACAGAGAGACTATAGTCAGATGTCTCCTTATCCAGCAAGCTAATCCAGGCTTATTTACATGGTAGTGGAAGAATCTCCAAAATGATAAGAGAAGCATGCGAAGCCTCTTGAAACCCAGGCTTGCCTGCCTATGCTCCAAACTTTTGGCCAAAGTAAACCACAAAGCCACCCCAAATCATAGGTCATAAGATAGAATAACAAAACCTACTCTTGAAATCAGGAAATCAGTAAAGAAATGTGGTCCTGTTTTTTTTTTTTTTTTAATATTTCATATAGGCCACTGGTTTCTGGTTAATTTACATATTTCTCTTTTAAATATTGAAGTTGGTACTAAAATATAATGTGATGAATTTGCAATATAGTTATGTTTCACATAGAACTCAGAAGAATAACTGTAAGATTGGGTCTTTCAGTACAATGTCCTATGTTTCATCAAATTCACAAGATTTTGTAGTTTCCTATGTAAAAATAGAGAGGAGATGCTTTTATTAGCAATCCATACTTTGAAAGAATTTTGTCTTTAAAATTTTTCTAGCATTTTGAGCTTAAATTACTATATCAATAAAAATTCCTAGTTAGAAGAGAGATTGAGACTGACAGTCTTTGAATCTTGTCTATGAGGATAAAGTCCAAGTTTATACGATTCCAAATAATTCTATCTAGAAGTTTCTAAAAAAATTTAAAAGCAATTTATTAAAAGTTGGAACGAATATTAAGGCACAAAATACATAAATTTTTTCAAACAAAGAAATCTGAAGTAGTTTTGTCCTACATTCAAGGCAGCTTGTTTGAAATTACACAATAATTTATTAGGGGACTGGCCTCAACAGGTGATAGTTGAAGATTTCAGAGAGATTCCAGGCAAGAGGGAACTCTTGCTCCCTTTCAATCTTGTCTCTGATCTGCACCCAGAGTAAACTTTAAAAATGTAAGTCTGATCATGCTAATTTCTCATAATGGCGATGGCTTCCATTTTTGTTGGTTTAGAAGCTAAAATCATTAATATGCTTCCAATAAGCTTTGTGGCTCATTCCTTGTTTCCTCTTTCCATCCCATCTTAATTTAACCTCTCAGCTCTGTGAACTCACCAGACTCCTATTCATGGGAGGGTTATGGTGTGTGTTCTTTCTCCTCATGGAACTGCTCTCCCCTCTCTTCTTACCTCTACAGTGGGTGGCATTGAGCCCATTTTTCACGTCTCATTTAAATACCTCTTCTTATGGGAAGACTTTGAGCAGTAGACAAAAAAGTTATTTTTTTTCAGTTATTTGCATTGTTAGGGGGTAGTGGCAGAAGAGTAACAATTGGCTGTCTACATATTTTCATTACCTTCAAAATTATATTACATTAAAGATGAGTTTAATAAGTCCCAGATATTTTTCACTGTATAGACAGCAGAGAAAGTTCATAGTTATTATTGAGATGATGGCTATAACCCATTATTTATACATTATAAATATATTGACCATAGATTTCTTCTAAGATTATTCTACTCAAGCTTGAGCAGATTAAGGAAACAATTATAATGTACAGATAAATACCAACATAGTACTTTAAGTATAAAGTTCTCAGGTTGTGTGAGATTATTGTGAGGAAATCATGTGAGCAATTTAGTTTGGTTGAAGACCTAAGTAGATGAAGACAAGTGGCGGGAGAGAGTTATAAAGGTAAATTAAAGCCAGCTTATGGAACACTAGGGATAGGACTAAAACATCTGTGCTTTGTGTGTTAATGAGAAGAGATCCAGTTATATTAATGTTGGAGAAGTGGAATGATTTTTGGGATTCCAAGCTATATTTACCACAGTGTCACCAATCAGCTACATTTGAAAGATTAGGACACCTAATATTTAAAGATTAAGATATCTCGCTTCCTAACAAGCAGAAATAGCAGACCTTGAAGTAGAAAACTTGCATTTGCATTCTAATTATGAACTGATCTGGTTTAGCTCAAAGGCTAATGTTTTAAACATCGAAGTAAATCACAATGCTCTCTCGGCTTAGCTTTCTCCCATGCCCTTTTAGCTAGCAGAAAGTCAGTCAGCTACTGGGGCATAAGCCCTAACTCCGTGTGTTTTAACCAGTCCCTCCTTTTAGATTCTCTCTGAGGGCTGTGTAGCCTCAAGATATGAACGCTGAAGGATTCGTGGTTTCTTGATGAATCCTTGACACCAAAACTTGGTTTCTTCCTAATATTCAGGATCCATTATATCAAAAAATACCTCGGCCATGTATACAAGTTTCACATCAATAAGAGAAAGTGGGGGACAATCGTTCCTTAGAAAGAGGATATTATAAAGCTTTTTTTAATAAGTAAAGAAATTCAGAGAGTTATAGTGTTACTTTAGCTATGAGAACAAGAGAGAAAAAGACATAAATGGCTTAACAGTTGAGAACATACACTCTTGATAAGAAATATTCTGGGTTCAAATCAGTTCTGCTATTTACTATTTCGGTGACCTTGGAATTATTTCTTAAACTCCATGAAGATCATAATAGTACCTACATTATAAAGTTATGGAAAGGATTAAGTGGATTAAAATTAGGAGTTAGAATATTAACTGATACATAATAAGTAATTAATTATGTGTGTGTATGCACACACACATATATAACTATATATATATTTCTATTTGTACTACTAGTTGCAAGAGTAGTACAGTACCTTGGTATTTGTGTAACTATCAGCACAATGCTTGACATAAATTCTCAATAACACAAAGGACACTGAAATTTGTTTGAATGCTTACTATGCTGAGTGTTTTTGTACATATCTTCTTTACTCAATCAGACAACCTGGAAGCTTTATTTTTCTTGTCTGTTCAGTGAAACTAAGAAACTTGCCCTGCATTAAAAAATTAACAAGTAAAAGCCTTAATTCCAAAATTAGATTCTAACATCAATTCCTGTGGTCTTCTCAAGTCACAGGCTAAAATCCTAGCATTTTAGATAGATATGGATAAAATCCTCCTAGTAATTGTTGAATTAATTGATAGCTTTATTTATTTCTATAGAGAAATCACTAATTAATTTTTACCCCTCAAAATCCTTATCAGGTTTCTTCTCTGCGGACATGGAAATGAGAAATCGTAGCGTCCTGACTGAGTTCATTTTGGTGGGCTTCTCAGCTGACCCTCAGTGGCAGGTGATTCTATTTGTAATATTTCTGACACTCTATTTGATGACCTTGTCAGGAAACATGACCCTGGTAATCTTAATTCGTATTGACTCCCACCTGCACACACCTATGTACTTTTTCATTGGCAATCTGTCTTTTTTGGATTTTTGGTACACCTCTGTATATACTCCCAAAATCCTGGCCAACTGTGTCTCAGAAGATAAGCGCATTTCTTTGGCTGAATGTGGAGCTCAGTTGTTTTTTTCCTGTGTTGTAGCCTACACTGAGTGCTACCTCCTTGCAGCCATGGCATATGACCGCCACGTGGCAATCTGCAATCCATTACGTTATTCAGGAACTATGTCCAGCTCTCTGTGTTCTGGTCTTGTTGCTGGCTCTTACATAGGAGGATTCTTGAATGCCATAGCCCATACTGCCAACACTTTCCGTCTGAGTTTCTGTGGTAAAAATATCATTGACCACTTTTTCTGTGATGCACCACCATTGGTAAAAATGTCTTGTACAGACACCCGGGTCTATGAAAAAGTTCTCCTGGGTGTAGTGGGCTTCACGGTCCTCTCCAGCATTCTTGCCATCCTAATTTCCTATTTCAACATCCTTGTGGCTATTCTGAGGATCCGCTCGGCCTCAGGAAGGCGCAAAGCCTTCTCCACCTGTGCTTCACACCTTATCTCGGTCATGCTCTTCTATGGATCCTTGCTCTTCATGTATTCAAGACCAAGTTCCACTTACTCCCTGGAGAGGGACAAAGTGGCTGCCTTGTTCTACACTGTGGTCAACCCACTGCTCAACCCTCTCATCTATAGCCTGAGAAACAAAGACATCAAAGAGGCCTTCTGGAAAGCTATGCAGTCTCTAAGGCCACAGAGATAAATGTTATCTTTTTGCAGAAGATTCTCATTGCATTTTCCAAATTATTGGCTTAAAGATAAGTTTGTAAACATTACAATATTTCAAGTAAATACAAGTTATACTTAAAGCAGCAAAACTGATCGATCTATTCTTTAACTGTTAATCATTGCTTTGTTGTGATTAAACTATTTTAAACTCATAGAATTGGGTTGTTTGATGTTCCACAATACTGTATTTTGCTTCTTAGCAGTACTAGAGTTTCATAAAATTTATCCTTGGGAGGTCTTAGAAAGAGAAATGGAGGAATTGGATAGTTTTCGTACATATTTGGACTTTGAAATATGGCAAGCAAACTTTATCATGTGGGGGAAATATTTGGAATGGTTAAACTGCTGGAAATTTACTCAAGATTTTGTAAACTTTATTTTTAGTAAAGTATTCCATCCATATTCCTTCATAAAGCTCTAATTGAGTATATAGAAAATACCTTTGTAAACTATATCTTCTACATCAATTTAATATATCGGCAAAATTTTAAGAGTAGATTACAAAAACAAACAAACAAACAAACAAAAACCCAAAACTCCTTTCGAAAGCCATGGAGAAATATATGTCTCTAGGATTGTGCATTACTCTGGAAGAATGATCTTTCCACAAAGAACCAGAACCCTGCCATACTCTCCTTCATTTAATTGCAGTATGTATTTCCCATGAGGGAAAGCAACACCAAATGAAACAAATGGAAACAAACAAACCAACAAACAACTATATTCCCGATGCAGTACCCGATGCAATATCTTCCCCTCCCCCCCACCAGAAGGTTTTAAGAACAAAAAACTTACAGCTCCATATTCACTACTTGGCAGGTTTAGCTGATATTTTTTCAATATTCTTTGCGAGAACACTGCAAATTAGAATTTTTAGTTACATACAACAAATGAGTAGCATGAGCCTCAGAGGTTAGAATCTTGTCAATGAAAGATTATAGCTATTGCTATAATGAGCACATGCATAAAATACATTTAAATTAAGACTTTAGAACAAATAGTTGTAGCCACTTCACCATTTGTACTAGCACTATTTTTAACTTCTTTTCATGTGCATTCTTTAGATATCATATCATTGTCCTCTTTCTTTTCATCACAATATTCTTAGCATTCCTCGTTCTTCTATTTATACAGTTTTATAAGTACTGGATTATAAAGATTAGGGATGTATTCCATAAATCTCCAGAATTTATATAACATCTTCATGTTCCCATAAAGCCTCTCATGTAGGGAAAATAAATCAGGTCAATCTGATGGGAAATACTCAAGTCTAATTTAATCTTTTGGGATCCCAGATATAATAGATATACTTCTATTTTGCATTAAACCAATCTCTAAAGCAAAATAAATTAATACAAACAAATTCTTCCTCATTATATTTATTTGAATTTGAAAAGAGGTGTTTTTTAATCCAGTTCTCCAACTTTCCCCCAAAGCAGTCCATTTTCGTTGAGCACTGATTTGAGGAATTTATGTCCACTTAGATTTCGGATAATGTGAGCCTGAAGAGTTTTTTCAGAGCTTCTTTCACATCTTTATTTCTCAGACTGTAGATTATGGGGTTCAACATGGGGAACAGCACAGTATAAAATGTAGAAACTATTTTGTCCCTCTCAATGGAATAGGTGGAACTAGGACGAGAATAGATGTAGAGAATGGAGCCATAGTATAAGGTGATAGAGATCAGGTGGGAGGAGCATGTGGAGAAGGCTTTGAGGCAATCTTGAGTGGAGCGGATCCTCAAGATGGCAGCGATGGTGAAGAAGTAGCAGACGAGTATGAACACAGTAGGAGTAATGACATTGAAGACCAGGAGGAAGTACAGCACAGCCTGGTAGCTCTGTTTCACATCACATGCCAACTTTACCAGGGGTGAGACATCACAGAAAAAGTCATCGATGACATTCCACAAAAATTCAATGTGAATGTGTTGCTGTTGACAAAAATCACCCATATAAGAATATACAACCAAACAGTTGCACAATCTCCTTGTCATGGCCTGAGCATAAAGCAGGGGTTTGGAGATGGCCACATAGCGGTCATAAGCCATGGCAGCCAACAGATAACATTCACTATAGGCCAGCCTAGCGGAGAAGAAGAATTGAGTTGCACAGCCAGCAAAGGATATACTTTTGTCTTCAGAGATGTAGGTCACTAGGATCTTTGGAGTATAGACAGAGGAATGCCAGAGATCCAGAAAAGACAGATTCCCAATGAAAAAAATAAATGAGTGTGTGCAGCTGGGAGTCATTACAGATCAACATTATGAAGGTGATATTTCCTGCCATGGTCAGAGTACACTCCAAGGAACACCATGAACAGGACCAGCTGCATGACAGGATTTGTTGTGAAACCCACTAAGATGAACTCGGTCATCCTTTGAATGCTTCTCTCCATAGCTTAGAGACCTCGCTACAAATGGAAGAGTGAAAACTTTAATTCCTTCAATCAATACCAAAGAAGAGCATTCTCTGTGACAGGCCTGTGAGTTGGTGTCAGGGCTATGGGTATTAGAGTAAGGGTAATCTGAGCAGGAATCCTGCTTCATTTGGGTAGGTGGTGGGAGTTTTCTGAGCCTCAATATATTCATTTCGATAAAAAGCATTTAATAGGAAAGCTCTAGTGCCGTTAGTGGGTTTACTCATCTTCAAGAAAATATTTCTTGAGCTCTGGGTGCTGTTAGGTATTGGGATACAGCAGTGAGAACGATTGGGCTGACCCTTATTCTATGGAGCCTTTATTTAGAAGAGATACATAACAAATTAACATTAGACGATATTAAGAAAATAAAACTGGATGATGGGGTGAAATGAGTGGCTAATTAAACTTAGACACAAAGAGAAGAACCCCTTCTTCGATTTCTTAGTTAGAAATGGAATGGACAAGTTTTTCAAAGCCCCTAAGAAGTAAAATCGTCCCTGTGGTTTATAAGGTGGCAATACTTGAAGGATGGCAGCATATTCCACCTCAAAATATGCCACTTTGGAATAAAGATTATTTTGAGCTAATAACATTTTTAAAAAACAGCAGATACAAAAAGGGACAGTCTGATCTCTTTTTTCTTCCTGAAAATAGGGACTGAAACTCTAATGCAAGAGCTGTCCTTTCCATACCAGGAGAAAAGAAACATTCTTATTATCAAGGACAGGAAGTTGAGACCAAAATAATTCTGCATCAAAAAACCTTGTTAAAATAATTCTCTTTTCCCTTTTTTCCTTCATGTTGTAGCATGTATCATTCTTTTACACTTTTTATTGCTGAATAATATTCTTTTAAGTGGATATACCATATTTCATTTACCTATTCATCAATAGATTGATATTTCATTTTTTCTATTTTTTTTGGCAATTATATGAACAGTGCTGCTGTGAACATCCTTGTATGTTTTGTAGGGACATATGCTTTCATTTATTTTGAGTAGATACCTAGGAGTAGAAGTACTGAGTTACATGGTGAATCTACATTTAACATTTTGAGGAACTACCTAACTGTTTTCCAAATTAACTGTACTATTTTTCAATCTCACCTGCAAGGTATGAGGGTTCCATTTTTTTTCTTTTTCTCACCAACACAAGTTATTGTTTGCCTTTTTTATTTTAGCAATCCTAGTGGTATAATATTGTGGTTTTGATTCATATTTTGATAATGACAAATGATGTTGTGAATCTTTTCATGTGCTTATTGGCTATTTGTTTATCTTCTTTGAAGAAATATCTATTCAAATCTTTGGCCCATTTTAAATTAGATTTTTTTTCTTTATTGTTAAGATGTAAGAATTCTTATATAATCTGGATACAAATCTCTTTACAGAAACATGACTTGTAAATATTTTTCCCATTCTTTGTTTTAGCTTTTTACTTTCTCGATGGTCTCCTTTGATATACAAGTGTTTTCAAATTTGATAAAGTCCAATTTATTTTTTCTTTTCTTGCTTACTTTTGGTGTCTTATTCAAGAAATCATTGCCTAACCCCAGGTCACAATGATTTTCTCTCATTATTCTAAGACTTTTACAGTTTTAGTTCTACATTTAGGTAATCAATGATACATTTTGAGTTAATTTTTGTGTATGGTGTGAGAAAGGAGTCCAACTTCATTCCTTTGCATGTAAATAACTACATGTCACAACACCATTTGTTGAAAGGATTATTCTCTCCCTATTAAATTGTCTTGTCAAAAATTGGTTGACCATTGTTTTAGTTTTCTAATGCTTCTGTAACAAATTACCTCATACTTAGTAGTTTAAAACGACACATATATATATTATCATCCAGTTCTGTAGATTAGAAGTTCAACATGGGACCAAATGGGCTGAAATCAAGATGTTAGCAGAGCTGTTCCTTTCTGGGAACTCTTAGGAAGAATCCATTTCCTTGCCTGGTCCAGCTTCTAGAGGTTGCCCACATTCATTATTCATGGTCCCTTTCTTCCATCTTCAAAGACAGCACCATTGTATCTCTATGACTATTCTTCCATAATTACATCTTCCTCTCCATTCTATTCCATTGATCTTCATGTCTATCCTTATGGCAGTAACTCACCATCCTAGTTCTGTAGCTTTATAGTAGTAAGTTCATTTGTGCATTTAGATTTAGTTTTTTTCTCTTTTGTCCTTTTCTGTAATATGAATTGCTCTTTTTTTGTTGCTACAAGTGAGGTATTATTTCTCCTAGTGAACTCTCAGTAGTTTCAAAGCCTTTGATAGGAAGATCGTGAGATGATATACCAAAAGAGATCCTTTCTTTAGCCCTTTTCATATCTCAGTATGTAAATAACCTTTGGACTGGTTGTGAGGAACAAGCAAAATTTCTACCTACCAATAACATCTGAATTAGACAACTTACCTAAAATTCTCAGCAATGCCATCACTTCAACAGAATTCAAATCTGCCTGTCCCAGAATCTTTTATATCAGTTTGTGGTTCTCGAGGGTTGTAGATTTCTCCAATCTCTCAGGATTTCATAAATTGGAAAATAACTAATAAGACAATTAAACAAAATTATATGTTGACAAATAAGGTATTATTTAAAGATGCATAAAATTTTTTTGAGACTATTATTTCCTGGTGAAAATGTAATCAATCATAATTTGCATTCTCTTTTTTTCTTGAGTTGTGTAGAAGCTAAACTAAACATATGCGTGCATATATATTGTGTATATTATATTACTCATATGCATATATGTGTATATTAAAGCACGTATGTTCAATGATGCTGATATTTTTGTTCTATGCTGAATACCTTTCTTTTGTCCTTCCAGATCCATTTTCCACCCTTTTAATCTCCTCTTTGCTTTAGGATACTCAGCTGAATTAATTGTATCAGTAGGATCCTTTGCTCTCTATCTACTCAATGGATTTAGCCAGAAGTTGTCACAGGCAGGTCAGAGAGTGAACTCAGAGTGGTTTTCCCAGGCTTCTTACTTGCAGAGATGCCATAGCTGGCTGCATCTCTGGACCAAGACCACAGATTCTGCCAGGTGACCCTGTTTCAAAGCTCTTCCTCTAATGCTCATACCCTCTTCCCTCTTCTTGTATCTTCAGGGATAGAGGAGTACACAACTCTTAGAAGTTATTAGTCTTAGAATTGTTACACCATTCCTTGAGAATTTCCTACACCACACACCTTGCTTTGTAACAATCTCTTTAATAAACTTTCCCCAAATTAACCAGTTTAAGTGGCCTTCAGCAACCTACCAGGTATTCAACTGAAAAACAAAACAAAACAGGCAGTCAGAAAGCCAGGTTGTGGTGCACAGATGTTGGAGATGTAATGGGAGGAATTACTCACGTATACCACAAATTCTAGATGGTAACCAAGTGTTAACAATGTCCGGTCAATCTTATTTAATAAGACTCAGAAAGATTTTGTTTAGGAACTACCATTCTCTAGGGATAGATGTATTCAATCACAATTTTCTTTTATATTCTGGACTGAGTTTTGCTGAATACAAATTCATATTACAGGTATATATCCATATATGTACATTTGAATACTGACAAACACATAGGTACTGGTATATCTGCAGGGTACTGGATATCTTCCATTTGCCTCTCTAGATCAACTGCCAACCTTTTCCATCCTGTTTTCTGCTCTAGGACATGAACCTGTATGAACTGTATTAGCTAATTTGGCCAATGGGGCAGAAACTGAATGGAAAAAAGCCTGAGTTCATATTATTTATTTCTAAAATCTAAACCTGCAAGGTGGGTGAAGACCATGTTTATTCCTAAACCAATGCAAAAGCTTCTGTCTGGTTGCCCTCATCATGCAATCTTTCTCCCTCTATCTTTGGGTTCTCATAACTGCTCTTTCTCCTTCTCCCTTGAGGCCTAGATGTAGTAAGATGCTTTGTCAAAGGACTAGTTTATCCTTTGCGTTGTCCCATACTCTGTGATTTTCCCATTCTCTGATGTCAATAGTTCCTTTATTACGTTCTTCTTAAATTGCCAATTTGAGTTGGCCATCTGATTTCTGAGAAGACTCTGACTGATATATTAATAAATATGAGGTGTAGCCCTAGAATCAAACCCTTAAAAAATGTGCAAATATATACTTGCCAGGGAAATGGAACACTACTAAGCCATGACATGTAATGGCATCATGATAATTTAAATGATTACCAACAATGTCATAGTATGAAGTGCAATAGGAGGGCAAAGTGTTGATAGATTAATTAGCTGTATCATTGATCACAACCACAATAATATTGGTTGTAAAAATCATGGGATCTTTTGAACTGAAAACTTTAATGATCCTACTGTGAACAGGATAGGGCAGTCGGAAAGCCTCGACTGAAGATTTGAAGGCACTTCTCATCTCTTTTAGTCCTTTAGGAAATGTATGATTGAGGTCCAAGCAATGGCCTAATTATAAGAACTACAGAAAGGCAATATCAGTTAAAAGCCTAACCTTGCCAGAGGTTTTATGGAGGGAAAAATCGGGATGATAAAATAATAGGATATGGACATTGGGCGGACAAGGACACAGTTAAAAACAAAAATCCTTGTCTGAAGAGGCAGTCCCTAACTTCCCCCCAACCTGAAGGAATCAGCTTTCCCCTGGACAAAAGTCTCCAATGACTACATTTAAGGAGTCGCTTTATGAGCTCATGTAATTCTCACTACACCCAAACTCACCATTCTACAATGCTTCTATAGTGAAAGTTGAATATCAGTAGCTCAGAGGAAGAAATTGAAGACTTGCTCTTGGAGGAAATATACACTAAAAAGATTATTGGATCTCACCAGTCTGTTTTGACAGGAATTTGAGGAATGCGTATAGGTTTGGTTTCCAAAAGAGGTAAACCAACAAGCATGAAATGTAAAGTTTAATCAAACCAAATTTATGAACACAGGTACACCCATATAGGATTCAGGAATTCATTGTTTCCTCAAGAACTTTTTGAATTTATAGTGTAATTCAACATTCAATATGATTAATTCTTTTGAACTCTAAATACTTACTGAGGACAAAACATTCCCAATGCAATAACAAAACATGCTGTTAACATCAATACTATAGGCTTAATTAATTTTCTTATTATGTCTATATTTAATGTTGTAACATCCTAAGATTATTTATATGCTTATTTGTAATCTTTTTTTTTTTTTTTTATGTTTTAATAATATTATTTGGACCTTTCCTGGAGTTGAGGTAACTCATGAGGTTTCATGAGCTGTAACTAGATTGACTGAGTGGAGACTTAGAATAAGATAGAAAAATTAGTGACAAGAAAGTAGGGAAGGGCATCTGGATGGATCTCTTGGAAAGGACAGTGTGAAGATATTCATATTCCATTATAAATGTTCACTAGAGAACACTGATTACAGAAAAGACATTCGATAATCAAGAGGACAAATGATCCACACATTACAAGTTATCTGTGGAAGCAAGGATGGAAGCTATGTATGAACTTGACAGAATTGGTTTATCTCTCTTTTTTTCTTCTTCCCTGTTTAACCATCTTCGAGACTATTCTAACCAGAGGCACCATCAACTTTTCTCACCTATATGCTACCAATGCTTCTTTTTTGTTCCCAAAGTCTGCTTCATGACAGCCAAATCAATTTCAGATCATTAATAATATTATAATATATCAGTGCTTAAAATTCCAAATATTATAACCAGAATAAAGTATAAACTCCTTACCATGACTTAAACTGTACTACTTAAAAGTATGGTTCAAGAGCTAGCATATGAGCATTGTCTGGTATCTTAGAAAGGAAGACTCTTTGGCCCTGCCTCGGACCTACTGAATTAGAATCTGCATTTTAACAAGAAATCTATGCGATTCATATGCATATTAAAGTTGATAAGCATTCATCTAAAAGATCCTACATAATTTTTCCCCTACATACCTTTCTTTTTAAGATTACATATGTGCTTGTGAGTTGGTTTTTACATACGGTATGTGATAAGGGTCCAACTTCACTGTTTTGCATGAGGATATCCAGTTTTCTCAGCAACATTTATTGAAGACACCATCTTTCTCCATTGTGTTCTTGACACCCTTGTTTAAGATCAGTTGACTGTGTACTTGTGGGGTTATTTCTGAGTTCTCTATTCTGCTCCACTGACGTATGTCTGTTTTTAATCCAGTACCATACTCTTTTGATTACTGTAGCTTTGCAATATATTTTGAAATCAGGAAGTGTAATGCCTCCAACTTTATTCTTGTTTAAGATTGCTTCGACTAGTCACGGTTTTGTATGCATTTTATAATTGCTTTTTTCTCTTTTCAGGAAAAAAAGGCATTGGAATTTTGATATGGATTATATTGAGTCCACAGATTGCTTTGGGCAGTATGGACATTTTAAATAATATGTAATAGGTGCTGACCATGGCCCTAGACAATGTGAGAAACCTTTAAATGCTTTTCATATGACTTACGAATCACACAAACAGATAAATGATCTGTTCCTTCTGGATTTAAGTCTAGTGGAGAGTCCTCTCTGTCTCTTAGAGTTGTGAGGCTCAAATGAGAAAATATATGCTAAAAGATGCTATGTCTGCCATGTATTGTTTTTCCTTTACATACTGAATAGTTTCCATTACAATCCAGAGTCAATGCACTCTGAGGGGACAACACCTGAGGACATCTAATTCTGGGAGACTCCAGCTATATCAAAGCAAAGTGGAATGGACGTTCTAAAAAGGTTTAGATAGATGTGGTACTTTTTAGATTGTTTTTACACAGCAATTGCATTTTTTTTCCCTCCCGTAGTAGGGAAAAAAATGGAAGTAGCAAAAGAGAACTTCCTAAAAGGATGAATATTTTAGGTTTAGCTTTGTCTAAATACACAAATGTTTTTTTTTTTCCCAGTAAAAATATTGGAAAATAGACTTCAAGGGCTCACCTGGGGAGCTTTAAAAATACCTATATCTGAGTCCTATCTGCAGAGATTCCTATTTAATTAATTTAAGATAAGGCCTTGGCACTGATATTAAAAATAAACAAACAAACTACAACAACCAACTGTAGGGCACTTAAAATTTGAGAATCATCAGATTACATGATATTATTATGCAAAGACATCATTTGGCTCATCTAGCTCTTTGTACATCGGAGGGAGTTAATTAATGTTAACATTTAACTTTCCTTCCTTCCTCTGTTCCTACTTTTCTTCCTTCTTTTACTCCCTTTAGCTTCAAAACAAGGGAGCGATTTAACGGTCTAGATATTTTTATGGATATTTTAAAGATAGATACGCCGAAGCTCACGAAAGTGAAATGGTACGTTTGAGCTCACAAGGCTAATAAGTTTCCTGGCCTTACTGTTTTCTAATAAATAGTTTTGTGTTTAGTTGTTAGGCAATAGTAGGTGGTTCCAGAGTTTGCTATGATCAGAGAGAAGAGAACCTAAGTTCAAACTTGCTATGTGGATATTTGAGAGTATACTAGGGTCATATCCATCTCTAAAATCCAGTTGATTCCAGGAAGTGGCTCTCTATACAGTCTCTGAAGTCTGGATTTTAGGTTTTGCTGTTCTTGTGATACATAAACTCATTTTCATCCTTACCGGTTTTAGGTAATAGAGAAGGATGAGGGCACCCTGGACACTTGGAAGACATGTAATGTTTAACCATGGCAAAGGTTCATATGCAGGGCAGAGAGAAAAGGGGAGCAACTAGCAAATGCATTAATCAAGAATCTCTCAGAACAAATAATTAAATGTTAATTACTGGTCTGGGACATTATTCCTCAAGAGTCTAAAAATTCAGCCTAAGGTCCTAAAATGAGAAAACTCAGATGACTTAGGGACTTTACTGTGCCTGCATTCATTATCTTTATTTTTAATTTATAAAAGGACAGAGTTGGATTATAGCAGTATCTTAGTCGTAGTTATCATAACTAATAGTTTATTTTATCTCCACGGAAATGTATTTTTTGCCCATGAATATCATGCATGTTTTGTGTTTTTTACTGGTAATTGATTGTATGAGTATATGGTGAGGTCAGGCATGAAGCAGATTAATTCTACACATCGTTTATGGGTTTATGGCCTTACGGTATGTTTTGTCTAATATGTTTATGCTTGCAATTGATTATTGAGTTATTAAAAAAATAATAGCAATAATAAAATAAAACCATCAGTTATTTAACTGAAGAATGTTTTATTTTTATTATTTATTTATTTATTAAAGAACATTTTAGAATTAGGCATACTCTAGTACAAATATGGCTCTGCTAAACACTCTGACTTTGAGAAAATTGTATAGACTCTCTGATCATCAATTTTCTCACCTTCGAAATGGATATAAATGTATTTTGGAGTTATTGCGAAGATGCAATTTAATCTCCAAAGTACCTAAAAATGCTTGTTATGCAATGAAGAATTATAGTAGACAGCAATTAATCTCTCTCTCTCTTTCTCGCTTTCTCTTTTTTGATAATTTTTTTATTTTCCATAGAGAAAACTTTATTTCCGGGGTGAGAGGGGGAGTGATTTATTTATCTATGCTTAAGATCAAAATTTGTTAATTTCATTATGATCTTTTCCTACATAGCATTCTGGCTGATGTTGGAGGTTGGCTCTCTCTTAGAGTGCGGCCTTCCAAGAGCCCATGCTTTTATATTTTCCTCTTTCTCCTTCAGATCCCAATTATTTGTTCAAGAGGATTTGTAAAACTAACTCATAATAAGTTGTAAATAATCACCTGCAGTGCAATTTGTAAACACTGTAAATGATGTTTTCATTGAAAAAAAAATCTTTTCTAGCATAATTTCCATAACTCTGATGGATTCATTAGAAAGATATTTATGGGCTTCCTGGTAGCCTTCCTAATGTCCTTTCTTAACTAGGTGGGGAACAGAATCATGATGCTAGTTTTGTTTTCCTTAGTCTTTAAACTTCTTAGTCCTCAAGCCGATTTTTTTAACAATAAATTTTGTTAATTGATAAAGTGCAAACCAAAAAAAATACATCACAAATTTTGGCAATAATAACATACATAGTATGAGTTTGCGTAGTCTCTAAACATCTCTGTAGTAATATGTCAAGTACTTCCAAGATGGTTATGTCTAATAGTCCTTCTACTTTTAGAACACAAGTAAATTGAGTAAACTTGGCATTTATATGATATTTTTAGCTATAATTTATTAAGTTCTTATTATGTCAGATACTCTGCTAAAAGTTCTAGACATATTTTCTAATGTAATTATCAAGATAACCCTAGTAAATAAGTACCAATATAGTTCCTACTCAACACAGGAGAAATAGGGTATTCAGTTAAGTTTAGAAACTTGCCCAAGTGACCTAGCAGAGAAATAGTGAGGTCAGAATTCATATTTAGGTTGTCTTTGTCCGGAGTTCATGCTTTTATCCCTACACTATAGTGCCTTGCAAAATTATCCCTGGAAAATGAGGTTTTCCCAAAGGCCAACGATATTACTACTATCTATCAAATCTATCTACCAAACTTAATGAACGATTTAATTATACATTGGAAAAAATAACGTATTCAGTTATATAAGTGGTTTAAATTACAAAGATTAAGGAATTCACTTTCGAAAATCCGGAATTTATGAGGAAACAGCAGCCTTTTCTGGTTTGGTATAAAATACATTTTAGATTTCTGTCTGTGATTTGCAGAAAAATGAGTCATTTATCCATGTAAGACATAAAATGCCTAACATGGTGTGTCTAAGTGATGCCAAAATAACTTGACCTTGAGTAAAGTATGTTAGCACACATTGTATGTTCTTGGCATCAAGCCATATCAAGTTTTTCTTTCTTTTTTTCAAACTGAATTAGATGGGTTTTTTGAGCATTAGATAGCATTTTTTAGAAAAAAAGAAACTAATAGGGAGTAAACGACTATATACTTAGACAAAGTCATAGCTACCACAAAGGTGAATTTATTCTTAATTTGAGCTCAAGACTTAAGTAGAAATAGGAAAGGTTTATTTGAGTTTAATCAACATTTAATAATGTTTATTATGTGTTAGGGACAGGAGAAACATAAACAAATATGACAGGGTACCTGGAAATCCCATTAGTTGGAGAGAGACTAATAAACTTTTATTCACAAACACACACACACACAAGTATGTTCAAAAAATGGAAATTGGAAATCATTCAGCAGAAGACACTCTGATTAACTCTGTCTGGGTGCATGAAATTAGAGAGATTTCAAAAAGATCAGATAGGAGTTTTCCAGGCAGACAAGTTTGAAGGCATTTGGCAAGAGTAGTTTTTGCCTTTTAAGTAAAATGGAGGGTGTACAGTAACTAGGTAATTGCTTGCTTGCTTGAAATGCCAATATAGAATCTGTAGGTAATTATAAAACTTCCAGGGCTTTTGTAACCATGTATTTAATTTGGCGAGCTTGCTTCATACTATGGATGTTATTTTACTTACAAAAATGCCTTTATTTCTCTCATCCTTGTGATGGAGATGCAACTCTGTGTGTTCTGAGAGGAACAGAATATTTTATACCTTGACAAACTGTCAATTGAATGGGTTCAAGCTTGTTTTCAGTAGTTACAGTCATAAAGGAACTAAAAGTGCTCTTTCAGATAACTGTGCATTAAGAGAGACTAAGGGACTATTGTATTTTATTAAGTCTTTAAAATACAGACAGTATTTAGATGTTGATCCAAAATATTTATGTTTATTTAAGTCAATGCAATTCTACGTATACATGCATGCCTATGGAACCAAGATTATTATATATCTATATTACTATCGATATAGATATAAGTATACACATGTGTGTTGTAGATGCTTACATATATATTCAGTAATTCCTCGTGTGATTTTGGATAAGTTGTTTACTGTCTTAAAGACTTCATCTCATTGTCATTGGGCTGGGGTGAGGAGTGTCAATAATTCCTGTTCTGTACACTTGACAAAGATCCTCTAATGAGGATCACATGGATCATCATAATAATTAACATACATTGAGATTTTACTATATGTGTCTAACTCTGTTTTAGGTGTTTTACATGCATTATCTCATTTACCTCATCCATCGACTCTATGAGGATGCTTCTCTTGTCCCCATCCTGCAGATGAGGAAAGTTAGGCACAGAATTTTGGCCTGAATCGTGGAAGGTCTCTCGGCTGGTGAGTGGTGGAGCCAGGCATGTCACCGGTGCTCCCCAAAGGCGGATCCCATGCATTTCGCCACCAGGTGTAAGATTTCCTGATTGTGTGTCATCTTGTTGTCAACTGAGAAATTCACTGCAAATGTATTTGTTATCATTATGATCACGCCTAAAAATCACCATAACACTTTTTATTTGCAGCAGAACTTTCTAAATGCTGTTTAGGGGGCCTGGAAAGAAACTTCATAACCTCTACCGCTAACTTGATGAAAACAGGACTGTGATTTAATTACTCTCTTCTCCTTTATCCCCAGACTTCATAGTTTACATAATTTAGTTTACCAGTTTATGGAATTATTTGATATGAAAAGCCGTGATTTAAATCAAAATTCAAGAAAGCTTTCTAAAATGTAATACATATGAATCAATATTGTTTGAAAAAGCAAGTTTCACATCAAGTAGTCTTTTTCATGACCTGTAACTACTTGGCTCTTAAATGTTTTCTTGATAAGTTTCCCCATTCCCTCAGAAATCACTTTGCAACTTTCCACTGGACTGTAAACTGTATGAGAGTATTGAAAATGTATGCTGTTTACTAGAGTATACCAAGCATCTGGTACATATTAGATTATCAAAAAGGTATTTTTGAGAGGAAGACAGGAAGAAAACAGTAAAGGAAGAAAGGAAGAAAAAATTAAAAAAAGAAAGAAAAAGAAATAACGAATGGATGAATAGATAAATGATTGACAACTTCTTCTTGCTATTGTAACTGTGCCTCTCTCTAGGACTTTTCATTATCTCATCGCTTTCAGTAAATCACTGCTTTTAATTGGCTGCAGACTGGAAGTCAGTTTACCAAACATACTAACTCTATATATGAGCTAAGAATAAGAAGGCACAGGGTGGGGGCTAAGGAGCTCTCAGTGACTACACCTAGTGACTTTAACTTGTCTGGATTTAACTTAATAATTAAATTTTGTTAATATATAATATGTTAATAGCATACAAAATAATTTAATTAATATATGATACTAATTAATTCATTAATATTCCTTCTCTTAAATGGTTATTATTGGTGAAGTGAATTCCAGCTAAATGTAGAACTACTGTATGTTATTAAAGCTATTAGTAATAGATGGCATTTATTTGTGGATTGCTTTCTACATGTAAACATTGCCTTAATTCTTTATATAGATTATTTAATCTTCAAAATTTTCACAAAATTGGTTCTATCATTATTCTTATTTTACACTTAATAAAAACATCCAAGACCTCCAAATATGGAAGTGGTGATGATGGGAGAATTGGCAATTAATGTGCTCTATGACCAGTCTTTGCTGTTGGTATGCACGGTCTTTGTTCTTAGGGTACCAGGGTGCCTAAACACTAGTAGGCTGCATCAGGGTAATACAGTAGCAGCACAAATTGCTGTTCCTACATTTACTTATAGGTTAGTGGGTAGCACATGAAGCTATGCCCTTCACTGCTGTTTACTTGAATGGTGCATCATGATACTCTGTTGTTAGATATAAATGAAGACATGATTGGATCTTTTTGAAGAGGTAAAGTAAGAGCACAGCTTTGAAGAATAAATAGATTTTGGAAAGACTATAAACAGGCAAAAAACCCCATTTCCTTAAAGAAAGGAGAAGAATATCTGCTTAACTTTAATGAGTATTTGAATTTGAAATTCTTTATCTCATGAGAAGAATATTGCCTCTAAAAGCAGAAGAAATCTTTCCATTTGTAGTACAACTCAGATACTCAAGATATAATCTCAGACCAAGACCTTTTGTTTGTGTGTCTTAAATTTCAAACATTGTGACATATAGGACATTTGATTTTGTCTTCATGTGAGTGGATGATTTAGTGAGAGGTAGGTGGCTTGAAAAATGGCTACGACAAAAACAAACTTCACTGTGACTGAATTTGTGTTTCTGGGGCTCTCATCACAGCCACAGATGCAGCTCATTCTTTTTGTTATGTTCTTGTTCTTCTATTTATTAACAGTAGCTGGGAACATTATTATTTTCACTATTATCCAGATAGAACCTCGTCTCCAAACCCCCATGTACTTTTTTCTAACTAATTTATCCTTTCTGGATATCTGCTACATATCCACCAATGTCCCACAAATGCTCTCCAACATCATGGGAGGAAAGAAGACCATCCCATTCTCCAGCTGTGCCACTCAGATGTACTTCTCTCTCTCCTTTGGAATGATTGAATGTGTGCTCCTTGGTGTCATGGCTTATGACAGATATGTAGCCATTTGTCATCCTCTTCATTATACTATAATGATGAACCGAAGCACTTGTATCCAGTTGGCAGCCATTTCTTGGTCCAGTAGCTTTCTGAGTTCCATGGTTATCAATGTCCTCACCTTGAGTTTGCCCTACTGTGGGCCTAATGTCCTGAATCACTATTTTTGTGAGGTACCTTCCATCCTAAGGTTGGCTTGCACGGATACCTCATTCACTGAGATGGTCGTTTTTATCTTCAGTATCATCATTGTCTTCATTCCTTTTCTCCTCATTGTTGTTTCCTATGCCCGAATACTTCTATCGGTTCTCAGGATGCAGTCTGCCGCTGGGAGACGCAAGGCACTGTCCACCTGTGCCTCCCATCTGACAGTGGTGGCCTTATTCTATGGAACTGCCATCTTCACGTACATGAGACCTCAGTCAAAGTCCTCCAGGGCTGGAGGAAAGATCATTGCCGTGTTCTACACTGTGATTACACCCATGCTCAACCCCTTGATCTATAGCCTAAGGAACCAGGATGTGAAAGGAGCTTTAAGGAGAGCTATTGCAAAACAGAGGACTTGAGAGCTCTTAATGAGATGCTAAGGTTAACTGTTTATGTAAGACCATTGACTTCTGAATATGAAGTAAGGGAGTGAAAAATGGCTTGGGCAGTTAACATCTTCCCTGCCACTCATAAAAGACACATTAATCCAGCTGCAAACTTGGCAGGAAACCTGTGTCTCCCAAGGACAAACCATGACTTTACTGTGTCAGAGCAACTCCCTCCATTGGGTGACTACTCTTTCCTTACTTCCTGAAAAATCTTGGTTCCCTGAAATCATAGACTATCTGAAATTAATGGCTTAAAATTAAGTCAGTAAGATGAAACATCTTACTCCTGTCTGGAGGATCTAAAGTACTTTGATATAGAGAGGAATTCTTAATTTCTAACTTGGGTCAGAACTTTGGATAAAGGATTTTTGGATGCAACATCTTAATTTTGTAGTTTCCAAGGAAACAGGATTTTGCATCTACTTTGTGCTTTAGACCTTTATTAAAATATTGCTTCATTTAAATTTCATTTGAACTCCATCTTTCCTGAAAATCCTGGTGTGTAATATTTCTTTTTGCAGTGGATAAATAAATCTGATTTTATTTGATGACAGTTTTATTGTTGGTGTTCTTAGGCTAATTGTGCGGATAAAGGACAATAATGATCAGAAACAGATTTGGTTAAATGTTAATTAATGGATTAATTAGTTCATTCACTATGTATCATTGAATTACTATATAACACAATGTTAAATAAAATAAAAATACTTCTTTTCTTTATGCCTATATAAATATTTATAATATACATATAATATATACACGTATACTGATAAATTGTGATAAATGCATTAAAGGAAATACTCATCAAGGGGCAGTGACAGACAATAATAGGTAGGGTGACTTTCTCTGAGGAGGCTGCCTACAAAGACTAAGAGAGGTAGAAGTGAGATTGGGAAGAGCTTTCTAAGTAGAGGGTGGTTGCGAACAAAGTCTGTGAAGAAATGAGAGAGTTCGCTCTGTTTGAGAGAATAAAGGAAACTAGTGAAAAGCGGAGCAGCAGGAAGTGTGTCTGGGGAGGTGAGTCTGGGGAGGCAGGCAGCAGCCGGATCACACAGGGCTGAGTTGACTATGGCAAGGAGTAGGGATTTATTCTTACTAAAATGGGAGTATTATGAAGAAGGGTAATATGACACAACTTATGTTTACAAAAGGTTTTTCTGGATGCTGTGTGGAACACAGATATATAAGTATGTCACGAATTTGTGGAAATGAATATTTTCTGTTTTGAATCTTTTCAACCAGTGGTATCTTTGCAAAGAATTATTTTTTAAATTAAGAGAATAGCAGAATATAATTAGCATTAATATACTCAATAAGTATAAATAAGGTCTGTGATTAACATGCTGCTAAATTAGAGATAAACTGTTTCTAAAATTGTTTCTCATTTATTTCACAATTTAGAGTAAAATAAAAAAGATATAATTCACCTTTTAGAGATAACCAACTACTAAAATACAACTGTCTTTCACCTAGACGTAAAGGTCACATAGATCTGTAAATGAAATTTCACAGATTTACAATTCGTTTAAAAGTAAAAGGAAAAATTACTAACAAAATATTTGAATTCATTACATAGTAGGATATGTTTTTGTATGTTTGTCTTGATATATAAATGACTTAATATGTTTTATATTTGCTTAAAAAAAGAAAGGACTAGAAACATATACCTCTAACCAACTTTCTCCCAAACAAATGATTTGAAGTGAAAGGTAGCATTTAAAAATTTCCCAAACGTTATAAGTAAGAAATACATGTTTAGTTGGTTGTTTATAAATTAAATATTTGTTTTTCTAGCAATTCATTATTCAGACCAATTGTTTTACCTATTTAGTCTATTTCGACTAGTTTATTTGGATCAGTATTATAAATCTAGGAGACTGTTTTTAGAATGAGAATAATAAAATTATAATTCAAAAGTTTTAATTAATAGCTTAATATGAGTTAGTATGAGTAAGTCATTTCTTTTCTATGGGTCTCATTTTCTTCATTTACAAAATGAGACAGTTGTTGGGTTAGATAATCTTTAAGTATCTATGCATGTATCTATGTATCTATATATTGTCCTCTTTTAATCTATCTATATCTATCATCTCTCTACCCATATCTAACTATCTCTGTTTTCTCTAGAATAGATTTATTATAAAATTGATATATTATAAACCTGTCAAAATTTCTTCTGAAGTGGCTTTATATTTTTATTTTTTTGGTTTTGGTTGGTTAATTTTAAGGACAATAATGCAATGTTGAGAGGTTTTAATGTCATCACTACAGTTATCGAGGATATAATAAATACTACTATCATATAATCATGTTACAAGCTTTCTTAATAGTATCTTTCCCCTTAAAGTAAAAAAAAAAAAAAAATTTAATATTCCAGTTAGATTCTAAAATACTGAAAAGGAATAGAGTTATAATGAAATTAATTATTCATCATCAATATCACCCATTCAGCATAATCTGAAAGCTGAACTGCTTCTTTGCTAACATCTCTTATTTTGTCTCTTTCCGTCATTTATTCATGCTATAGTGACTTTTCTAGACTATTTGACCTTGCAAAGACTCAGCTCACTACTCATAGGCAAGTGTGAGTCTTTCAACAAGTGCTTCACAATACAATCTTGTCTAAATCCAGACTAATCAATCTAATCAAATCACCAGACTGAATGTAGTCATGAATTCAGCCCTGTATTAAGGTTCTCCAAACCTCTTCCCAAATTATGATCAATCTGTAGCTTTCTACAATGCTGTACACTTTCCTATTCTACAGAACCCTGGATGAGAAATCAGGAGAAATTAGTTCTAATCCTAGTTCTATTTCTTATAAACTAAGAGAACACCGATGTGCCATTTAAATTTCTATAACTCCAGTTTCATCGTCTTAAAAAATGGGGCCAAAAATGCTCTCCTATGAATCTCAAGACCTCATACATAATTTCTTTAGGTTTCCTGAGATCCAGAATTGGGACTAGATTTTGGTAGTTCTTCTCTAATCCAATAGGCCATGGACATTAATCTGTTCAATGAGCATTTGTTGATCACTTATTATGTCCCAGGACCTGGAGATAAAAAATGAGCTTGCCTTAAAATCTCATAGTCTACTAAGGAAGCCTGCATATTCAGGAGTATAAATGTTATAGCAGAATTATGTGCATAGTATTTCTCTCCTATAAAAATAAAAAAGCATTATTAAGACCTGAGTGGTTAAAGGTACTACCTGTTTTTCATATGTATTAATATTTGAACTAGGGCATTTTTGAGAGCAAAATGAAGCACTATTGATACTTACTCCAGAATAACAGATGAAAACCAAACTGCCTTGAGCAAGAGGGACAACTGTCCATGGTGACGTTATCTTGCTTACTCCTCCCAACAACCCCATGTTGTAGGTATTATTGGTATTATTAGTGAGTCCAGGAATGCTTTATAGAAGTGATGATTGATATGCCACATAATAAAGAAGTGGTTTTTAGGTGGGTTAATAAAGTTTGTAGCATAGGGACTAGTAGTATAAGCAAAAGTATACAAAGGGAGAAATTTCATGGTGTATTAGAATTTAATGTGATTTGAACTTTTGAGAGGTGGGATCTAGAAAAAATGGCTGAGGATAAAGCTAAAATGTAGAATTTCAGATGTCATCTGTGGGTGCCATTCATAGTGTTGATTAAGAGCTCCTAGTTTAGTGTCCTAAAGCTGGGTTTGAAGGGGCTTGTTCTCATTAACACTGATCTAACAGAGTTAAACACACAGACACCAAAACGCTGCTTCCAAAGTCCCTCCTATACCTTCACAGTTTAATACTCCCTGAAGCTGTTTAAAGCACAATACACATTTCTTCTCATTTTTCACAAACATTCCTTACATATCCATTGTGAACTCACTATTGCAATGGGAAAACCCAGGTACATCTTATATAGTGCCTGCCTTTAAGGCATTTACACATGTATGTGCATAGCTATAATATGCACACACACAGCCATAGGTAAGTTATAAATAAAAGAATCTTGCTGTTCAGAAGACTGGGATTTTTAATCAGTCTGTAAATGAGAGAGAAAGAGAGTGGTTGGTGGGGGGCGGGGTGGGGCGGGGAGGGCTTTTCAAGGAGTGGTATTTAAGCTGGCTTTTGAAGAAAGAGGAGTTTGGATGTTCTGAGACATGGAGTTGGTGCTATCAAAGACGCAGAGATTGGAGAGGGTAGAGACTTGGGAAGGACAAAGAGATAGAAAAATGCAAGTATCATTCAATAAATAATTTTACAGGAGAATCTGTTGCACTAAGAGAGCAGGGAGGAATAATACCAGAGAGGTGATTTAAGGAAGAGGACTTAGAATGCCAAACAAAGGACTTTGACAATTGTATAGCTCCTGACTTAATTATGGAAGAGGGCTAACTATGGAATAGAAAAGGAATCTTAGACACTAATTATTCCAGGTATTTTGTCTAAGGCAGAGATTAAAGGCAGGGATTTCAGTTTAAATTCTTCTCCTGGGAGAAGACCAGACATATGTCAAAATGTAAGAGTTTTATCCAAACCCTATTAAGAAAAGCACACCATTTTAAATCTGCTCCAAGTAGCCAGAACCTATTCAGATTTACCAATTTACAGATTATGGAGTTATACTGTTTTCCCCAAAGGTTGCTCTGCTGATGGATATGTGACAGTATTTTGGGGAGCGAAGAGGAAGCTTCTCCAGAATCTATAAGTGATAAACTCCCTATTCTCCAAGCAATAAACTCCCAAGTCCTTAAATTAATGCCAGATATTGAGCTACGTTCTAACTTTACCCTTCCAGAGAGCAACCAGACAAAATGACCCATGAACATGTCCCATGGTTCCAGCCTCTTTGCTTATGTTTACCATGTTTCCTTCTTCTGACATTCCTTGCTTCATTTGCTTCCCTGATTAATTATAAGCCATGCTTCAAAAACAACACAGATGTCCCCTCCTCCATAAAGATACCCTGATCTCTCAAGAGAAAATGCTGCCTTTTTAGTGTGAGCTTCCAAAGCACTTTGCCTGCATTCTGTTTCATCATTTATTATTATTTTTTTTCTGTGATACAGGGTTTTTACATTTATCTTATCTCCCTATGCATATAATTTCCATGAAGTCAGGAAATTATGTATACATATGTATATCATACTATAAAAAATATAAATGTATCACATTGTCCACCACATCTTAAACACGGATTGTTTAAAAAAACTCACCTGAGGTTATATAGCTTGAGCATGGAGGAAGCAGAATTGAATCTTAGCTGTATCTCTGACATCTCCCTTTTTAACCACTTCTGCATCAATTTTTGCCTTTCACAGTTCCTGGTATAGTGACTACCAACTCTACGTTGATTAAAAGAACACCAACTCATATGATTTCTGCAGTCTATTATAGAAAATGTAATTGATACATTTATCTTTGTTATGATTTTATTACTGCACCGAAATTTTAACATATGAAAGAGAATTCAGGCCTTTTCAAACATAAGGCATTTATTGGTTTCTTAGTTGAGTAAACTAAAAGGATAAGTAAGCTATAAATAATAGCCCCCATTTTATTGATAAGGAGACCAAAGTAGAAAGATATTAATGTATTCATGTGAAATAACTATTGATGGGACTGAACTAAGATCAAGGTGATCAAACTTTTATTCATTTTTCTCCTGCCATTATAAGTGATATGTATGCTTCTACCACCAACTACATAGTAAACAATCTCTGTACTTTATTGCATCACATTGATAGCTTAATTATGGATAGTTAAAATATAAATGAAGAAAAAATAAAAGCAACTAATGTTTATTAAGTGTTTTTACATGACAGATTCTTTACAGAGATTACAGCATATCCTTTGAAAAATGTCAAAAGGTAAACTTCATTCTCATTTAGTAGATGAAGAAATTGAGGTTTACAGAGATCTAATAACTTGCCCAAGATCATGTAGCTAGAAAATACCATGGCCTAGGTGAGAGTTTCTTGCTTAACAGTCTAAGACTTGTTGTTTGTCATTAGAATGAAAAGTGTAGCTCTTCCATTAGTCCGACAAGTTTGTTGACCTGTTTGAGAGCTTTATTTTATATCATCTTTCAAATGAGGATAATGCCTATCTCTAATAATTGTTATAGAAACTTAATGAGATTTAAAGTGCTTTATTTATTGACCAGATACAATAATTAATTAAGAAATAAACCCAGTCTTCAACAAGGTCACTGAGATTCAAAGATTTTCCTGATTCTAAGGCAGTGTCTCTTTGAACTATAATATATATTTGTTATAATCTATACTTAGTTTGTAGTTGTTAAAGAGTGACATTCAACTGAGTAAATTTGAAGATCTAATTGGCTTTAATTCATTCATCCCATCTAGCAACTGGAAGGAAGCTCCAGGAGTTGTACAAAATGAAAGGTTTTTATAGGAAGAAGGGTGGAGGAAGAGAACTTAAAAAAAAAAAAAAAACAAAACAAGGATTATGTTCAGACCAGGATGCCTTTAGGAGGAATGGGAACTGCAAAAGGTTTTCCTCACATGGATTGCCTCTTCTGTTTATGGGGGACTGAGAGGGCCAAAATGAGATCAGTTTATTGGTGTTGACTAAAAAATTACAAACTGTTTGCTCATGATTATGTTTGTGGGAGAGGTTAAAACAGCAACCAGGTCAGTTATTAAATCTAGGTTTGGTATCATGGGTATTACCACAAATGATACCATTTTGGGCCTGTGGTTTTCTTTTTAATACAGTTACTGAAATAGGAATGCCCTATTTCCTTATTTTTCACACAGCATATAGATTTACATGTCGGATTATAAAAAAAAAAGGAACTGAAGGCTAAATCTCTGGATGGTTTCTGAACTGCCAACTCTACATCTGTCTATTAGCTGCTGTACTTTCTCTATAATGTAACACCGGGAATGTGTTTTTGGAAATTCATCATGTGATTGGGTAATTGTGAACTGACGCAGTTGCAACTCATATATAATGACACCCATTTAAAGAGCTTGGTAAATCCTGCATCTTTTATCCCTAAAACCTTTGGTGACTTTCATAATGAATGTAGCTGTTCTACACTTTAGGGCAAGCATTGTGTTTTCCTGAACTTGACTATATTGCATGGAGGAAAGATTGAGGTAGAAAGATTACTGATTATAAGTATTTAAAACTGATAGTGTGATGGAGTTTCAGCATATCTGATAAAACTTAGCTTTCCTCAGATCCCAGTCTTCTGCCTTTACCTGCTGTTGATACCTGGCATTCTTGTTTTTTAATTAAAAGTTTGTAGCTTTGAGAACACACAAAAAAGGAGTTATGTCATTTATTGTCAGTCATTGATACATCAGGCTTAATTAGACTATTCTTGAATAAGGACCTGGGGATGATGGTGGGACGTGGGGAGACCCTTGGCACCCAAGGAAAAGTCAAGGATCTAAGGAATATCAGAAGAAGAGAAAAAGGCATAGGGAAACTTTCAGATGGAAGCAGGACAACTAATCCTATAGACATTACAGCTTTGCTATCGTTAGCCTTAGTGTTGACCCAAACTGTATCTTTCATAGGGTCCTAGAGTCCTGTGGTTTCCCCAAGGGCTGAAAGGATGTCAATATGTGAAGCTGACAAAACTTAGATGTTCACCCCTTTAAAATATTAGGCAGAGGAGATCAAAGAGATCCAGCGATTATTTGGTAAAACCAACCACTTTCCAGAAGGGAAGTCTGAAGATAGAAAAGAAAAGGCTCTTGATTAATGGTGAGAGCAGTTTCAGAGAGTTAATGCAGTAACTGAAACCACAACAAACTCCTTGTTGGCAAATGTCTGCCTTATATTTGTATGCTCCATAACCTGGCACGTATCTAGCACTTTTGCTGAATATGAGTAGATGGTTCCAGGGCTGAGTTAAGTCATTCCTTATGCTAGCTCTATTCCCCACGTATTTAACTAAATTTTCTCTGACTTCCTTTCAGAGTAGAGAAATAGTCAACATTTGTGCTTGTCATTTCTTATGACCCTGAAAAAATACGTTGTAAGGTAATTGGCTATTTATTCTCTCTATCAAGTCCTGTCTCCATTTCTAATCAATATGTGACCCAATGTTAAATAAAAAACTAATGAATCTTGCTCAGTATGTCTTTCAAAAATATTAAGTTATGATTTTTTCAGATCATAGAGTTGAGAGTTTCAGGAAACTCTCCGGAAATTAAGATTCACTTGGCAAATAGATGGTAACTTAGATAGTGTTTATTGGAAAGTTATTTGGATTTTCATCTTGTATCACCATCCTTCTACCACTATCATTTACCTGTTATAATAACACAGTTACATTTTTTTTTTTGTTATCGTTGAGTCTTTTTTCCAATTAGTTTTTTGAAAGCTGCTTTCACATCCTTGTTCCGTAAACTGTAGATCACAGGATTTAACATGGGGATGATAATAGTGTAGAATACAGAGGCCCACTTATCTTGGTCCAGGGAGTAGCTGGATGTTGGCCTCAGGTACATAAACATGACTGTGCCATAGAAAAGTGTGACGCCAGTGAGGTGAGACCCACAGGTGGAGAAAGCCTTAAGGCGGCCGTCCGCTGAGCTCATTCTGATGATTGCAACGAAGATGAAGGCATAAGAGATGAAGATGATGAGGATAGTGCTGAACTCAATGAAGCCGCAAATACTGAAGAGCAAGATTTCACTGATGTAGGTGTCTGAGCAAGAGAGGGCCAAGAGTGGTGGGATTTCGCAAAAGAAGTGATTGATGACATTGGAACCACAGTAACTCAAACTGAAGGTGAGAGAAGTATGAGCAACTAAACTCACCAGGCCAGCCAGGTAAGAACCTAGCATGAGAGCCACGCAGACTCGGTTGGACATGAGAATTCTATAGTGGAGAGGTCGACAGATAGCCACAAAACGGTCATAGGCCATGGCAGCCAGAACGTAGCACTCAGCATCCACAAAACCTACGAAGAAAGCAAACTGGGTGGCACAGCTGGAGAAGGAGATGACTTTGCGCTTTGTTAAGAAGTCAGCCAGCATCCTGGGAGCAATGGCTGAAGAGTAGCCCAGGTCGACAAAGGAGAGGTTGCAGAGGAAAAAATACATGGGTGTGTGAAGCTGAGTGTCTGTTATGATCAGGATGATCATACCAACATTCCCCACTACATTCACCAGGTAGACGAAGAGGAAGACCACAAAGAAGATAATCTGTAGTTGAGAATCCTGAGTGATGCCCGTAAAGATAAACTCAGTCACCATTGAGTGGTTCTCTGTATCCATCTTTTCAATTTTATGTGTGTCTGGATTTGGTTTATTGTTTGGGGCGATCCTTAAAAATTTTCCTAGTAATTAGATTCTATGACTCATAGGGTAACTCAAATGACTTTGGTGAGGGTGATGGTTGTGTGTCCTCTCCAGGTGCCCAGTCAAAACAGGAGATGCTAGTGTCTTGGGGATGGCAAATTCCGCTTCTCCAAAGACCTTGGTGTTCTGAGGTCATTTATCATGTGACACCAATGCATGACCTGATCGGTGCATTTAACCAACTTATTAATTAGTAAAGAAGAGAAGCTCTGAGTGTCCCTTCCTTCTTACTAAAACAAAGCAAATATAAACACAGATATGAATAAATATTAACTCTCATTACAGATAGGCACAAAAGTAAAAAATAAAATACCCAGGGATTTCAGAGTAGAGAACATCACATCACACACATATTTTACAGAAAGTAGAATACTTGGAGCAGAGGGTGAGCAATATTAGAAAAGGCAGTGAGTAACAATAATTTTTAAAAAGCAGGAGTTATTATTAACTATAGTGAGTGCATTACATAATGTCATTCTTACAATGACCTTATGAAGTAGATGTCACTGTTATATTCATCTTATATCTGAAAAGAACAAGGCTATATATTAACTAACTTCAATAAGTGAACAGTTAGTAAGTAGCAGAGCTGGGTCTCTCTGACTCTTGAGTCCACTTCACTTTGTTGTCCTCCGTCTATATGTGATTTGATGGAGGTTAAGTCTCTTTGTTTTTGTGCCTACCTTTCTTTTTCTTGTCTTGCCTATCATACATAGTCACAGAATTAGTCCTTTGGTTTCTCTGATCTTTAGAAGCACCCAGGGGTTCAGCATGGCGCATGATGAGGGCGAAGACACAGCTGTGTCTGGGGACAATTCTATTGTTTAGCCAAAAGCTTGTTGCACAGCTCTGTTCAAAGTTAAGATTCAAAGATCCCTCACTCAGGGAGAATAGATAAATAATTATCCAACTCTGTAGTCACACAGAAACATGCATTTGTTAAACCACTTTCTCTTTAATTGAATGAATACTTAGTCTATTGAAGAATTCTAAAAAGAAAATGGGCAAAACCAAACCAAACCAAACCAAACCAAAACACAAAGTAATTCAGAAATAAGTAGCATCCTCTACCTAAACCTGAAGACAGAAGTCAGAGTGTATCTACTTTAATCGGTTTACCGCTTAGGAAAGACAAGAAAGCAGATAGTATAATGTGTCTTTCATGGACATTCACAATAGGTTTTCTTAAATCTTAAGGTGGATGAAAGTAGTGCTCCCATCTTACAATTTCTGCATAGAGTATAATTAACTGCAACAAAGAAGGGGCTCTAATAATGAATAATCAATATCATATAGCAGTTTGAGAGTTTATAGTTCATAAAAGACTTATATCTACTCCTAATAAAGTCATTTTTAATATGTTGCTTTCTCTTACAGTGCACAGACAAATCCAGGCTTTGCAATTCACTACTATTGATTTTAAGCACATTACCTATCTTCTTAAAATCAGTTTTCTATTTGTTAAATAAGATTAATACCTGCCTTAATAACTTTTTGCAATAGAATATTTGTGTGTGTACAAGTGCATATATATGTATGTATTGCTGAACTCAGTGACAGCTGTGTGCTAAGTTCTTAATGCATTTGGCAATTGTGTGTAAGTGTGTAGATGATTTAATTCCGTCAATGAGTGTGTGCTCCTAACTCCCAGGAAAAAAAGTTCATCGCTTATTCCATAGAGGTGATGTATCATGGACTCTTACTGGCACTTCTATTAAATGACAAAACAAGTAGAGATGAAGCTATAAAGTTCAAAGTCAGGGCTGATTAAGAAAAAACTTTTATGTTTTCCTTTTTAGGAAAACATAACTAAAGTTCAACTGATCTGACATTTGAAGAAATGGTAGAATAGTGAGCAAACAAGCATATTTCATAGTTAACAATAAACGGATATTTTTAAAAGACCAGCAAAAATATTGTTTTATAGAAGCAAATACAGATCAAATATAATTTAGAGTTCAATGTATCACCTGCTTTTGCATGTTTAAATGAAGGGAGTATTGGGATAAGAGTCTGGAATCCTGGTTGTAGTTCTGTTTTTTGCACTAATAAATTTTTTGGACTTAATGAATTGCTGTATTAGATGCAGCTTTCTTAACTGTGCAATGAATGGAGTGGACAATGAAACTCTATGGAACCTTCTGAATCTAGCACGTTTTTGAATTTAGCCTTATTATAGGGCGCTTAAAAGCCAAACCCATAGTCGATGTCTCCTTTCAAAATCTGAAAATGGCAGGGCCCTGATCAAAGAACAGTGTTATGCTCCATTAGCAATAGGTCACATCTTTTTGTCTTTCTGTCCCCAGTACTGACCTGTGACCTGACCTGTTCTCTACCTGTTAGTGAGAGGTTGAATGTCTTCTCTTTTCTTGATGGGTTGTACTGAACAAATATTCTGAGAAGCGTCCAAGGATGGTGAGTCGCTCTGGTAGTTGTCTCTGAGCTGCTTGCTCATCCAATCTTTGCTCCTGTGTGCAGGAGATATTTAAGTCTCAATCATAATCCCCAGAAGAAATATGATGATTTTTTTTTCTGCATTCACAGGAGACACAAAGATTTGATGAGCTGTCATCCCCCAAGGAATTTCACTTTCTCTTCCTTAAGCCTTAATTTTTGAAAGACACACAAGGGAATTTTCATGAGCCTCTCTAGTTGTGATGATTAAGTCAACCATAAGTGCTGCATGGACCCCTCTACCAGCCCAGAGCTGCCTAAAGGTGTGATTTTGATGGTAATTTACAAAGGCCTGTTTGCCAATGCCTGAAAGTCCTTTCAAAGAGGCTAATACATTCCATGTTATATAGAAGGGCCTTATTTATTAATTAATAAATAAGGTGACATTGGTTAATAAAATTATATAGGTTTCAAGAGTACCATTCAACAATATGTCATACGTACATTGCAGTGTGTATTCACTCCACAAAGTTAAATTTCCTTCTGTTACCATATATTTGACCTCTTTTACCATTATCTACCTCAACTGTGCATGAGATAGCCAGTGGCACATGGGATACCCAGTGGTGCTCACCCTTCATAAAGGTTGACCAGCGCTCCCACAAGTACTTTTGGGACAGCATTAAATTTATAAATTAACTTAGCAGAATTTCCACCTTATATCATCGAGTCTTACAATCAAAGAGCATGTATGTGGTCATACATATTGAAATCTACTTTTGTATGTTTCTGAAGTTTTACTCTTTTTCTTCACAGAGGTTTTGCACATTTCTCATTTGGTTGTGCTTAGGTCTTTTATGTTTGGTAATTATAAATGAGATCTGTTCTTCCACATAAATTTCCTAACTGGAGATGTTTGTTTACATGAGGTTATTAGGTTACCTTTACGTTTTACTAGTTTACTGAAATTTCTTTCTCTCTCTTCTTGGTTTTGCCAGAAGATATAAAATCTATTTGAATGAGACTATATTGATGGCTAGTGACTGGTATGGTAAGCGACCTCTGGAACAGTGTATCCTTACCCTTTCAGACCCAAATGACATTTTTATAGTAAGTAGTTTATGTTGCTCCCTCTATGCTCCCTGAAATAGTACTCATAAATAATTTAATTTACCTATGCACATAATTTAAATAGGAGAAGTAAAAAGAAAACAGTTTGTAATAAAATAATACAACTTTTATTAACTAACTGGTCAGGCATTCACTACATAATTAAAAAGGCAGATGCTTGCACATATATTTAAAACCTCCATAAATGTGACAGTTAAAAATGCAGGCTGCTACAGGTTGGTTGTAGAGACACCTGAAACAATTTTGTAACATTCCAGTTCATGATATGAGTTTCTGAAATGATATAGAGTTCTTGGTAAACCTCAAGCCAGTGTTTTTTTTCTCTTTGAATTACTTAATAGATGCATTTGTGGCAAATGCATCTTATATAAATGCATTTTATATATTTGTCATATATAAAATTTATTCAACAATACTCCATATTTATATGAAAAATGTGTTTACTTATAAAATGGATATGAGTTCAAGGCTCAGATAATTCTGTTAAGTACATCAACTGACAGGATATGTGAAAATTGCATGGGGCATGGATAATTTATTGCTATTTGGGACTGTGCTAGGTGATATCATTTACTAAGGTAGACATTTAGCTACTCCACCTTTCCACCCCTAATGCCTCTGATTCACTCTTTCTCCCAGCAATCAACATCACGGTATTAGTCAGTGTTCTCCAGAAAGAAAAGAACCAACAGGAGATAGATGATAGATGGATAGATAATAGATAGATAGGTAGATGGATAGATAGATAGATAGATAGATAGATAGATAGATAGATAGAGCTAGATAGCTATAAGAGGAGCTTTTTTAAATAGGAATTCCTCACATGGTTTTGAAAACCAAGAAGCCCCAAGATCTGCCCTCTACATGCTGAAGAACTAGGAAAGTTGGTAGTATAATTCAGTCTGGGTCCAAAGATCTCTGAATGGGGTGGGAGTGGGGGGTAATGGTGTATAAGCCCTGGTCTGAGTCCTGTGAAAATAAACAGAAATCCATTTAAAATGGAGTCAGGAGGCCAAAAAAGAGAATTTATCAGTCAACACACACCACTGATCCAAATAGGAAGAGTCCATATGTATTTAATGCAGCAGCTCACATTTATTCATTTATTTTATCTCCAGAGTCAACCTTATGAGATAGACATTAGTATTCTCACTTAAAAATGAAACAGCTAAGGCACAGTGGCCAGAGTCACACAATTAGTGAGACACAGGGCCAAGATTGAAAGCCAAGACAGTCTTTGTTCTCGTTGGCTCCTTGTGCCTCCTCCAATCAGCTCCTTACCATGAGCAAGGCAGCATAACTTACATGTACACAAAGTCCTTATAGAAGACAAGACTCTCAAAGGCTTAGATCTGCTGTTTTGTGGATTCTTTTGACGTTCCCAAAGGGAGCAGACCATTAACTATCAGACCGCCAACTCTCTATAGAACAAAAAGATGTTCAAGAGTGGTTAGAAATGTGGATGAAAAGTCACTCTCTACGGGGCTCAGGGATCCCAAGGGTAAAGAAGAGAAATACGAAAAGAACATGTGATCTCCTTAGTTTCAGAGGGGAGAAACAAGTAGATTAAAATGAGGTAATATGAGGAATGCAGTCCCTAGAGACTAAACAAGAAATACATACTATTTAAAGTGAGTCAGGATGCTTACTTCACAGTCTGGTCTGGAGACTCTACAATTGGAAATAACTTCAAACAATATTACAGCTGCTCTGAAGCAATACATTCTATATTTTAAAATGTATTTTACCCTGATATAATGAACTGGGGTACTTATCTTTAAGGAAAAGTAAAAGAAAGAAAGTGTCTCTGTTGAATGCAGAGTAATTCTCTTATGACAAGGAAGAGGTCAAGGGTCCAAGTTTTCCTATCTGTGTAATGGGTGCTGTCTAAAGTTCATTCCAACTGTGCCTCCTGCTTAACCTGAGAGAACCTGAGTGAGTGACATTTCTAAGAAGACTTTATTTTTTATTTTTTCCTGGTGAATTCAGGCATTGAACTATAACAAGCGAAGGAATCAAATAGAAGTCCAGCAGTTAAGAAAGGTAAGGGAAAAATATAGAATGTTCTGTTCAGGTAATTCACTTACCTGAAGAAAAATTCACAATTCTGTTAATTTCTCCAATCACTCATTGACCCAAAGTTCCAAGAGCACTGAGTGGCTAAGAAAGTATGTTAAGTAAATGTTCTGTCATTTTTATTACTACAAAATTTGCAAGTCATTGGGAGAAAGATAAGCAGCAGTAAGTAATACGATTTTAAGGCTTTTTTAAACACCAGCATTTCTCAGGAAATCTCACTATTATTTTCACAAATCCTTAGAAATTGAAATGCCAGATCGGAATCTCTGGACTAGACGGTTGGCTGTAAAACCTCAGCACGGGGAGCAGGAATACTGCGGAGAAGCAAGAAATGTATTTGCCAGAGTAGAGGGGAGACCAGAGCATATAATTCACAGCACCAGATAGAAAACAAACGGTATTTTGCTAATAATGCAAATTAATGAAAGTTCTTAGAAAGACAATTTTCAACCACTATAATTATATTTTCCCTTCATGAGACATATGAACTTTTTAAAATGAAACTAAATGCATTCTGGAATATTAACAAAGCTCTGAGAATTACAATATCAATTGCTGTTTGTATTGGAGCTTACATCTATTATAATTATTATTATTATAAATGACTTCATATAAAAATATGAGAGTTGCATTGGCTGGATATAAATTAGTCTGTACTATGTTAACTTTGTGACATTGAGCAAGAGTTGCTAATCTTTTGTATCTTCCATTTTCCCTGTGCAAAAAGAAGATTATAATACTGCCTATCTTATAGGATTTGAATAAAATAAAGCAGAAACAATACACATGCAGTACATGTTGAGCACAAGAAATGCTCCATATATTTTAGTACATTTTAGTACTTGTTATTTTTACTCATTGTTACCTTTCCTTATGTGCTTAGAATGCGCGCACGCACACACACACACAGACACAAATGTCTGTGGCATTTTATTCTTTTCACTATTTTTGTTAGAATAATACTCTCGGGGAAACTTTCTGGTTGAGGACAAGAGAAAAAGATCCATTTCTTCTTTTTAATTCTTTCCGAAGTTCTTACAGTAAGATTATTCCAAGGAAGAGGATTTAGGCTATACATCTGTTCAGTGAAATACAGAGAGGCAATATAGTGTTAAGGAATAACAAACCATTTGGCTTTAAGAGGGCTATGTTTTAGCCCAGAGTTCACCACCGAGTAGCCGAGAAAGTCCTATACTTCGCTGAAGTCATCTAACAAAAGATAATCTTATTAACGTTCTTGGGATGGTACCTAATTGTCTCTCTCACTGGTTTGTGGTGAGGCTCAGATAAGAAGTTCCCTGTAAACCCAGGAGATTCAATTATTTTCTTCTTGTTTGACACTATTGACTAATTTTACTAATTTTCAGTCTTTTTTATTCATTCCATTAGTACTGTGGAGGAATAGTTAGTGGCCTAAGTTAATTTTGCCGTCTTTCTCCAGAAGTTGCGTCTAGAGGATATGTTAATGTAGAAATTAATTTATCACAAAAAATGAAAAGAGGTACATCTTAAAGATGAGTTCCTATAATGATCCCATAAATAGTTAATGCTAGAAGTGATCTTCATTAATAGAGATTAAGTCATCCTTCTCAAGGTCATTCGTTAGTGGGCTGCACATCTAGGACTGCAGTCTTTTGATGTCTTTTGACTTGTCATCAAGTTCAATGCACTTTTTACTATGTTTTTCCCTTTGCACTCTTCTGTTAGAATTTATATGTGTATATGTCAGCAAAAGGATGTTTATAGCTTTGTCATATATTTATCTGACCAAATTCCATGTTCCATCTTCTCTCTTATTGCAGTTCAAATGATCAGAAATATGAAAGATGTCCAAGTCAGGAATCGAACAGAAGTGACAGAATTTATTCTCTTAGGACTCTCGGAAAATTCAGATCTACAAATTGTCCTCTTTGGATTGTTTTTGTTAGTCTATATGGCAACCATGGTGGGTAATTTGGGGATGATCATGTTAATTAAGATTGATCCTCGTCTCCACACCCCCATGTACTACTTTCTCAGCAGCCTCTCCTTTGTTGATGCCTCTTACTCTTCTTCTGTTACTCCTAAGATGCTGGTGAACCTTGTGGCTGAGAATAAGGCCATTTCTTTTAATGGATGTGCTGCCCAGTTCTATTTCTTTGGCTCCTTCCTGGGGACTGAATGCTTCCTCTTGGCCATGATGGCATATGACCGCTATGCAGCCATTTGGAACCCTCTGCTATACCCAGTTCTCATGTCCGGGAGAATTTGCTTCTTGCTAGTAGCTACCTCATTCCTAGCAGGCTTTGGGAATGCAGCCATACATACAGGAATGACTTTCAGATTGTCCTTTTGTGACTCTAATAAGATCAACCATTTCTACTGTGACACCCCACCCCTGCTCAAACTCTCTTGCTCTGACACCCACATCAACGGCATTGTGATCATGGCTTTCTCCAGTTTTAATGTCATCAGCTGTGTTGTGATTGTCCTCATTTCCTATCTATGTATCCTCATTGCCATCTTGAGGATGTCCTCATTAGAGGGTAGGTACAAAGCTTTCTCTACCTGTGCCTCCCACCTTATGGCTGTCACCATATTCTTTGGGACGATTCTCTTCATGTATTTACGCCCTACATCTAGCTACTCAATGAAGCAGGACAAGATTGTTTCTGTATTTTATACAGTAGTGATCCCTATGCTAAACCCCCTCATCTATAGTTTGAAAAATAAGGATGTAAAAGAGGCCCTAAAGAAGATCTTACAGAAACGCATACTGTAAAGCCATGTTACACATCATCCTGCTATGTAGAAGAAAATATGTTTTCATATTAATTTTTGTCTGATTGCTTAAACACTTTTCCTGGTTTTAAAATAGATTGTTTAAAGTAAAATAAACTTCTGAATCTCCTGGTGTCTTAAGTGTTTATCCATGGGCTTATATGATAAATCCACACAGTAGGAGAAGGCAGTGTCTGGTAAAATATCACAATACTTAGAGTTAGCTGACGTGGGTTTAAGTTTCAATTTTAATATTTAGCTTTTCTTAATCTCAGTTTTATTATATATAAATGTTGTAAAAATTGTGAAAAAAGGACCAGGTATTTGTATCTGGTCCTTTGGATATGGCTTAACCACTGGGAGGGGTGATGATCTTGAGCATGACAATTTCTTTCAGCAGTAGCAGTTCTAAGAGCAGAACTCAACTGTGAAGCATCAGTTGCCAATACACTTGGAAGGTGGAAAAGCAAATACTTCAACCCTGAAAGGCAAATCTGGTTCACGTACCACAGCATCTACTATAAATAATAACACTATTCCACTCACAAGGATGTCAGGGGTACCAAATATGATACAAGAAAGAGTCTTCTAGGTATTATAATAATATGGTTACCATAGCAACAATGGGGGAGTGTTTTACTGACTTTACGACTTAGAATATTTTGAGGGTAGTAATCAATGTACTTTAACTTTTTATCTCTATCCCTTTCAAACTCTTACACAGTTTTCAATAAACACTTATCAAATTAAATTATCTATGTATTCTTCATTGTAGTGGGTCAGGAAATTGTCAATGTTGGAGCAATGGGGAAACAACCTTTTTAATGAGATGGCATGTGGACAGAGGCCTAGGCAATGATTTGGAATCAAGTAAATGTTTATTCCTTATTTCTTTCCATTTCACTATCCTCAGACCAAGAGAAAGAACACTCATGTACCACATACTCTAAGCGAGACCACCTCACTCCTGAACAACATTAGAGGCCACAAAGGAGGAGTTGACTCCTCCTGTTAACCCTGAACAGTCTTCCCATCTCCATCTAACTTCCACTTTCAACTGTTCATCAAAGTTTCTCTCAAAGACATTCAGAAATGTACTATGGTTGGCATTCTTCATGTTTCTTTTTGTTCTAACTCATCTACTATAATAGCCACCCTTCAACTGCTTCTTATTCACAAATCTAAGAAAAATGGCACTTTATCACTAATTTTTCACTGCTCTTGTCTCCATATTTCACTATTGTGCAACTGAGATCCCATGGTTCGTTATATAATGACTCAGCTCCAATCACCCTCAATTCCATGGTTCCTCTTTCTCTCCATTCTATTCATCCAATTAAATCCCAACTTAGTTAAACGTAATTGTTTCTTTGTTCTACCTTACACTTATGCTGCTTAGTGTAATTAGAGAAAACCACTAAGAATTTCATTCTCTGTTTCATTCTCTGTTGCCTCATAATCCATCCTCCAAAATATAAATATTTAAATAAGATCATTTAAACATACATTTTTCTTCCCACCTGTCATAATGAATAATGTATCCCTGCTTCTATCTAAGACCTGTTCTTTCACACTTTTGAAGCCTTCTGTGAACTTTAATCTAGATATTATATGTCTACTCTTCCCAAGCATCACTTTCTCAAAGTCTGCTGAAATATTCTTATTTGTTTACAAACATCATCTAGTATTTTCCTTCTTAATAATTTCCTTGACTGAAAGTCCATTCAGTCACCAACTTATTTCTCTGATCCCCTTACTATTATATTTTTTCAAAAATACTGCCTTTGGTCATTGTCCCTACTTTCTCATAACACATAATGTGTTCCAATTGTATTTTTGTATCATCTCTCCATTGAACTTGATCTTGTTCAATAACATATGAAAACTTAACACAACTGCATCCAAAGATCATCCTCTATCTTACTTTTTACTTGCTATCTCAGCGGGATTTCACATAGTTAATTCCTCCAGCTGTCCCCAAAACACTCTTTTGCTGGTTTCTGCATAACTTCACTCTTTCGGTTGTCTGCCTGCCTCCGTGGCCACGTTTTCTCAGATAACTCTGATGGCTCTTCCCCCTCTTCATGTTGGCCTCCAAATCTTGTAGACAAAGATTTAATCCTTTACATGCATTCATTGGCACATTGGTTCTCCATTTGCATCCACTTCTTAGGAGATTTAAGAAGCCTGCTATGATTTCAGAATCCATATCTTTAGCCCTGACCTCTAACTGAGTTCCAGGTTTATATGTTGAATTGACAATCTGGCATCTAGGGACACATTAAAAGATTAAGAAATTATCTATCTTTGCTTAGTTATCATACTCAGACATCTATAAAATAATCACATGTTTTGCATATGAAGAGGAATTGTATTTTAACATCATATTTATGTGTCATTGGGCTTAAATATGTTTCTCTATGGTTAAGTGACAAGTGCCATTTTCTGTTATACTTCCTTAGTTTGTGCTTGGAATAAGAAAATGGATACTCTTCATATTTTTTTAAACTCATAATCCACTTAAAAACTATTTGTTGATATATAAAAAATTGCACATATTTAATATGTATAATTTGATGAATTTGAACATATGCATACATCATTGAAGCTGTTTAAAAATCTATTAGTGGAAAAAATAGCATGTAACATGTACTGGAAATAGAGAAGGTAAGAAATCAGATAAAGTTTCTGATCTCATGAAATCTATATTCAAATCAGAAAGACTTTATTGCCTAAACCAAATGTGCATGCGTGTGTGCGTAGGTATGTGTGTGTGGATGTGTGTGCTTTGCATGCCTATGAGTGGTGCTTTGAAGACAAATGAAGCAGGCAATAGAATAGGGAGTGGGAGTCAGAGAGGAGTTCTCTGTGGAAATAACATTTAAGCAATGCCCAAACAGGGATATCATATGAACGCCTATAAAAGAACATTCCAGGTATGCTACAGTAACTACAAAGTCCCAGAGACAAGATTCTCCTTGGTCTGTTGAAGGCATAGTAAGAAGACAAATCGGTATAGACCAAAGTGAGCAATGATAGGAGCAATGATAGAAGGTGTTGGGAAGGAGCAGCAGGTCACATAAGACTTGTAGGTAATAAATAGGTTTTGGAGTTTACTTTTTTCACGTCACTGTGCAGTAGCTGTTTCCCCCAGCTCAAGCTGCAAGCTGCATGACGAAGTAACAAGACTGATTTTGTTGGCTATTCCACCAATACCAAGGATATTGTCTACTCCATAAAACAAATTCACTCAATTTTATTGCATAAATCAGTTAATGAATGCAGTGAGAACCATATTCTAGTAGAAATGAGTAGGAATCATATTTTGAGTGGAAGTCTGAAATTTAGAGGCAGGATCTGGTCAATTGTTTACCATTTAATTTATTGTTGCGTTCAATGGAGTCTCAGGATCATTAAATAGTTTTTGCACTTCTCTAAATGCCTAAGTTACCTCCAGGGTATAGGACACTTAGAAATGACCAAATCTACCTTCATTCACCCTGGCTCCATTCCATTCTCTCAAGGGGCTTTTATTTTTGCTGATAATGGAGCTGGACCAAACACACCAGGCATTCTGGGGAACATGATCACTCTGTATAAATCCCATTCATTCCACATGAACCTGTATACTTGAAAATAACCAAATATCCCTCTTCAGAGGTATAATGCCCAGTATGAAAGTAGGTGGGATAGAGAAAGGCTGAGTAGTGGGAGGAATGACTCCAACTTCTTCCCATGATTGGATAGTGGTGTATGTAACTGCCAGAAGACAGGTGATCAGGAATAGGCTGAGCCAAAATATGTCCAGAGAACTAAAACAGGGCTTAGAGACTACCTCTTGTTCCAATGACCCAGAGAGAAATATCAGAACTTAATCCTGATAGAGGTGCCAAAGTCAACTGGTTTTTTAAAATGGGGCGAGTAATCTAGACTGCTGGAGAAAACAATGAGAGCAAACTACAGGGTAAATATAAGGGGGAATCACAGATAAAGAATACCGAGGCTCATGGAATGAAAGTTTCTGGGGTTTAAAAAAGAGGTATTGTTCATAATCCTGAAGATAAAGTGTCATGTTGCTTTACCTTAGAATGGGTAAGTAGTTTAAGCTTAAAGAGCTAGGACAAGTTGGATATCCTTTTCTTAATGCCTTAGCAAATGATCGCACATACATTGTTATTGCTAGCTGCAATGTGATTAGGACAAGTTTAAAGATTTCAGCTGGTTTGACTGGGATTCTCATAACTGGGATATCTCCCCAGTGGAACTGGATTTTCTTTACAGAAAGTGACCACTGAAATGTCATCAGAAAATGTTTTAAATTGGTTGGGTCAGGGTAAAATATACTAGACGTGATCTTAGTATATCCCTTTGTCATCGAAAGAGTGATTGTCATCTTAATAGGAAAGCAGCCATTTAAAAGAGACTGAGTAATAATTTGGCTTTCAGTTCCAACCTATGGTTTTAGATAAGAAATTAAATCAGATCTTATCATTTAATCCCTCCTTATTCTGCTTTTCAGGTATTGCATATTAAAAATACATAATACTGTTGCTTATCCAATGGTTTTTGTCCATCTCATCATTCTTTTTCAGGTGATCTCTCATATTTTAAGACATAGCACATGTATAACCTCCTCTATGATTCTCCTGACCCTCCCCCATCCTTCCTGCTTCTGTGATTCTAGAGATATTGCAACTTTAATCAAGCTCTTAGTCACAGAAGCAAATCATAAAAATACAGTGTGATGTTTCCTAACACAGACCCAGAGCTCCTCGAGAGAATAGACCTCTTTATATTTCTCTGCCTTCATAGTGAACCATCAATAAAAGTTTTAAAATCAAGAAAGCATCATTCCAATCGAAGACACAAGGTGATGGAAGACAAGATGTTGCTTCTGGCATCTGGAACTGAAAATGCCCAATAACCACAATTTTAAAAAGTCAATGTTAGAAATAAAAAGACATCCATATCTGGTTAGATCATCTGTTAATCTGTCAGATAATGGTTTTTGTTTGTTTGTTTGTTTTAAACAAGCATCCTATGTTCCTTGAAACTAAACTTTTTAATAAACAGTTACTTCCATGTCCTTTCTCTGTCATTAAACATAAATGTGATTTTAACATACAGTAATGGAATAGTCAGTTTTTTTTTTTTTCAAAGAAAGAACACAAAGCTAATTTGAATTAACATAGGCTTGGAATTTTCAGTACCATTGGGTCTCTGTTTCTGTTTCTCTGTCTCTCTCTTATTTCTGCTGTCATACTTTGGATTTAACTATTTTCTGTCACAGACTTCACACGATGGCCTCAAATTTAAACACTTTTAGGATGATTGCATTACAAGCAAGGCTGCATCTCTTTAGAAAGGACAACTATTATCTGAAATGGCTGCTCAAGTCAGTCGAGTTTTTACTAAATGGTAACATGGCCTATGTTCCAAGATCTTAAGACCCTTCAATTTTAAAGAGATATCAGAATTTATTATTTTCTATGTGAAAATTATCAGATACGTTTTGGCAAATAATACAATTTTTAAACCTATCTTTAACCAGGGCATAACAAAAAAATCTGTAGCCTTGATCCGCTGAAGTGCTATGACAATTCTGTGCAATGTCAATGTCACCAACTCTATTTCTAGTGTCTAAGCTGTTCCTGAAGATGGAACCAAGTACTCTCAAAAGTTTGCTACTTGGACTCTGTGATGTTCCCAAGATGTTGTATGGTTTAATCATTATAATAAGGTAACCTTTGCACACAAACAACATTGAACACTACATATGTGTGAGTCACTTAGCCAGGGAAATAATGATAATTAGGAACAGTGCTTATCTTGAAAGAGCTGGTAAGTGTCTTCTTGATAAGGGAGACTGACGAAGAGAAAATTAAAGTTAAAAGTGTAGTTCAATAATAAAGATTTAAACAAAGTAACTACTCGAGTTCAGGAATCAGGATAAAATCAAAGAACAATAATCTTTAACTGGGGCTTAAATAACTAAGAATTTTCTAGGCGGACTAGCTAGAAATGATTTTCAGATAGTGTGAGCTGTACATGCACTAACAAGAGGCTTTGAAGAGAAATCAAACATATTCACGTAGATGCAAAGAAAATTTTCTATTGTGTCAAATAAAACGTTTAAGAAATAGCAAGCAGCCAAGAACTTGAAAATCACCACAGGCTAAGACTTTTGAACACTTCTGAAAGTTACAAGGTAACATATCATGGAATTTGTCTTGAATGTTACAACTTGAATGTAACACGCATACACACTCCAAACAAATGTCAAAGACAATTTGTGTTACATTCGAGTTGCAGTGGTAAATTAGAACTCACATTCTCTGTTAATTTGAAATAAAGTTTGCAGGGCTTAAATCTACAACTTTGGTCTCTGGGAGCAAAATACAATAATTAGACAATCAGGATATATGTAGATAGTAAAAGTGCTCTTTCCTCACTCACTAGAAGGAGGAGTCCATTTGGAAAATATTTGCCTTAGTCATGTAAATCCTCCATTGTAACGACATGAAGATATTCATCTAATCTTTAAATAAGGACAACTATGCCCTAAATAGTAGCACCAGTTCGGTTATCACATAACATTAAACAACTAATAAAGACAATAAAAATATTAAAAAGAGATTGGAATTTAATCTGCGTATTTCCTACCCTTTCCTGTAAATAAGTTTAGCAACTACGCTCTACAGTTTAGGAAGATAAGTCTATATTTTGATAATATTATTTCTTCCCAAATGCCCAGGCACTTCAGTTTTACAAAGCAATTTATGCTATTCTATTATATTTTCCCTTTAGAAGAATCTTGCAACTGATAGGGCAAGTACAATTAGGAATGAAGAAAATAGAATAAATAAACAAACATTACGCTGGTCATCACCTGAATTTTTAGATTAGTATTTCCAAAATTGTGTTCATTGGAACAACTGGATATCAGGCAACAAAACAAGTTAATGATAAAAATAAATTTGAAAAATGCTGAGTTGGGGGGCAAAAGAGAGGATGGATTTCCCTCTTGCAGAAAGTCTCAGAATCTTTTCTATGTTCATATACATTTGAAGCTACCAAAATTGGACAAGAATGTGCAGCCTTTCTTGAGCTTAATTGTTCGAAGAGACTGGAGTATCTCAAATGTTCTCTTTAGGGTAAGAAAATCTCCTTTCACAATAAGCAACAGAGTTTGCTAGAATCATTGCACCCCTAAAGTTAGAGAAAATACAAGGAAGTAAGGTATATTCTGTATTATGTGGAAAACCGCCTCCATTCATAGTGCCAATGGTAGGGTCCTAAAGCACTTTTGATTTTGTCATTGATTCATGTTCTCAAAAAAGTTGCTTGCAGGAAATTCTGAGCATTGAAAAGTTACTCCACAAGTGGAGAGGGAATAGAAACAAGCAGAAAAAATCTAAGAGCTCTGAAGAAAATAGACTACAATGTGACACCAGAGCTCTGTACATCAATCACCCTTGGACTCAAATCTTTTCTACTTTCAAACACATCATCTATATACCTGGATCCTAAATACTAACACCTGACTGCTCATCATCACATATCAAGCAAATAATAACAGTTGCTTAACTATGTGTCTGTTTGGGATAAGGCATATGGTAAACTAATATACACGTGGATATCGGATGAGACAAGTCACAAATATTTTCAATGCTCTCATATAACCTGCACACATTTTAATTTTTCTTCATTAAAATTACTACATGTTAAGCACTTTTTAAAACTATAGCTCTTTAGTCTTCCCTCTCCTCCCTCTTTAAGATTCTGTCTCCCACCCACAACCCTGTTCCAAGATCACTTTAATTGAGTTTCTTGCCTGATTCACATTTTAAAGACCAAAAGTAGCCGGGAAACTTGACTGTCAACATCTCTATTAAAAAGAAATCTCTGACCTGAGGTGTGCATATGAGAAATATCATTGGCAATTTTAAAATATTTCTGGTAAATCTATGATATGGTCAAACTTGCTGCATTAGAGCTAAAGCCTTTGCCCACTGAAGGTAAGTATCTGAATGATTTTGTAATACTTAATAGAAACTCAACTAAAGATTATTTCTCTTTCTATAAGCAAATTCTTATAGATCTTACACTGCTGGGATGTGTCAAAGCCTCATGTTTAATGGCTATAGGAACTGCCTTTTATAGCTTCTTATTAATTTTTACTGTGTCCAGTGTGCTCTGAGGTTAAGATTGTTTATTTTTGTGATATTTATGCAAAAAGTAACAAAACTGATGCTCCATGACTGTTACCATTTTCTACCTCCTATTCTATCATAGAATGCCAAATAATTCATATTAAATTAATGAAGAGATTGTTGAACCAGTTTATAATCCCTATGAAAAATTTGTTGTCTACATAAGAAATATCATAAAAATATATTATTGAAACTTCAGTGAGGCAGGAAAGTAGACATCCTTCTAAACAGGGTTTTCCCTATAACGTTGGTGCCCAATTCGAAATTTCTTGGTGTTCAGGAGTCAGTGTAGGTAGCAATGAGTTTTTTAATGTTTATGTTTCTTATATTAAGAAATATAACTGAAATAAAACTGCGCTGGCCCAATAATGTAAAATTGCTTTCCTTTGGGTTGGAATGATCATAAATAAACTAGCTAACACAGACAACACAGATTTGTTCATGTCGACGAATTTTTTTTTCCCTTAATGATGCTTTATTTTTTTCATGTGATGAATTTGATTCACAGGATATCTATACATATATAGGTTTATTTTTTTGATATGTAAAGTGAAAAAAAAAACCCATTATTTGTAGTTTAGTAGAGATTATTAAACAAAAATCCACAAGTGACTATTACAGTAAATTGGTAAACATGATAAATACTTGGTAAAAATTTGGAGTTCCAAGAATATTCTGTTCTCCCACTCAAAAAAAAAAAAAAAGGCAACCAATCAATGAAAGTGCAAAGCTCGCCTCTACAAGTGTCCTTGGTACCTGAAATACTGCTTGTTGAAATGGTCATTTGTGGTAAAGTTTGCACTCTTCAGACTCCAGATAAAATGCAAATGTCCTAGGTAGCAGGATCACACTGAAGCAAGAATAGTTGAGCACAACGATATTTTAAGGGAGGAAATGGAGAAAAAGCTAGCTGGGTCATAGAATTGGTGGAGCCACACACGTCATGTGCCTGTGCTTTCCTGAGAAGAAATGCCTTCACTGTCCACTCTGCTGTAAAGAACTCCAACACCTGCCCTCTCTCCCAATTTTCCATTCCAGTGTCTAACGAATATAAAGGCAGATACGTTACCTGATTACAATGTGTGAATCTAAATTATAGATCATGATACACATGACTTCCTACTAGCCAATGACATATTAGTAAAATTGTTTTTTGAGTCTTCATTTAGAAACAGTTTTTTTTTTTCACCTTGATAAAGTGGCTTTCTTTCTATAGACTTCAGTCTTTATTTAGTATCAAATTGGACTAAATAATTTCTGAAATTCCTGTTGTTTATACCATTCTGATTCATTATGTTACAAATCCTACACTCATTACTAGTCATGTATCTGTTAGTGAATATTAAATTGCTCCTAAAGTTTCTCTCTCCAATAATTTAAAGAGAGATCTATAAATTCTATGAGAGCTTAATTTTTGCTAGAATGACTATAATTATGCTTGAATATGTCCATCTTCTAAATTGTTTACCAATTTTATTTTTTGATTGGGGGGAACTCTTCTTTCAATAGATATTCTAAACGAATGTTTATAATTGTCATGTATTTACTCCATATGGTATCGAATGTGTGTTAAATTATTGAATGAATGGAGAAAATGCTAGTTGTAAAGTAAAATGATTAATGTAAACATAATTCCAATAAAATTTTCTGACCAATCTAAAAGAGGAATACAGGCTAAAAATTATGCTAATATTCAAAACTGCTTCTGTTGTTACCTGAATCCTATTTGTGAAGATACAAAACCAAAATAGGAAGAGAAATTGCAAGCATAGAAGTCAAAATTTTCATTCCTACCTGACCCTGGGAAAGATTTTCTCGGAGACATTAGTGGCTCAAGGGATGAGTTATTGGTAATGACTTATACCCAACTTGTAATTTGAATTTATTCAGAGTGTATTGAAAAACACTCCAAAAGTGTTTTATTCAGAGTGTATTGAAAAACACTCCAAAAATGTTTTGGAGTGTTTTTCAATACACTCTGAATAAATAATTACAATATTACTATAAGAGAAAACTACAGAGAAATAGTGATTTATGTAGGTTCATACTCATTAGAATCTTGGGATTGGCACAATGTGATTGTATCAGTTTATTTTGAACTGATTCCTTTAGGTGATCAGGAGTTTATTCTCATGGAATTTTTGCAATCTGGATAACTGTTTATTTCAATCAGATCAGTTGAAAATTAATAAAGATATAAAACAATGACATAATTCACAGACTTTGATGTCTCTGTGATATTTTCCCAGTCTGAATTGTGTTTTGTATGGTCTTTTCCATAAAATTACTACTGAGTGATTGCTAAAAATTTTTTTATATCTAGAATAAAGTGGCTAAATTACAAAGCCCATAAACAAAATCATTTGCACAAGATATAATGAGTTGTAATAGAGTTAGATCAAGTAGTTAGGTCTAGGAGTTGGAAAATGATATATCATGAAAAACCTGGTAAGCATGGAATTTACCAATGTTATTTATTTGCCCACACATGAAAATGAACAGAGTAAAGATGAAATAGTAATCCACTCTTTCTTCTCATTTACCAAATATCCAATTATTTACTACGACAAAAAACGTTGTAATTATATAAGATGATAGATGTGTTGACTAACCTTATTGTGCTGATCATTTTCAAATATATGTTTATAAAGCATCATGTTGTATACTATAATCTTATATGATGTTATATGTCAATTATATTTCAATAAAGCTGGAAAAATACTAGTGAATAAATTTTCAAGAATAAAGTCATATAGCTAGTAAGTACTCTTTGCACGAGAACGAAATTACAAAAATATAATGAAATATCTTGTAAAGTCTCAACTGTATGACAATTAACCACTATCTGCTAAATGACTCATAGATTAAAAAAAGACATCATTGGGAAGATAGAAATATTGCTAAGTGAACTATAAAAAATTAGCAGCTTTCAGCTAGAGCAGTGTTTAGGTAAAAAGTATGAATACTTAATATGACAAAAAAAGTAAGAGTGAAATAAATAATCCAAACTTCCATTTTTAAAAGCTAGAAAAGAAGATAAATAACTTCAGAAGTTCTAAATCTTTGAAATCTAAGTGATGCAGAAAGTGTTCATTTTTTTCTAGACCTGAATTTGTGGACCAGGGTTGCAGGTCAGAGGGAGGAAGTGGGACCCTATGGCTCAGAGAACACAAACTAGATCCACAAATTGAGGTCTAGGAAAGAATCCTCATGCTATTCCTTTCTCTTCCCATTCCCACGCCTTCAGAAGAACCTTCAGAAGCACATTATACAAGCACATTCTCAAGAAACGGGGAACCACTATCATGACCCATAGTTTCTGGATTTACCTAGTAAGTCGGGAGGAGTACAGAAGGGTTTGTTTCTTAAAGATTCTTAGTCCCAAAAGATAGATGGGAATAACAGTCTAGACAAGACACTGAAGTAAGAGCATGTTTCATTCTGTCCACGGTGAAAAATGATTTGAGCACACCAGCTCCCCAGGCAGGCCAAGGGGGAATTTTCATTTAAAACATTGATCCTCTAATTTAATGTGTTTACGAATCACTTCGGATTTGGTTCAAACACCAGTTTGATATCGCAGATTTGAGGTGCCGAATCATAGCAATCTCCATGTAACGTTGTTGCTGACAGACCCTGGACCACACGCTGAGGGGCCGGGGCCTAGACTAACAAGAGTAGCTCATTTTTTTTTTTTTTTGCCTAGAACTTAGAGTTTTAGTTGAGCTTCTTGAGACATGTCCATAAAGAATACGAAACTGATCATCAACATGCCAAGACACTTGAGCCAAAGGTTTAGAGTTACGGTTTATTAGAAAGTGGAGGCACTGCCCACTCACTACCCATGTTTCGTCTGAGGATCTTCTTCAATGCGCGCTTCACATCTTTGTTCCGTAGGCTGTAGATCAATGGATTAAGGACTGGATTTACAAAGGTGTAGAAGACAGCTATTATTTTGGATTCCTCGACAGTCTTATCTGTTGGAGGTCTTACATACATGCAGAAGAGCGTGCCATAAAATAGAGTAACGGCCATCATGTGGGATCCACAGGTGGAGAATGCCTTGCGCCTTCCCTCTGCTGATTTGATCCGGAGGATGGCAGCGATGATGAAGGCATAGGACACCAGGATGATGGTGAGGGAGCTGGAGAGGTTGAAGCCAGCGGATATGAGCATGGCATGCTCTTTGATGTAAGTATCAGAGCAGGACAACTTAATGAGTGGCGGATCGGCACAGTAGAAGTGGTTGATGACATTGGACCTGCAGAAAGTCAAGCGGAAGGTCAGGATGGCCTGGAACAGCCCATCCGAGAAGCCGTAAACATAAGGGAATGCGGCCAGGCAGATGCAGACCCGCCTGGACATTTTCATACTGTAGCGCAGGGGATTGCATATGGCCACGGAGCGGTCATAGGCCATGGCCGCCAGCATGTAAAACTCAGAGAGGAGCAGCGCGATGAATATGTAACACTGTGTAAAACAGCCTGCAAAGGTGATGGTCTTCTTCTCTGACAGGAAATTAGTCAGCATCTGTGGGATGGCGTTCGAGGTGTAGCACAAGTCAACAAAGGCTAAATTAGTGAGGAAGAAGTACATGGGCGTGTGAAGACAGGAGTCCAGTCTGATCAGCACCACCAGGCCCAGGTTGCCCAGGACAGTGACCAGGTACACGAGCAGAAAAAGCACAAAGAGGAGAGGCTGGAGTTCGGGGCAGTCTGTGAGCCCCAGGAGAATGAATTCTGTGATTGCACTGTCATTCCTGATGGGCATTTTCTGAGAGTCTGCTCTTGAAACAAACGGAAACAGGGCAGACGTGAAGGTGCAAATCATGTTACTGATTATTGAAATGATTTTTCCTCTAAAATTCATATATTGTTCAAAAGCGAAACTACTGTAAATCTACTTTGTATTTTTACTAACTCATTATATCACTTGCCTTTATATTGAATTACTCTATTATTTTTATCTTACCTACACTTATATGTATAGTTATACCTATAGATAACTATTTTTACATCCATACGTATGTCTATATATACAACTGAGCTATATATCCCCTATCTCTCAGCACTATTTTTTTTTTACCATCCAAACTCTTACTCATTCTGTAAGGCCCACTTGAAAGGCCCATTATTCATGAAGAATTTCTTACTCTGCTCCCGTCATACTCGAGATTGAATTCATCCGTTCCTACTTTATGCCTCCAGTATACTCTCTATACCTCTAACTTATTGTCCAAAACATCCTGTCATTATTACGCACCTTCTTTCTACTTACATATTATTTCTTCAGAGGCAGGGAAAAATTCCAACCTTTTTATACTGTGACTTCAAAGCACATATTTATATACCATATATATTTTTTAAAAATAGTGTAGCATAAAAGAATGAATTACTTGCAGTGTTTTCCTCACCTCTGGATCCTTATGGAGCTTTTTATAATGTCATAAACTTAGGAGAATTAAGTGCTTTTTGAACCTGAGTGTACAAAGCAATTGTTTGAGAAGTAGATCTACATTTTGTCCACAGGGACATATATAAATTCCATGCCATGAGGAACTACAGAAGAAGAAAAGTTGTTTACTAACCTTTTTAAAAAAATGAGTTTCTGTTTATAGGAAGGAGCATGAATGGGGTTATTTCCATCTTTTCCTGGTTTTATCTTTTGTTTTCTGCTCTCGATGTTTTCATTGTTTCTTGTCCCTACTCTTCCCTTCTTTTCTTATGTTATGTATCTCAGCCCTGAATTGTTTTTTGCATGGTTACCATGAAGTTTATGCAAAAGAAAGTTTTGATCACACAGTAGTTCTACTTGTGCATGTACCTTATCTCCATTGTAAATTCAAACCTTTACCCCCTCCTCTGTTCTGTTTTGGTTGTCTCAAATTATCTCTATTTATGCTCTAAGTATTTTTCTGCCAGGGCTTCTCTAATGTATTAGATGTCTAAAGAGTCAATATTTTTGTATTTAGAGTCAGAATTTCATGAATCTAATCCTGGTCAGTGATTCTGACTCTGGCTACACCAGTTATGAATTCCATGATTGTTGCAAGGTATTTAACCTGTCCTAGTCTTAGTTTTCTCTGCATAAAATGGGAAATGCAATTGCCAAGAGGAATAAAATACTTAAATCATTTAAGTACTTAGAAAATATAATTTGCATTAAGTAGGCAAGTAATGAGTGCTGTAAGATGTAGAGTTAAGACTTTCCAAAGCTGACCTCTACTTTGCCTACAGCCACTGAGAGAAAGACATGTCCTCTTTCACAGCTAATGCACATGGTCTGTGAGCCCTACTGATTGGCAAAGTCCAAAAAATACAGCTGACCTTTAAGAGTGGAAAATGCATAGAATATGTGGCTCTTGGCTTGAGACTAATACAATTTCCTCGACTCAAAATAAAGTAAAAACACCAAGACTTACTTCTGGTTCTGATAAGTATTTATTTTCTCAAGCTCTGATTAAGGAAGTTTCTTGATGCCCATTTAAGTTGTAAAATGCAGCTGCTTTTATATCAGGATGTGGGAGGCAGGGAGCTATTCCTTAGGAAATCTCAGGAGTACTTAAGGGTTGCAGCAGTGAGTGTTACATTGGGAATCATCTCTCTTGGGTTTAATTGGAACGTACTGGATTAGTAGGTAATCATATGCCTTAGTCACATTTTTCCTAAGTTTGAATTCATCATTTGTCTGAGAACTCTGTGGAAGGCACACAAAGAGGTGTCATCTTGAAATTTTCATGATGATCTGTTCTATTTCCTCTTCTACTCAAACTCTCTCCTCTCTTAAAATCCAAAACCTGTAGCAATGTCCTCTCTGATGAACATAGCTGTCTTGGGTAGGATCTGCTATGAGTAGGACTGTGAAACAGACGGAGTCTTTGGCAAAAACCTTGGTAAGCACTTCTAATGTGTGGACAACTTTTAAGAAAGTAATTTAATTGATTCCTCAAAATAACCCTAAAAGGTAGGAACTTTATCCTCAACTTTTAACTAAATCAACAGAGGCTCCACTAAAAGAACAGTGAGTGATAAATAACTTACCCAGTGCCATGTACTTAGTAAGAGGCAGAGTAGGATTTGAATTCCTGTCTTCACATACTGAGTTGACTACATTCTCAATTGTATGTAGCTGCCATTTCCCAACCAATAGTCACAGTTTGTTCATTCTTCCCTCACCATTTAAAAAAATATTCCCTTAACTTTCCTCTAGTCAGTGCTGTCCTTATTCTCATCAGAATCAAGTTGGTCCTGGCATTAGGAAAGTCTCAAATGAAGTCTTCTCAAATGATGCTTTCTCTGCCTCCAAGCATTGTAGAACTCTTTCTCTTACCTTGTCTAACATGCCCTGCTTTAATTATCTGCTAATATCTATATTTCCATCATTAGACTGCAAACCCTCATGGGCAAGGACTGTGATCTCCACTACTAGCACCGGCTCTGGGAGATAATAGTTAATCAACAGACACTTGCTGAGTAATTTAAGGAATGTGCAATGTGTGGCTAATTCGGTGGATATACAACAAATCTTGGTTATCTCCTCTTAGGTAATTTGATCTAATTTTCTTGTCCTGCAAAAACGAGACTCTGTAGGGACATGAAATGGGATGAGTGACTGTTATGTATAAGAAACCACAAGAAAGAAAACACAACGTGAGTAATTATTATAGGTTTCAGATATTGAATACTTAACACCCTCTGGTCATCAGGCCTCACACTTCACAAGCATTAGCTCAGTTAATCCTCACACAACTCCATGGTTCATAGTATTATTATCTATACTTTATAGATGGGAAACTGAGGTAAAGAGAGGTTAAGTAATTTTCCCTGGCATATACAACTAGTAAATTGTGAGGCTGGGGTCCAAACAAACCAATCAAAAGCTTTCCATATCACATTGTTAATAGTGTAGCCAAGAAATGTGATGAACTCGCACAATAATAAAATTCTCCAGGTATAGTGGCACCCATCCATTCATCCATTCATCCATTCATCTATTCATCTATTCATCCATTCATCCATTCATGTAATTAACAAACATTCAGGAAAAACTTATATTAGTTACTCTACTGTCAATGTAGACAGCACAAGAGAAAGTCAAAGACGATCGTGTCCTTAAAGAGTTTCTACTTCGAGTTGGGTAGAATGAGGCTTACATATTTAAAGTTTCACAATCAGGTTTCCATGGTTAAGAATTCATGAAGATCTTGTTGGAAAGTGGTAGAGAATAAAGTTTGCACTCAGATAACCATAATGCAAAGGGAATAGTAATAGTTATTACCACAACAGATATTTGCTGAGAACTATCTATATTCTAGGTTTTGTGATAAATGCTAGCTTTAAAATAGTGAGCAAAACCAGACATGGACTTTGGTTTTATGGTTCTGAAAACCAGGAGGAAGATACAACCGTGAATCAATCACACAGATAATGTTAAAATTATAATTGTGAAAAGTCCTCTAAATTAAAAGTACATGATGCCATGAGAACATCTACTAAGAGAAAATGACTTAGAAAGATCAGCCAAGAAGACACTGAAAATGGAAAAAAATAAATATATTTAAATTCCAACAGAGACAAAAACTGAAAGTGAAGATTACCAATGTAAAAAAAGAAGATATTTTATCTACAGAGACATAACAAATAATCTGGTAAAATGATCATCTGTATAACAAAACTAACAGAAGCCAGAAAATAAAATATTTTAAGTACTGAAAGCAAGTTTCTATCTATTTAGATCCATGCTCAAATGAATTCTTCTTTGAGAATTTAAGTTAAAACAAGAAATCTTCAGGCAAATAAAACAGAGAATTTATCTCACTCAAATTCTCACTGAAAGAACTAATTAAGAGTATATATCACCCAGAAAGTAACTTAAACCCTTGTGAAGAGTGAGATACAAAAAGAACAATGAGATTCATTGACAAGTCTGGCTAAATTTAAAGGAACATTGATATTAAACAAATATTTAGTATATTATAATTGTAATCATATCTAACATATAATAATATTTAAACAGTTTATTATTAACTAATACTTTAGCATCAATGATTTATTTTACACTACCACATGACAGCACATAAGGTAAAGTGGGAAGTAACCAGAATTAAAACATTCGAAGTTTCTTTTATTATTCCATATCAGATTGTCTGATTAATAAAGATTTAGATAGGTCAAGTATGTGTATTAATATTTAAGGTAATTTATTAAAAATGAAAAAAATGTTTAATAATCTAAAAGAAGTAAAAAGAAAAATTAGAAAACAATTTAATCCATCGTTGGAAAAAGGGGGAAAAGCATAGGGAAAAGTTTTTTAAAGCACAATATAAGGAGTTATAAAATATTCCTAAGTACCAATATTCACAAATACATATGAAATTTAGTAATTAAAAGTACTCAGAGACTGAAAGTAAAAGGGTAGAAATATACACAATAGGCATCAGCTAACCAAAAACAATAAAAAATACTGATGAAGATACACGAATATCAGACAAAACTTAGAGTTTAATCATCAAAGATGGAATAAAAACTATAAAATATTAAAAGGAAAAATAATGGTTTATTACTGGACATGACCTAATAATATAATCTCAATGTTTAAAAAAAAATTACAAAATAAAATAGAGAAGTCCTCAAACACCTCTCTGTTTTTACATGTGAAACAGTAAAACATTTGTAGGGCTGCTGACCAACTAGATTGACCTAATACAACTCTGCTCTGCTCAGCTTCCATCTCTTCTGAGAGTAGTATTTATTTATTTATTTATTGTTAGCTTCCACAGTTTTGTAAGTCTCAGGAGGAAATGTCAAAAATGAGTAGTAGGGTGCTATGACATGGATGGGCGTGCAAATTGTCCAGCAAGCAATGTACCACCTGTAATGCCTGAAGGGTAAAATAACACCACATCTCACTTGTGCCGCTGTTTTCCCTGTGAACTCTCAAATCAGGATATAGCAACTTACAGTTCGGATATTGGCCCAGTTTGAGTACAAAAGAAATGATGATCAAGGTCGGCAGAACGTCATTCGTTTAACACCTTGCAAAATGGGTTAAACCGTAAGTAAGAAAATATTTAAATGTAAATCGAAAAATATGTAAAACCATAGGTAGGGAATATATAATTGTAAATTGAAAAATATGTAAAACCATAGGTAGGGAATATTTGTGATCGTGACTACCAAAATAAGAGAGTAGATACAGGACTAAATGTAGACTGTAAGTAGCTTTTTTTATTTTTCATTCTCATGGGCACAACTAATGGATCAAGGAAGTTGGTTTCATGTGCCTTCTGAAGAAATGAAGGACATAGACTGTGGAGAGAATATAGGTACTTCTACACACTTTAACGGTATCTTCTGTTGGAGAGCCTTCGAGAAAATACTCCGTTTGGAGCTCCCAGGATGGCTATTTTATTTATCCAACAATTTCTTTTGGACAACTTTCCTTATTGCTTCTTTAACATCTTTGTTCCTCAAGCTATAGATCAAAGGATTTAACATAGGACTCACAAAGATATAAAACACAGCCACAATTTTCCCCTGTCCTACAGATGCCTCCGAAGGAGGTCTGAGATACATGCAGAACAACGTCCCGTAAAAGACGGTGACAGCCGTCATATGGGACCCACAGGTGGAGAAGGCCTTGCGCCTCCCCTCAGCAGAGCGAATACGCAAAATGGCTGTGAAAATGAAAATGTAGGAGATGAGAATCAAGGTGAGAGAGCAGGTGAGGTTGGAACCCGCCACCACAAACATGGCAGTTTCTTTGACGTAGGTATCTGAGCAGGCAAGGACTAACAGAGGTGGGTCCGCACAGTAAAAGTGGTTGATTTCATTGGGTCCACAGAAGGAGAGACGAAGCATCAGGACGGTCTGTACCAGACCATTTGCAAAGCCATAAACATAAGAAATAGCAACGAGAGAGATGCACACACATCTGGACATTCTGAGACCATATAGCAAGGGCTTGCAGATGGCCACGTAGCGGTCATAAGCCATCACTGTGAGCATATAATAATCTGTGATCACCAGGGTAATGAAAAAGTGGAATTGTATAAAGCAACCAATGACAGATATGGTTTTTCTCTTGGATAAGAAATTAACCAGCATCTGAGGAGCGACGGTGGTGGTGCAACAGAGATCCAGGAAGGACAGGTGACTGAGGAAGAAGTACATGGGAGTGTGAAGTCTCGAGTCACTTCTGATTAACAAAATCATGCTCACGTTGCCGACGACCGTGACCAGGTAGATGACGAGGAACACCACGAAAAGGACAGGCTGCAGCTCCGCACGATCTGTCAGTCCCAGGAGAACAAACTCAGTCACTGCTGTGTAGTTTTCCTTTAACATTGTGTTTGCTTCACTTCAATTGAGGTCTAAATAAAAGAAACAGAAATTCATGCCTTTTGTCATTCATCCATTAGTTGCATCATGTCATCTGCTACTTCTTCCTCTCTCAAACTTATAAATAAAGAAGTAGCTTTGTAAGCAGGCAATTGATGTTTGAAATATCAAATATAGAGCTACTTTATTTAAAGGCGGTCATATTTTTCAATGCTTTTCTGCAAGTCTTTTCATATTTGAAAAGCTCAACTACAATTTTCTTAAATATCATTTTCTTTCAAATTGTAATCTCATTTTTTAATATACCTCTTAATGCATCATTGCTGAAACTCATCTGTGTTTTCATACCCGAATGGACGTAAGGAAGTAAAACTGATATATGACACACATCTTTATAAAAGTAGGATCTGTCTACGTGCTCCTCTGAACTCAAGCTTGTTTCCGAGCTGTTCCCTGTAACTGCAATGCAATGTCCATTTTCCCCACTGTCGTCTACCTCAGGGAGCCATCTTACCACCAAATCTTACTTACCTTTTAAGAATCAGCTCGGGATCTCGTTTGCTTTGTATATTATTGACAATTATTGGGGGCAAGATTGGTTCATGGGTCACAAAGCAAATCCGTGTTTTTTGTATAAAACAGATTTTATATATATATATATATATATATATATATATATATATATATACACACACATACATACATATATGTATATGTATATACATATGTATATGTATATGTGTGTGTGTATATGTGTGTGTATACACACACACACACACACATACATACACAGTACCTGAACAATGTGTGTCTGTCTATGTAGGTTTACATGTGCATGCATACATATAGCAGTAATATTAAATATTCATGGAGTAAGTGCTTAAGGGAAAAATAATGTAGTAAAAGGCTTCCTGCCTGGGAAGGAAACACTCATGAAAAGGCTGACAAGTGATCATAATGATTTTATTGAAATTCTACCTCACTTTAACACCTACAAAATGTTGAAAACATACTTCAATACATGAATTCAGTTGAAGTTATTTAAAACATGTAAATGATAACACCGAAATAATAATCATATTACCCAAACAACTGAAAGAGTACATAAGATATCATGGAATGTCATCTCCCAACATTTGTGTAAGATAAAAGTGACCATGAAAAACATCATGAAAAAATCTACATCTTCCTTCAATAGCACATACTCAGCTGTGTTGATGTTAAACTGACTCTTGTTAACAGCTACCATGCCAAGGACAGTCACAGACCACTCTGTAGGGCCCATTGCAAATGCACCACTCCAGGATTCTTTTCTTGTTCTGCACTTGAAGATTTTGGATTTATTGACAAGGGTAATAAAACAAGTCACCTAAATCGGCAAAATCATAATCATTTTGTATTTTGTTAAATTTCATAAGATTATAATAATCGTCATAATAAGCAAATACTTTTTTGGTGCTGGGACTGTATGATTAATAGGTGTCTATTTTGAAAATATTAATCCAAAGCCAAAATTACTAATATCCCCATTTGCTTTTGAACTGTGAGGAAATGAGGCAATGCAAGCAATGAACATTCCAGATAATTTTACCGAGTATGTTATGGAAGGAACCTTCCTTTAAAGAAACGTAAAACAATATCTTAAGCGATTTAAGCAAGAAAAACTCAGAAGTATTTGCAAGTGAACAAAGTGGCTCTGGGGACATCTGGAGCTTTGCATTCTTGACATTCACCTTCACTCTGAGACTTTCTCGTGGAGGTGCTTGTCATCACGGCCCAGTCACCCAAAGAGTCTAGACGGTTGGTCTTTAGCTTTAATGAGGCTGATGTCTCCTTGGCATGTGGTCATGGTTAGATGTGAAGTGGAAAAATAAATTTAGAGAAGGCAGTTTCATGAAATGTTTTTATATAATTTTAAATAATATAGATTATAAACCTCGAAGTGGACAATTCTGCATGAAGGGGGTACAAAACATTACATGATATGATGCTTATAAAAAGTAACTTCTTTAACTGAGAAAGAACCTAAAAGACTATTTAATATCATCCCCTTATTTTTCTTCATGAAGCAAGAGAGAGTAAGCATGGTATATTGTTGAGAGTCTGCAAGTGTTTAATCGTTATTGGGGGTCCCTGCTGTCAGACTCCCAGGCTAGAAATCCCATATCCTCTAATTTCTATCAGCGATACTTGGGCAAGTTATTCATCATCACGATTAATAATAACAACTCCCTCCATGTGAGGGATCTAACTCAGGTAAAAATTTAAGAATATGTCTGACATATAGTGAGCACTTAATAAATTGTAGATACTATTATTGTTTGGTGAAAATCCAGGTCTAACATAAAACGAGACTCCACACCAAAGTGTGAGCTCCGTAAGGACAAAGAGTTATTCAATCTGTAGTGACAACCTCAGTGGCACTTAGAACAGTGCTTTCCAAATGGAGATCATCAGTGATTACTGAGGGAATGGATGTTCTCTTTGGTCTGCTTCTTTTTTCATTATAAATATTGCTCTGTTGTACATTTAAAATACTCTGTACATTTAAAATTGCTCTAGTGTACATTTAAAGTACTCTGAGAATAGGATGGCGTAGTAGAATTTAACTTAGGACATTTACTAACTCATCGGAATATGTTTCAGCCCATAATTTTATTTTAGTGTATAAAACATCTATTTCTAGATTCCAAAATACATTTTAGTAATAGCTAATCCTACCTGTGAAAGGAGAGTGATTTCCCAATGACAGCATGGATATAAAAAGCTTGAAGGCTTTATAACAGAATTGTCACTTACGGAACAAACCCTTATATTCAATTATTCCTTAGCAGAAAGTCATTCAGACTATAAAAAGCCACTATTGCTTTATTCTTTTAAAAGTCCTAAGCTCATCGAGGATGTAATTTGTGCCCAACACTCCGTATCATCAGGGAATTGAATCTCCCAAGAAAGATGAAGCAATGGGATTCATTATTTTAACTTATGCCAGAATGTCCTAGTATTTTGGGGCTTGCAGGAAATATTGTTTTCTTGTTTACGACATGCAAGATAAAACAATGCATGGCATAGCGAGCAAGTTTTGAAGTCTGGAAAACCATTTGAAGATCAATTAACTTTGCTGAACTTGGAGTAGTTAGTTACTGATTCTAAGCCTGATCCTTTATCTTTTTAATAGATACAATAATAAATAGCTACAGGAACACTGTGGATATAGATATTAAAGATGTGCTGGTGGTTTTCTCTTTGTTGCTTTACCCCATCTAGCCCTATTGTCTTTTCTTCTCTACCTTGCTTTGTGCACCTGGAACTTAACCCTTATAGCTTGCATCGATAAAGTCCTTTGTAACTAATTTTCAACTGAATTTGGACAGTGAGAGGAAGCAGCAGGATGTCTGAGGTGGGAGGAAGAGAAAAGTAACTCAGTCGTTTTTTATTCTTGCCAGCTTCACAATCAAGGTGCTGAGGTGGCTACATCATTCCAAGCAAACTCTTGCTAACATGTTTATTGGAGAAGAAGCTGGCTAGGGACTTTCCTCCTGGTACCAGATCTCGCTGGGCTCTGGTGACAGTAGCCACTGCCTGGACAATACAGAACTGGAGTAGACATGACACATAAACAGAGTCACGTAAATAAATAATAATGCCAGAAGTAAAGATGACATGAGAAAAAAATAGATCATGGTTGATGATTAAAGAGCAATTGGATTGGAGTTAACTTAGACAAGTGGTCAGGACATGGCTTTCATAGAAGTTGTTGTTTTAAAAAAAAAGATCTGAATGAAGTGATAAACTAAGTGATTCACTTCGAGGTCTAGGGGAAGAACATTCTAGGCAGGCGGAACACTATGTGCGAAGGCCCTGAGATAAAAAATGTGCTCAGAATGTTCAAGAAACATCTAGATGGTCAATGTGCCAGGAGAGGAACTGAGAATCAGTGGTCGAACATTTTGGAGAAGGGACTGGGAAGACATCATACATGATCTTGTAGACTCTGGTAAGAAGTTTTGATTTTAGCCCAAGTATGATGGAATATCTGAAACTATTTTACGAAGGAAATAATATGATGTGATTATGTTTGAAGAAGATCACTGGCTTGTGTTGGAAGATATAGAATAAGGAAACTCATTACAGTAGCTTCTGTAAGAAATAATTTTGTCTTAGACTCTGCTGGCAGTAGAGGAAAAGCTACCAAACTGCTTTAAGATTCAATATGTAACATTGGAAGGTAGTGTAGATAAGATTTCTGATAATTAAATATAAAATGTGAAGTCAAGGGTATGAGATAAACTAAAATAAAAATATAAAATATGTATGAAAATTGAGATAAATTAGGATATTGTGAGATAAAAATATTAGTGAGATCAAAGGAGACATTAGGTGAAGAGACAACGCAGACTATTACGGCCTGATTTGGAATAAAGGAGATGGATGGACAGATCGCCGGAGGACCAGGGGAAGTTTGTTGCTCTTGGAGAGTAAGTACGAAATGAGGAAGAAACTGAACATGAATAAATATACAACAGGCTCTCTAGACGTATATGCTACTGAATTACAGAAGATTTGCCTTCTCTGACGATGGTAGAACCAGTCTGCAGAGTCACCATTCTTCCCACTTCCTAGTCAAACATTCATGTCACAATCAGACTATGATGGCCATGTTTGACATCAGGAGTTCCATTTCCATAGTCTGATCAGGGACACCGATAAGCTAAGCCAAATTCCATGTGCGCTAGCAAAGTTAAGGTGGAAGTTGCAAGGCAGCCAGCACAGTATGTTGCATGGACTCGAAATATGTTTCTCAAATGTATCATGTGTCCACTTTAATCAACACCAACAAAAACCTAAAGCGAGTATTGAAACTCCTCTCTCTAGGAAAATAACAACGTCCTTACACCTCTCTTTTCAAAAGCAGTTTGTTTGAGTGTCCATTTATTTTGTCCTTCTTAGATTACATACAATTGATTTCTCTTTTTGTATCTGAAAAATTCTCCTCCTTTTATTAGAGAATATGAAGATGAAGATAGTCCCCCAGCACAACAGCCCTGAGGTAACCAAGTTTATTCTGCTGGGACTGACCAGCCAACGAGGGCTGCACCTCATCCTTTCTGTGCTGTTTTTCCTGATTTACCTCATCACCCTGCTGGGAACTTCGGACTGATTTCATTAATAAGATCCACTCCCTGGCTGCAAACCCCCATGCATTTTTTCCTCACCCATTTAGCAGGTGTGGAAAATTTTTATTCCACTGATGTCATTCTCCAGAAGCTTGTTACTTTCTTTTCTGAGAAGAAAATCATTTCCTACTCGGGGTGTCTGGCTCAATGTCTTATTCTGGTGACTCTGCTCCTTACTGAATACTACACACTCGGTACCATGTCCTATGACAGGTACGTGGCAATCTGCAGTCCCCTGCATTGCAACAGCAGAATGTCCAAGCCACTGTGCATCTGCCTGGTCACTTTCTCTACTTCGAGGGTTCTTTGGTGGGCATAATTTTATTGACCTCTCGCTTGTCATTTTGTGGACCCAACACCATCAACCACCCCTCTTAATGTTGACATGTTCTGACACTTACGTAAAGCAGACTGCCCTGTTTCTGTCTGCAGAGTTTAACCTCACATGTTCCCTACTTAGAATGAGTCAGTTGAGGCATATGTGTGATTTTGTCAGTTCTTTGGAGGAATAGTTGCCGGCAAAAGGAAAATGTATTTAGGGATAAGATTCTATATTTAGCTAGATATGTTGAAAAAATATGTTCACTGTAGACACCGATCTGGTGTAAAAATAAATGTTTGTATGAAAGCATTAATAAATAAACAGCTTTAATGTGCCAAGGTTACATGTTTTTTCCTCATCAATAGGCCACAAGCACCTTTCTGCCATTCTGGAAAAATTTCTTAACACACCCGTAACTTTTTAAAACTAAGCGGTCCTCTCTCGGGCCTCCATACCATACATCTCCCCGTTGGATCCGGAGACTGAGCTATAGCAATACTGTGAATACCTAATATTTTTTCACATTTTCCAAATAATTTACGATAGATGTATGTATAGCCATATTTGATTTGTATGTATCTGAATGCATACACTTTATAAATTGAACCATGATTGCATAATTTCTGGGTTGAAAATATTAGGTATCTAGGAGACTCTGATTTGCATTCTTCTAAGATAAATTTGAAGAGGAAAAATAATTAAGGTAGAATTTTTCTACTAGAATATAAAATATCTTAATCTTCATTAACTATAAGAATTTAGGTTAAAATACATATACAGATTGGTCAAAGAAGAAATAGAAATAGATTTATTTAGTGTGCAATGAAAATAATGTCACAAATCAGTGGAAAAATAAATGGTTGCTTAATAAGTGCAGGAGAGAATGGGTTAAAATGTGAGGGAAAATGTTATATATAATATTATAACATCAAACAAAATTGCATCTAAAATAATTTAAGATATTTCTGTAAAATATGACTGAAAAATCAATAACAATATAGATGTTTGCTTATTTAATTTTAGGATGCATAAAAGCTACAAAATGAAAAATAAAAATATAAATATTTTTATGTGAGTAATCATCAGAAATAACATGAACAGCAATCATCAAACTTATGGATATGCCTTATTCTTAAAACATATATTTTAATTCTTCTGTTCAAATTAAAACAGATTTCTTTCCAAGGAATTTTAGTTGAGACAACGAAGAAGCAAATAATCTTAAATGGTATTATCTAATAATAAATGTACAGTGAAATGGTTATTCTGAAACATTAAACATCATCAGTGATTAGTGTAAATGGTTGATGCTTTGATGATTTCTGGAGAAAATGTACCCACAAAAGAATTTAGCAAAAGCTTTAAAAATGTTCAAAGCATTGAAATCAGGAATTTCATATTTAGAAAACTACCCTAAAGGAACAGTCAGAAGGATGTGTACATAGAGGTATGAGTCAGCAGTAACAACAGCACATCGATAGAACGGCATAATGATTTTGTAATATAAATTAAGTGGAAAAAGTATATACACAAAACACAGAGTAGCTTTCTTTTAACAGGATGTTGCAAGTAAATTTTACTTTTATTCCAAAATTGAAATTGAACTTTATTCTAAAATGGAAAAATATTTCAGCATTTTCCAATTCTCTTTCTACAATAGATTTGTAATATTTTCATACTTAAGTTCAAATATGATTTGATGCCGTGTATTATACTACATTAAAAATGATGTACACTAAAAATAGTCTTGTGAAAATGCAAACATCTTACTATCAAGTGAAAACTATGTTCAATTTGTTTTATGAATTCTAAGAATATATATGCTTATCAATTTTATGAGAAAATATAACAAAATACAAATAGAAGTCCATTGGGTTAGGACATATAAGAAATAAATATTACTTCCTCACATCTGTCTGTAATTTAGTTATTCATAGTGAACATATTTGATAGAAACAGCCTTATTTAATCAACTGAAACTGAAGAATACAGCCAAATTTTTTAAAACTGCAGGTCATCTGGGTAATTTTATGGAAAATAATTTAAACATGTTACAATAAATATAGCAGTTGATATCAGATGAGCATTAAGTCTTGTAGTCTTAGTTAAAATCAAAGTGCACAATATTAGAATGCCAAATGTTTAAGGAATTTAAAGAAAGTTTATTATGTGTTTCAATATGAGGTCATCCAGTTGACTAATAATGCATGATGAATGTGGATGAATTATGTATCTCTTTATATAATTTTCCTTACTACTGATTTTCTCAATAGAATTTTGAAAACCACTGGAATAGGCTTGTCTAGAAAATACGATTCACAGTTATATGAGCCAAATTAAATATTGGGTGTTCTACTCCAGAAACATGTATATGCACTTACTCACGTGTACACTATTTCAAGGCATTCTTGGGTCTGCAGAAGCCAATTGACAGACTCTATTACCCTTAATAATTTCACGTAAGTCTGAGCTACAACAAGAAAAATGTATCTAGAATGCCATTATACTATTTAATGATTAAATTTGATCCATATTTCTGAACTCTCATGAACAGAGGTTGACAGTTTATTTTCAAATTTGAGCACAAACAGTATTTAGAAATAGACAAAAGTTTCTCAGGATCAGTATAATGTGAGTTGGGGAGAATAGTACAGAAAGTTTAAACCTATTGGTGATCCATTTATTAAAAGTTTCTTTAAGGTGATTCCAGCAACTAGTGAGGCACCATCGATATTGATGTATATCACACTGAATAATAAACTATTTCATAACTTTTTAAAAGGATAAAACTAATCATCTTATTTAACCCTCACTATGGCTTTGAAGACCATACAATTCAGAGAAGATGGATTTCCAATGTTCTCATCACAGTGAGTTAATTACATCACTCTGAGGTACTTATTAGCAAACTTACTCCCTAGGAAGTAAAGAAATGAAAATATTATATGGAATTACCAAATACTGACCAATTTATTTTCAGAGTCTCTGGTAAAGAAAATGATTTTTAATTTCAATGTTACAGTTTTTAAGAGAAAAATTTCTCTTGAAAGTATAAATTTTGAGGAGAATTTAGTTAATATCACTAAGAATTCATGAAGATAAATAAATCATGACTATAAGGTGGTAGGTGTGTCCCCTGAAAGGAGTCACTATCTTAACACAGACACAGTAATATCAAATTGACAGATGCCTAAACTACAATTTTACGAGATTTCCCTTAATCATTTGCTGCAAGGCATGGATCACATCCTTGTTCCTTAGACTGTAGACCAACGGGTTCAACATTGGGCTCAAAAAAGTATAAAAGACTGCAATTACTTTGGACTCCTTTACAGACTTCTCGGATGGGGGTCTTAAGTACATGCAGAAGAGGGTTCCATAAAATACAGTGACTGTTGCCAGGTGGGAACCACAAGTAGAAAAGGCTCTGTGCCTGCCTTCAGCAGAACGCATCCTCAAGATGGCTGCAGTAATGAAAAGGTAGGACAGGAGAATGATGAAGAGAGAGCTCGACAGAGTAAAACCAGCAACTATAAACATTGCCATCTTTTTGACGTAGGTGTCAGTGCAGGCCAGCATTAGAAGTGGAGGATCGGCACAGTAGAAATGGTTGATTTCAAGAGAGCCACAGAAGGACAAGTGAAAAGTCAGCAGTGCCTGAGAGAGTCCATTCAGGAAGCCAAAAGCATAAGGGACCATGACTAGAGAGATACAAATATCCTTGGACATTCTGGTAGTGTAATGTAAAGGGCTGCAGATGGCTACATAGCGATCCAGTGCCATTGAAGCGAGGATATAAAACTCAGTGATCACCAGGGCGATGAAGAGAAGACATTGCATGAAGCATCCAGCATAGGAGATGGTCTTCTGGTCTGAGAGGAAATCGTACAGCATGTTGGGAGTAATATTGGAGGAATAGCAAATGTCTACAAAGGAGAGGTGGCTAAGGAAGAAATACATGGGGGTTTGGAGGTGGGAATTGGTCCTGATCAGCATGATCATGCACAGATTCCCTGCCAGTGTAATTAGGTAGATGACCAGAAACACCCCAAACAGGATCTTCTCTAGTACTGGGTCATCCGTGAGTCCTAAGAGGATGAATTCTGTCACTATAGTGTGGTTTTGGGAAGTCATCTTCTTATTCCTTGAAAACTGAAAGTGACAAAGAACGTGAAGAATTCTGTGTGATCCAGATTCTGCATTTATTTTATCCATTTCATCATTTCATCATTGATTTATCCATTATAGGGAAATTTCCCTTTTTCAGTAGACACATCAGAATGTCTGCATAAATCTGCTCACATTATATCTTTGTGTTATCTCTCTTTCAATATATCAAAATGCACACATTCTCTCTCATATGTACATAATTATATACTTATATGTAATTATATATTAATTTATATGTGTAATGTAATATAAAACATATATGTATATAGCCATACATTTATACCTGTCTTCTTAGGGAACTTCATATTTGACATATTTTTCAAATATTGTGAAAAATTAAAGCCAAAGGGATGAAACTCAGATATGAAAAAACAGCAAGTCCTTAACATTATTTAAATGAATGAATGATGGTAGTTGGATTTTTAGGGTCCCTCCAGCCAGCACAACATTTTCACTTGAAATCTTAGTTGTTTGACTTAATTTCATTTAGAGGACATTGTGAAATTTCTCTCTTGATACATGGATAAGAACGTACAGAATGAGAACTGTTCTCTCTGCTTTGTAAGTTCACTCACTCATTCATGTACACTGAAGATTTTGATATTTTTTTTGTTCTCGGTTCTGGGGTTACGGCATGAATAAATCTCCCATCCTCATGGAGCATACACTGCAGGAGAAGGACATTATTATACACATAGACAAAAATACATATGATAACGTCAGTTACAAGCATGTATTATAAAGGAGTGAAGGCAGGATTTTTTTGCACATTAGTGAGATACTAATCTTCGCTCAATGGATAAAAACATATTTAGGGGAACAAATGTAGAAAATTACCTACCTGTATAGTTGACTTACCATATTTTGTGAAAAACAGGGAGGGAAGATTTATAGTGTATTTTCAAGTATATTCCCTAGTGTATGTTTTAAATAATTCAGAAGATCAATTAAATTAATCTTTGTTCCTCAGGGGCATAGCCTTAATTTGATGCTCTGGGAACTATATTCTCCTCTAAAGCTAACACACTTACCCAACATTTATATACACTGCTTGATACTGTGCATAGGATCTTTAACACATAGGAAGAAATCAACTATCACTTTTAATACTCTGGATTGAGGAAAATATGGGTAGATAAGTTTTGCATTTACAGTATGGAAAAGAGCGGGAAAGTCCAGTCAGTAGGCCTCAATGTTTCTGATGTGAGTTAGGGAGAAATTACAGAAAGTTTATAAATAGTGAGGCGAGGTCATCTAATGAGAGTGAGGAGAAGAAAAGTGAGAGATGTGAGGAGGAGAAAGACTAGGAAAGCCCCAGACTGGAAAAAATGTTCACCTGACGTCATTCTGACAAAGGACTTGTGTTCAGAATGCATGAAGATCTTCCACAATAAACTGATAAGCCCGTTTTTAAAAAGTCTAGGTGAATAGACACTTCATGAAAGAAGATATGTAAACAACTGATAACCACATGAAGATAATTTCAACATCTATAATTTTCAAAGAAATGCAATTATATCTACAATGGAATACCACTCCACAGCCCCACCAATGGCAAGAATTTTTAAATTGATAATAAATTGATAATAAATTGAAAAGATAATGACCATTTCAAATAATTATAATCTCAGAATAAGTCACTTGATGGAGTATAAAATAATTTAAATGCTTTGGAAAACTGGCTGTTCCTTATGAAAGTCGCAGTCCCTTTAAAACTATGGTTTAGTAAGTATTAATTACTTATTCAAGAGAATAAAAAGGACATAATCATAAAAAAACTCAAATGTGTATTGGCAGATACAGAGATTTTTAAAAATTGATATATCCATATAATGGAATACTACTCAGCAATAAAAAGGAACAGACTATTAATACAATTTAAAAGAATCACAAAAACATTGTATAGAGAGGAAGATCAACTTTCCGAATGGCAGAGTCATTACCTTACAAAACCTGATTCTCCATAAAAGCAATGAGAATGCTTGTAAAAGTTGTCTAAGGAACAAGCATGTGATCCATGCCTTGCAGCAAAGGACTATGGGAAATCTCTTTCATAAATATGGAGTTTAGGCATCAGTTAATTTGAAATTACTAAGTGTCTGTGATAAGATAGTAATTATAGCCTAGAAATGAGTAACAGGGCTTCTGACCGAAATAGAGTTCCTGGTTCCAATTTCCGTTTAAAGATCAGCTTGATTTAGTCTATGGCTTATTTCTTCTATTCTCTTGACTAATCTGTACATATATTTTAAACCAAATTATTATAAATTATGTATATTTCAAATATGTTAATTTCTGATGGAGAAATTCTATCTTCATTATTCTTCCCTTCAAATTTATCTTAGGAGAATGCATATCAGATGCTTCTAGCTAGCCCATATTTTTAACCTAGAAGTTATATTATATGATGATTCATCTAAAAAGTATATGCACACATATACATGAAAATCAAATATGGATATATACATAGTAATATCTCTTGTAAACTATTTGGAAAATATGAAAAAATATTTTAGTTTTAGTAGCATCGATATAGCCTGGTCCCCAGATTCAGAGGAGAGATGTATAAAATGGAGGCCATGAAGAAGTCTGCTTAGAAATGAAAGTTTACAGGCAGATTAAAATTTTTGGCCAGAAAAGCAGAGAGATGCTCGTAGCGTATAATGAAGAGAAAACATTTAACTTTGACACATTAACGCTGTGCATTTGTTAACACTTTTACACATTTAGTTTTCACTATAATAGTGTGCATAATGCAACATTATTTTTCAACAAGGATGTCTAAATACAGAATCATATTCCTAATGAGTTTGTCCTTTACTAGCAACTGTCCCCCAAAAGAATTGACATGCCCACAGGTTTCGGAAAATATTTGTGCCAGATAAAGTAATGTAATAAACATTAAGATATGATAAATTCAAAGAAATCACTCAAAGCACTAAAACACTATCATATAAATAAATTTAAAAGTTGAGTATAGAATATTGATAAATATAGAAAAATGCTAACTCAATGAGTCAAAATATTAGTAGTCAGATGTGAAATAAGATAAGATTTTGTGTGTTTATATTCAAGAGAATTTAAGAATACTGGCATTTTATACTTTGAAGGTGTCAGGAAAAAGAATAATATACAGTTTTTCTGAAAATCAATTTAACATGTTTCAGCGATCTTCAGCCTTTTTGGCACTAAGGACCAGGGCTCCTACAAGAATCTAATGCCTGATGATCTGAGGTGGAGCTGAGGCGGTGATGCTAGTGCTGTAGAGTGGCTGCAGATACAAATGAAGCTTAGCTCACTCACCTGCCGCTCATCTCCTGCTGTGCGGCCAGGTTCCTAACAGGCCATGGACAGGTACCCATCCGTGGCCTAGGGGTTGGGGACCTCTGTTTTAAGGAGTCTTAAAAATTTTTGTACACTTTTAGTCAGCTATTTTAATTTTAAGAATGTGCTAAAGGCTTAATAAGACACCCGGAAGAAGCTTTTCATTGTAATGTGTGTTTTATAATTGAGAAAAGGGAAGTAAGTGCTATATTACATTCAGGCAGCCCTCACTTTACACACTACCATGTTAACTGCAATTTATGCAGATTGGAAATGTGTCCCTGCTTTGCCTGGATCTCAGTTACCACAGCACTGTGCAAAGTGAGGATGCCTGCATTTAATGATCGGCCAAGCAAAGGCAGATGCCAGACAGAACAGAAGCTGGTTACATAACTGGACGCCCTGCAAGGGTCTGCTGGCTGGAATCATAGAGGACGGAGTGGCTATCAATGTGACAGATTATTGCATTAGAATATTATACAGATATTAAAATGAAGATGCTCCCAGTTATGAGAAGGACAAATGATTTTGTATAGCTTTTTATAAAAAAAGAATGGTACAAAAATAAATACATTGTGGTAACTTTGTAAAATACTAGGATTAAGGAAAACTGGGACTTGTTCTTTATGTACTAATTATTAATGCAAAACAATTATTAATTTTATAAGCAAGAAAACAAGCAAACAAAAAGTGCATATTTCCAATATCATCCAAATCGCATGGCATAAGATTAAAGGATTTTATTTACTAATGTTAGAATTTCAATATGAAAGTAGGACAAAGCAGGGGTTCAAAACAGTTCTATAACAGGATTAAACTGGAAGGTCATCCAGGTTCCTTCTAATTCAAACTACTATTACTTTCCCCTTAAAAATATTTTGCTTATGATTATTTTGAGATTCTTTGGTGATACGTAAAGCTTATATGTTTGTTAGGTGTGGGAGTTAAGATCAAGTCAATACCATTCTCTACCCACAATATTTTAATCTGGAAACAAAATGTTTCTTACATTTAGAAGTTTACCTCTTAGGAGAAATTTCCTTGAAATAAAGGATTTTTCTTCTTTTAAGCATTAAACGAACATCATAGTAGCTGGCATACTATGGCATTGAGAAGTGAAACAAATTAGAGTTCCAATAAATTCTACCTAATGCATGAATGCTTTCTGCGTTAAATTTATATCTACTATATTCACACATACATTCAATAAAATGAACACTCCTAATGTGATTGAGGATTTAGGAAAATTCAGGTATTCATTTGCTGGTGGTAATTTTACATATGAGTATGTCCAAAAAGAATAATATAAAAAGAAGTAAGAACAATACTGTGGAAATCTTAATATAGGAAATGAGCTAAAGCACTAATTTTTATTTATGAAGATTTTCTTAAAGAGGAAAAAATCAAAACTCTCTATATATTGAAAGGAGACTTATAAACTACAATATGTCATATTAACAATAAATTATATTATACACTTAAGAAAAAGCCTAGTTCATAGAGTATAGTGGACTATGCTTAACGCTATTATCTAAACGTAAAGCCTTATAACCATATGTTCATGCATACAGACCACCTGTAATTTTAAAATTGTTGATGGATAGACGAGAACTGAAAAGGAATATGCAAATTTTATAACAATAGTTGTTAATATGTAGGAACAAAATGATACATAAAAGTCTTCTGGAAGAAGGGGAAATTTTAAATAAGAACTAGATATCCTCCATTAGGAAAGAAATCTGTTTTGATTAAAGGAAAAATAATGAAGCAAACCACAGGGTCATAAAAACATAGAAAATATATGTTCTTTGTTGAAATAATAAAATACAGATGGTATTATGTTCACTATAAAGAGACATAAAAATATTCTAAACATGTACTGAGAAAAAAAACATTGAAATTAGAGATATGAGCTTTTTTGAAGAAGATAATTAGCTTTTATTAAAGGAAACTATATAATATATTGTACAAAAGTAGAACATTTTAATATTCAGTATCTACATTGTAAAGCATTTCATTTTGCTGTTAGGAGTAGCTTAGCCATGCTCAGTATTGGTGACCTTGGCAGTGAAAGGAAGAACTTAAAAGCAAACCGATCAAATGGAAATGAGCTCTTGAGTGAGACTAAAAACATGACCGGCTTAATCATAAACAGCTGACTTCTGTGTTGTGTTTCTTGCCGATTATAATTTATAAATTCTCTTATTTATTATTCCATTAGACTCTCACTTAATCCCAAACTATGCATGCATAAACATAATACTGTTATTTCAGGGAATTATAGTCAAGCACAACCAAGAAGGGATACTTTTTGATTATTTTGTGACTCATTTTTTTTTTTAATTTGGAGATTGTCAAAATAGAACTTTTCTCCATTGCACCAAGGATTTCATGAACATCCCTCTCAAAGCCTGTTTCACATCATCGTTCCTCAGGCTGTAGATGAACAGACGCAGATGGGGACTCACAAAAATACAAAATGCTGCCACAATATTCTCTTGCTCAAAGACCACTCATTTGTTGGTATCAGATCAGGCAGAAGAGAGACCCATAAAACATATCCGTCAAGTTGTCAGGTGGGGGCCAGAGGTGGAGAAGGCTTTGGGCTCTCCCTCACTGGAATGGATCCTCACGATAGTGATGAAAATGAAAACATAAGACATGAGGATGATGAATCGAGAACATGTGAGGTTAATCCAGCAGACAGAAACAGGGCAGTCTGCTTTATGTAAGAGTCAGAACATGTCAACATTAAGAGGTATGGGTCAGTGCACAGAAATGGTTGATGGTGTTGAGTCCACAAAATGACAAGCGAGAGGTCAATAAAATTATGCCCACCAAAGAACCCTCAAGGTAGGGAAAGTGACCAGGCAGATGCACAGCGGCTTGGACAGAGAAGAAAAGACAATAGGGCTAGATGGGGTAAAGCAACAAAGAGAAAACCACCAGCACATCTATAATATCTATATCCACAGTGTTCCTGTAGCTGTTTATTATTGTATCTATTAAAAAGATAAAGGATAAGGCTTAGAATCAGTAACTAACTACTCCAAGTTCAGCAAAGTTAATTGATCTTCAAATGGTTTTCCAGACTTCAAAACTTGCTCGCTATGCCATGCATTGTTTTATCTTGCATGTCGTAAACAAGAAAACAATATTTCCTGCAAGCCCCAAAATACTAGGACATTCTGGCATAAGTTAAAATAATGAATCCCATTGCTTCATCTTTCTTGGGAGATTCAATTCCCTGATGATACGGAGTGTTGGGCACAAATTACATCCTCGATGAGCTTAGGACTTTTAAAAGAATAAAGCAATAGTGGCTTTTTATAGTCTGAATGACTTTCTGCTAAGGAATAATTGAATATAAGGGTTTGTTCCGTAAGTGACAATTCTGTTATAAAGCCTTCAAGCTTTTTATATCCATGCTGTCATTGGGAAATCACTCTCCTTTCACAGGTAGGATTAGCTATTACTAAAATGTATTTTGGAATCTAGAAATAGATGTTTTATACACTAAAATAAAATTATGGGCTGAAACATATTCCGATGAGTTAGTAAATGTCCTAAGTTAAATTCTACTACGCCATCCTATTCTCAGAGTACTTTAAATGTACACTAGAGCAATTTTAAATGTACAGAGTATTTTAAATGTACAACAGAGCAATATTTATAATGAAAAAAGAAGCAGACCAAAGAGAACATCCATTCCCTCAGTAATCACTGATGATCTCCATTTGGAAAGCACTGTTCTAAGTGCCACTGAGGTTGTCACTACAGATTGAATAACTCTTTGTCCTTACGGAGCTCACACTTTGGTGTGGAGTCTCGTTTTATGTTAGACCTGGATTTTCACCAAACAATAATAGTATCTACAATTTATTAAGTGCTCACTATATGTCAGACATATTCTTAAATTTTTACCTGAGTTAGATCCCTCACATGGAGGGAGTTGTTATTATTAATCGTGATGATGAATAACTTGCCCAAGTATCGCTGATAGAAATTAGAGGATATGGGATTTCTAGCCTGGGAGTCTGACAGCAGGGACCCCCAATAACGATTAAACACTTGCAGACTCTCAACACTATACCATGCTTACTCTCTCTTGCTTCATGAAGAAAAATAAGGGGATGATATTAAATAGTCTTTTAGGTTCTTTCTCAGTTAAAGAAGTTACTTTTTATAAGCATCATATCATGTAATGTTTTGTACCCCCTTCATGCAGAATTGTCCACTTCGAGGTTTATAATCTATATTATTTAAAATTATATAAAAACATTTCATGAAACTGCCTTCTCTAAATTTATTTTTCCACTTCACATCTAACCATGACCACATGCCAAGGAGACATCAGCCTCATTAAAGCTAAAGACCAACCGTCTAGACTCTTTGGGTGACTGGGCCGTGATGACAAGCACCTCCACGAGAAAGTCTCAGAGTGAAGGTGAATGTCAAGAATGCAAAGCTCCAGATGTCCCCAGAGCCACTTTGTTCACTTGCAAATACTTCTGAGTTTTTCTTGCTTAAATCGCTTAAGATATTGTTTTACGTTTCTTTAAAGGAAGGTTCCTTCCATAACATACTCGGTAAAATTATCTGGAATGTTCATTGCTTGCATTGCCTCATTTCCTCACAGTTCACAAGCAAATGGAGATATTAGTAATTTTGGCTTTGGATTAATATTTTCAAAATAGACACCTATTAATCATACAGTCCCAGCACCAAAAAAGTATTTGCTTATTATGACGATTATTATAATCTTATGAAATTTAACAAAATACAAAATGATTATGATTTTGCCGATTTAGGTGACTTGTTTCATTACCCTTGTCAATAAATCCAAAGTCTTCAAGTGCAGAACAAGAAAAGAATCCTGGAGTGGTGCATTTGCAATGGGCCCTACAGAGTGGTCTGTGACTGTCCTTGGCATGGTAGCTGTTAACAAGAGTCAGTTTAACATCAACACAGCTGAGTATGTGCTATTGAAGGAAGATGTAGATTTTTTCATGATGTTTTTCATGGTCACTTTTATCTTACACAAATGTTGGGAGATGGCATTTCATGATATCTTATGTACTCTTTCAGTTGTTTGGGTAATATGATTATTATTTCGGTGTTATGGTGTTATCATTTACATGTTTTAAATAACTTCAACTGAATTCATGTATTGAGGTATGTTTTCAACATTTTGCAGGTGCTAAAGTGAGGTAGAATTTCAATAAAATCATTATGATCACTTGTCAGCCTTTTCATGAGTGTTTCCTTCCCAGGCAGGAAGCCTTTTACTACATTATTTTTCCCTTAAGCACTTACTCCATGAATATTTAATATTACTGCTATATGTATGCATGCACATGTAAACCTACATAGACAGACACACGTTGTTCAGGTACTGTGTATGTATGTATGTGTGTGTGTGTGTGCGTATACACACATAAACACACACACATACATATACATATGCATATACATATACATATATGTATGTATATATATATACATATAAATATATATAAAATCTGTTTTATACAAAAAACACAGATTTGCTTTGTGACCCATGAACCAATCTTGCCCCCAATAATTGTCAATAATATACAAAGCAAACGAGATCCTGAGCTGATTCTTAAAAGGTAAGTAAGATTTGGTGGTAAGAGAGCTCCCTGAGGTAGACGACAGTGGGGAAAATGGACATTGCATTGCAGTTACAGGGAACAGCTCGGAAACAAGCTTGAGTTCAGAGGAGCATGTAGACAGATCCTAGTTTTATAAAGATGTGTGCCATATATAGTTTTACTTCCTTATGTCCATTCGGGTATGAAAACACAGATGAGTTTCAGCAATGATGCATTAAGAGGTATATTAAAAAATGAGATTACAATTTGAAAGAAAATGATATTTAAGAAAATTGTAGTTGAGCTTTTCAAATATGAAAAGACTTGCAGAAAAGCATTGAAAAATATGACCGCCTTTAAATAAAGTAGCTCTATATTAGATATTTCAAACATCAATTGCCTGCTTACAAGGCTACTTCTTTATTTATAAGTTTGAGAGAGGAAGAAGTAGCAGATGACATGATGCAACTAATGGATGAATGACAAAAGGCATGAATTTCTGTTTCCTTTATTTAGACCTCAATTGAAGTGAAGCAAACACAATGTTAAAGGAAAACTACACAGCAGTGACTGAGTTTGTTCTCCTGGGACTGACAGATCGCGCGGAGCTGCAGCCTGTCCTTTTCGTGGTGTTCCTCGTCATCTACCTGGTCACGGTCATCGGCAACGTGAGCATGATTTTGTTAATCAGAAGTGACTCGAGACTTCACACTCCCATGTACTTCTTCCTCAGTCACCTGTCCTTCCTGGATCTCTGTTGCGCCACCACTGTCGCTCCTCAGATGCTGGTTAATTTCTTATCCAAGAGAAAAACCATATCTGTCATTGGTTGCTTTATACAATTCCACTTCTTCATTACCCTGGTGATCACAGATTATTATATGCTCACAGTAATGGCTTATGACCGCTACGTGGCCATCTGCAAGCCCTTGCTATATGGTCTCAGAATGTCCAGATGTGTGTGCATCTCTCTCGTTGCTATTTCTTATGTTTATGGCTTTGCAAATGGTCTGGTACAGACCGTCCTGATGCTTCGTCTCTCCTTCTGTGGACCCAATGAAATCAACCACTTTTACTGTGCGGACCCACCTCTGTTAGTCCTTGCCTGCTCAGATACCTACGTCAAAGAAACTGCCATGTTTGTGGTGGCGGGTTCCAACCTCACCTGCTCTCTCACCTTGATTCTCATCTCCTACATTTTCATTTTCACAGCCATTTTGCGTATTCGCTCTGCTGAGGGGAGGCGCAAGGCCTTCTCCACCTGTGGGTCCCATATGACGGCTGTCACCGTCTTTTACGGGACGTTGTTCTGCATGTATCTCAGACCTCCTTCGGAGGCATCTGTAGGACAGGGGAAAATTGTGGCTGTGTTTTATATCTTTGTGAGTCCTATGTTAAATCCTTTGATCTATAGCTTGAGGAACAAAGATGTTAAAGAAGCAATAAGGAAAGTTGTCCAAAAGAAATTGTTGGATAAATAAAATAGCCATCCTGGGAGCTCCAAACGGAGTATTTTCTCGAAGGCTCTCCAACAGAAGATACCGTTAAAGTGTGTAGAAGTACCTATATTCTCTCCACAGTCTATGTCCTTCATTTCTTCAGAAGGCACATGAAACCAACTTCCTTGATCCATTAGTTGTGCCCATGAGAATGAAAAATAAAAAAAGCTACTTACAGTCTACATTTAGTCCTGTATCTACTCTCTTATTTTGGTAGTCACGATCACAAATATTCCCTACCTATGGTTTTACATATTTTTCAATTTACAATTATATATTCCCTACCTATGGTTTTACATATTTTTCGATTTACATTTAAATATTTTCTTACTTACGGTTTAACCCATTTTGCAAGGTGTTAAACGAATGACGTTCTGCCGACCTTGATCATCATTTCTTTTGTACTCAAACTGGGCCAATATCCGAACTGTAAGTTGCTATATCCTGATTTGAGAGTTCACAGGGAAAACAGCGGCACAAGTGAGATGTGGTGTTATTTTACCCTTCAGGCATTACAGGTGGTACATTGCTTGCTGGACAATTTGCACGCCCATCCATGTCATAGCACCCTACTACTCATTTTTGACATTTCCTCCTGAGACTTACAAAACTGTGGAAGCTAACAATAAATAAATAAATAAATACTACTCTCAGAAGAGATGGAAGCTGAGCAGAGCAGAGTTGTATTAGGTCAATCTAGTTGGTCAGCAGCCCTACAAATGTTTTACTGTTTCACATGTAAAAACAGAGAGGTGTTTGAGGACTTCTCTATTTTATTTTGTAATTTTTTTTTAAACATTGAGATTATATTATTAGGTCATGTCCAGTAATAAACCATTATTTTTCCTTTTAACATTTTATAGATTTTATTCCATCTTTGATGATTAAACTCTAAGTTTTGTCTGATATTCATGTATCTTCATCAGTATTTTTTATTGTTTTTGGTTAGTCGATGTCTATTGTGTATATTTCTACCCTTTTACTTTCAGCCCCTGAGTACTTTTAATTACTAAATTTCATATGTATTTGTGAATATTGGTACTTAGGAATATTTTATAACTCCTTATATTGTGCTTTAAAAAACTTTTCCCTATGCTTTTCCTCCTTTTTTCCAACCATGAATTAAATTTTTTTCTAATTTTTCTTTTTACTTCTTGTTGATTATTACACTTTTTTTTTCATTTTAAATAAATTACCTTAAATATTAATACACATACTTGACCTATCTAAATCTTTATTAATCAGACAATCTGATATGGAATAATAAAAGAAACTTCGAATGTTTTAATTCTGGTTACTTCCCACTTTACCTTATGTACTGTCATGTGGTAGTGTAAAATAAATCATTGATGCTAAAGTATTAGTTAATAATAAACTATTTAAATATTATTATATGTTAGATATGATTACAATTATAATATACTAAATATTTGTTTAATATCAATGTTCCTTTAAATTTAGCCAGATTTGTCAATGAATCTCATTGTTCTTTTTGTATCTCACTCTTCACAAGGGTTTAAGTTACTTTCTGGGTGATATATACTCTTAATTAGTTCTTTCAGTGAGAATTTGAGTGAGATAAATTCTCTGTTTTATTTGTCTGAAGATTTCTTGTTTTAACTTAAATTCTCAAAGAAGAATTCATTTGAGCATGGATCTAAATAGATAGAAACTTGCTTTCAGTACTTAAAATATTTTATTTTCTGGCTTCTGTTAGTTTTGTTATACAGATGATCATTTTACCAGATTATTTGTTATGTCTCTATAGATAAAATATCTTCTTTTTTTACATTGGTAATCTTCACTTTCAGTTTTTGTCTTTGTTGGAATTTAAATATATTTATTTTTTTCCATTTTCAGTGTCTTCTTGGCTGATCTTTCTAAGTCATTTTCTCTTAGTAGATGTTCTCACGGCATCATGTACTTTTAATTTAGAGGACTTTTCACAATTATAATTTTAACATTATCTGTGTGATTGATTCACGGTTGTATCTTCCTCCTGGTTTTCAGAACCATAAAACCAAAGTCCATGTCTGGTTTTGCTCACTATTTTAAAGCTAGCATTTATCACAAAACCTAGAATATAGATAGTTCTCAGCAAATATCTGTTGTGGTAATAACTATTACTATTCCCTTTGCATTATGGTTATCTGAGTGCAAACTTTATTCTCTACCCCTTTCCAACAAGATATCATGAATTCTTAACCATGGAAACCTGATTGTGAAACTTTAAATATGTAAGCCTCATTCTACCCAACTCGAAGTAGAAACTCTTTAAGGACACGATCGTCTTTGACTTTCTCTTGTGCTGTCTACATTGACAGTAGAGTAACTAATATAAGTTTTTCCTGAATGTTTGTTAATTACATGAATAGAAGAAATAGGCCATAGACTAAATCATGCCGATCTTTAAACGGAAATTGGAACCAGGAACTCTATGACAGTCAGAAGCCCTGTTACTCATTTCTAGGCTATAATTACTATCTTATCACAGACACTTAGTAATTTCAAATTAGCTGATGCCTAAACTCCATATTTATGAAAGAGATTTCTTATAGTCTTTTGCTGCAAGGCATGGATCACATGCTTGTTCCTTAGACAACTTTTGCAAGCATTCTCATTGCTTTTATGGAGAATCAGGTTTTGTAAGGTAATGACTCTGCCATTCGGAAAGTTGATCTTCCTCTCTATACAATGTTTTTGTGATTCTTTTAAATTGTATTAATAGTCTGCTCATTTTTATTGCTGAGTAGTATTCCATTATATGGATATATCAATTTTTAAAAATCTCTGTATCTGCCAATACACATTTGAGTTTTTTTATGATTATGTCCTTTTTATTCTCTTGAATAAGTAATTAATACTTACTAAACCATAGTTTTAAAGGGACTGCAACTTTCATAAGGAACAGCCAGTTTTCCAAAGCATTTAAATTATTTTATACTCCATCAAGTGACTTATTCTGAGATTATAATTATTTGAAATGGTCATTATCTTTTCAATTTATTATCAATTTATTATCAATTTAAAAATTCTTGCCATTGGTGGGGCTGTGGAGTGGTATTCCATTGTAGATATAATTGCATTTCTTTGAAAATTATAGATGTTGAAATTATCTTCATGTGGTTATCAGTTGTTTACATATCTTCTTTCATGAAGTGTCTATTCACCTAGACTTTTTAAAAACGGGCTTATCAGTTTATTGTGGAAGATCTTCATGCATTCTGAACACAAGTCCTTTGTCAGAATGACGTCAGGTGAACATTTTTTCCAGTCTGTGGCTTTCCTAGTCTTTCTACTCCTCACATCTCTCACTTTTCTTCTCCTCACTCTCATTAGATGACCTCACCTCACTATTTATAAACTTTCTGTAATTTCTCCCTAACTCACATCAGAAACATTGAGGCCTACTGACTGGACTTTCCCGCTCTTTTCCATATGTAAATGCAAAACTTATCTACCCATATTTTCCTCAATCCAGAGTATTAAAAGTGATAGTTGATTTCTTTCTATGTGTTAAAGATCCTATGCACAGTATCAAGCAGTATATATAAATGTTGGGTAAGTGTGTTAGCTTTAGAGGAGAATCCAGTTCCCAGAGCATCAAATTAAGGCTATGCCCTGAGGAACAAAGATTAATTTAATTGATCTTCTGAATTATTCAAAACATACTCTAGGGAATGTACTTGAAAATACACTATAAATCTTCCCTCCCTGTTTTTCACAAAATATGGTAAGTCAACTATACAGGTAGGTAATTTTCTACATTTGTTCCCCTAAATATATTTTTATCCATTGAGCGAAGATTAGTATCTCACTAATGTGCAAAAAATCCTGCCTTCACTCCTTTATAATACATGCTTGTAACTGACGTTATCATATGTATTTTTGTCTATGTGTTTAATAATGTCCTTCTCCTGCAGTGTATGCTCCATGAGGATGGGGGATTTATTCATGCCGTAACCCCAGAACCGAGAACAAAAAAAAATATCAAAATCTTCAGTGTACATGAATGAGTGGGTGAACTTACAAAGCAGAGAGAACAGTTCTCATTCTGTACGTTCTTATCCATGTATCAAGAGAGAAATTTCACAATGTCCTCTAAATGAAATTAAGTTAAACAACTAAGATTTCAAGTGAAAATGTTGTGCTGGCTGGAGGGACCCTAAAAATCCAACTACCATCATTTGTTCATTTAAATAGTGTTAAGGACTTGCTGTTTTTTCATATCTGAGTTTCATCCCTTTGGCTTTAATTTTTCACAATATTTGAAAAATATGTCAAATATGAAGTTCCCTAAGAAGATAGGTATAAATGTATGGCTATATACATATATGTTTTATATTACATTACACATATAAATTAATATATAATTACATATAAGTATATAATTATGTACATATGAGAGAGAATGTGTGCGTTTTGATATATTGAAAGAGAGATAACACAAAGATATAATGTGAGCAGATTTATGCAGACATTCTGATGTGTCTATTGAAAAAGAGAAATTTCCCTATAGTGGATAAATCAATGATGAAATGATGAAATGGATAAAATAAATGCAGAATCTGGATCACACAGAATTCTTCACGTTCTTTGTCACTTTCAGTTTTCAAGGAATAAGAAGATGACTTCCCAAAACCACACTATAGTGACAGAATTCATCCTCTTAGGACTCACGGATGACCCAGTACTAGAGAAGATCCTGTTTGGGGTGTTTCTGGTCATCTACCTAATTACACTGGCAGGGAATCTGTGCATGATCATGCTGATCAGGACCAATTCCCACCTCCAAACCCCCATGTATTTCTTCCTTAGCCACCTTTCCTTTGTAGACATTTGCTATTCCTCCAATATTACTCCCAACATGCTTTATGATTTCCTCTCAGACCAGAAGACCATCTCCTATGCTGGATGCTTCATGCAATGTCTTCTCTTCATTGCCCTGGTGATCACTGAGTTGTATATCCTCGCTTCAATGGCACTGGATCGCTATGTAGCCATCTGCAGCCCTTTACATTACACTACCAGAATGTCCAAGGATATTTGTTTCTCTCTAGTAATGGTCCCTTATGCTTTTGGCTTCCTGAATGGACTCTCTCAGGCACTGCTGACTTTTCACTTGTCCTTCTGTGGCTCTCTTGAAATCAATCATTTCTACTGTGCCGATCCTCCACTTCTAATGCTGGCCTGCACTGACACCTACATCAAAAAGATGGCAATGTTTATAGTTGCTGGTTTTACTCTGTCGAGCTCTCTCTTCATCATTCTCCTGTCCTACCTTTTCATTATTGCAGCCATCTTGAGGATGCGTTCTACTGAAGGCAGGCACAGAGCCTTTTCTACTTGTGGTTCCCACCTGGCAACAGTCACTGTATTTTATGGAACCCTCTTCTGCATGTACTTGAGACCCTCATCTGAGAAATCTGTAAAGGAGTCCAAAGTAATTGCAGTCTTTTATACTTTTTTGAGCCCAATGTTGAACCCGTTGGTCTACAGTCTAAGGAACAAGGATGTGATCCATGCCTTGCAGCAAATGATTAAGGGAAATCTCGTAAAATTGTAGTTTAGTCATCAGTCAATTTGATATTATCGTGTCTGTGATAAGACAGTGATTCCTTTCAGGGGACACACCTACCACCTTATAGTCATGATTTATTTATCTTCATGAACTCTCAGTGATATTAGCTAAATTCTCCTCAAAATTTATACTTTCAAGAGAAATTGTTCTCATAAAAACTGTAACATTGAAATTAAAAATCATTTTCTTTACCAGAGACTCTCTGAAAAATAAATTGGTCAGTATTTGGTAATTCCATATAATATTTTCATTTCTTTATTTCCTAGGGAGTAAGTTTTTTAATAAATACTGCAGAGTGATGTAATTAACTCACTCTGATGAGAACATTGGTAATCCCTCTTCTCTGAATTATATGGTCTTCAGAGCCATAGTGAGGGTTAAATAAGTTAACTAGTTTTATAATTTTAAAAAGTTATGCAATAGTTAATTATTCAGTGTGATATACATCAATATCAATGGTGCCTCACTAATTGCTGGAATCGCCTTGAAGAAACTTTTAATAAATGGATCACCAATAGGTTTAAACTTTCTGTACTATTCTCCCCAACTCACATTATACTGATCCTGAGAAACTTTTGTCTATTTCTAAATACTGTTTGTGCTCAAATTTGAAAATAAACTGTCAACCTCTGTTCATGAGAGTTCAGAAATACGGATCAAATTTAATCATCAAATAGTATAATGGCATTCTAGATACATTTTTCTTGTTGTAGCTTAGACTTAACGTGAAATTATTAAGAGTAATAGAGTCTGTCAATTGGCTTCTGCAGACCCAAGAATGCCTTGAAATAGTGTGCACGTGAGTAAGTGCATATACATGTTTCTGGAGTAGAACACCCAATATTTAATTTGGCTCATAAAACTGTGAATCATATTTTCTAGACAAGCCTGTTCCAGTGGTTTTCAAAATTCTATTGAGAAAATCAATAGTAAAGAAAATTATATAAAGAGATACATAATTCATCCACATTCATCATGCATTATTAGTCAACTGGATGACCTCATATTGAAACACATAATAAACTTTCTTCAAATTCCTTAAACATTTGGCATTCTAATATTGTGCACTTTGATTTTAACTAAGACTACAAGGCTTAATGCTCTTCTGATATCGACTGCTATATTTATTATAATATGTTTAAATTATTTTCCATAAAATTACCCAGATGACCTGCAGTTTTAAAAAATTTGGCTGCGTTCTTCAGTTTCAGTTGATTAAATAAGGCTGTTTCTATCAAATACGTTCACTATGAATAACTAAATTACAGACACATGGGAGGAAGTAACATTTATTACTTATATGTCCTAACCCAATGGACTTCTATTTGTATTTTGTTATATTTTTCTCATAAAACTGATAAGCATATATATTCTTAGAATTCATAAAACAAAATTGAACATAGTTTTCACTTGATAGTAAGATGTTTGCATTTTCACAAGACTATTTTTAGTGTACATCATTTTTAATGTAGTATAATACATGGCATCAAATCATATTTGAACTTAAGTATGAAAATATTACAAATCTATTGAAGAAAGAGAATTGGAAAATGCTGAAATATTTTTCCATTTTAGAATAAAGTTCAATTTCAATTTTGGAATAAAAGTAAAATTTACTTGCAACATCCTGTTAAAAGAAAGCTACTCTGTGTTTTGTGTATATATTTTTTCCACTTAATTTATATTACAAAATCATTATGCCACTATATCGATGTGTTGTCGTTACTGTTGACTCATATCTCTATGTAGGTATCCTTCTGATTGTTCCTTTAGGGTAGTTTTCTAAATGTGAAATTCTTGATTTCAATGCTTTGAACATTTTTACAGCTTTTGCTAAATTTTTTTGTGGGTACATTTTCTCCAGAAATCATCAAAGCATCAACCATTTACACTAATCACTGATGATGTTTAATGTTTAAGAATAACCATTTCACTGTACATTTATTATTAGATAATACCATTTAAGATTATTTGCTTCTTCGTTGTCTCAACTAAAATTCCTTGGAAAGAAATCTGTTTTAATTTGAACAGAAGAATTAAAATATATGTTTTAAGAATAAGGGATATCCATAAGTTTGATGATTGCTGTTCATGTTATTTCTGATGATTACTCACATAAAGAATATTTATATTTTTATTTTTCATTTTGTAGCTTTTATGCATCCTAAAATTAAATAAGCAAACATCTATTGTTATTGATTTTTCAGTCATATTTTACAGAAATAAATTATTTTAGATGCAATTTTGTTTGATGTTATAATATTATATATAACATTTTCCCTCACATTTTAACCCATTCTCCCCTGCACTTATTAAGCAATCATTTATTTTTCCACTGATTTGTGACGTTATCTTCATTGCACACTAAATAAATCTATTTCTATTTGTTCTTTGAGCAATCTGTATATGTATTTTAAGCCAAATTCTTATAGTTAATGTAGATTAAGATATTCTAAATTCTAGTAGAGAAATTCTACGTTAATTATTTTTCTTTTTCTAATTTATCTTAGGAGAATGCAAATCAGAGTCTCCTAGATATCCAATATTTTTAACCCAGAAATTATGCAATCATGGTTCAATTTATAAAGTGTATGCATTCAGATACATACAAATCAAATATGGTTATACATACATCTATCATAAATTATTTGGAAAATGTGAAAAAATATTAGGTATTCACAGTATTGTTATAGCTCAGTCTCCGGATCCAACGGGGAGATGTATCGAATGGAGGCCTGAGAGAGGACCGCTTAGTTTTGAAAAGTTACAGGTGTGTTAAGAAATTTTTCCAGAATGGCAGAAAGGTGCTTGTGGCCTATTGATGAGGAAAAAAATATGTAACCTTGGCACATTAAAGCTGTTTATTTATTAATGCTTTTATACAAACATTTATTTTTGCACCAGATCGGTGTCTTTAATGAACATATTTTTTCAACATATCTAGCTAAATATAGAATCTTATCCCTAAATGTATTTTCCTTTTGCCGGCAACTATTCCTCCAAAGAACTGACAAAATCACACATATGCCTCAACTGAGTCATTCTAAGTAGGGAACAAGTGAAGTTAAACTCTGCAGACAGAAACAGGGCAGTCTGCTTTATGTAAGGGTCAGAACATGTCAACATTAAGAGGGGTGGGTCAGTGCAGCAGAAATGGTTGATGGTGTTGCATCCACAAAATGACAAGCAAGAGGTTCAATATTACCTGCACTGTGCTCATCATAGATGGGGTAAAAGGGGTCAAATATGTGGTGAGAGAAAGAAATCTAACAATGGACATTGAACTCACAATGCAATATATATATATCTCCGTTACTGTTAAATTGTACACCTGAAACCTACTGGATTTTGTTAACAAATGTCACCATAATAAAAATTAATAATAATAAAAAAGAATCCCAGAGGTAGGGAAAGGGACCAGGCTGATGCACAGTGGCTTGGACATTCTGCTGTTGTAATGCAGGGGACTGCAGATTGTCACGTACCTGTCATAGGACATGGTACCGAGTGTGTAGTATTTAGTAAGGAGCAGAGTCACCAGAATAAGACATTGAGCCAGACACCCTGAGTAGGAAATGATTTTCTTCTCAGATAAGAAAGTAACAAGCATCTGGAGAATGACATCAGTGGAATAAAAATTTTCCACACATGCTAAATGGTGAGGAAAAAATGCATGGGGGTTTGCAGCCAGGGAGTGGATCTGATTAATAAAGTCAATCTGAAATTCCCAGGAGGGTGATGAGGTAAATCAGGAGAAACAGCACAGAAAAGATGAGGTGCAGCCCTCGTTGTCTGTTGAGTCCCAGCAGAATAAACTCGTTCGCTTCAGGGCTGTTGTGCTGGGGGACTATCTTCATCTTCATATTCTCTAATAAAAGGAGGAGAATTTTTCAGATACAGAAAGAGAAATCAATTGTATGTAATCTAAGAAGGACAAAATAAATGGACACTCAAACAAACTGCTTTTGAAAAGAGAGGTGTAAAGAGGTTATTTCCTATAGATGGAAGAGTTTCAATAGATGCCTTAGGTTTTTGTTGGTGTTGATTAAAGTGGACAATACATTTAAGAAACATATTTCAAGTCCAGGTACCATACTGTGCTGGCTGCCTTGCAACTTCCACCTTAACTTTCCTAGCACACATGGAATTTGGCTTAGCTTATTGGTGTCCCTGATCAGGCTATGGCACAGTCTGATTGTGACATCAATGTTTGACTGGGAAGTGGGAAGAATGGGTGACTCTCTGCAAACTGGTTCTACCTTTGTCAGCGAAGGCGAACCTTCTGTAATTCAGTAGCATTACTTCTAGAGAGCCTATTATATATTTATTCATGTTCGGTTTCTTCCTCGTTTCTTACTTATTCTCCAAGAGCAATAAACTTCTCCTGTCTTTTTGTCATCTGTCTATCCCATTTCTTTTGTTCCAAATCAAGAAATAATAGTCTGGGTTGCCTCTTTACTTAATGTCCCATTTGATCTCATTAATATATTTTGTCACAAAATATCTCAGTTTATTTCATATTTCATAATTATATTTCATATTTTATTTTCATTGATCTCAAACCCTTGTCTTCACACTTTATATTTAAATTATCAGTAAATATTGTCTGCTCTACTTTAGAAAAAATTTGTAAAGATCTATGCACCCCAATATTCATAGCAGCACAATTTACAATAGCTAAGATATGGACGCAACCTAAATGCCCATCAAGAGGTGATTGGATAAAGAAGGTATGTTTATATATACAATGGAATATTACTCAGCCATTAAAAAAAATGAAATTCTACCATTTGCAATGAAATGAATGGACCTATGCTGAGTAAAATAAGTCAAACAGAGAAAGATAAATATCATATGATTTCCACTTACATGTGGAATCTAAGGAACAAAAAGAACAAACTAATCAAAAACAGACTCAGAAATACAGTGAACAATTTTTCACGGACAGAGGAGAGTGGGGCTTGGGAGGCTGGGAGAATGGGGTGAAAGGTTAAAGAAGTACAAATTAGTAGTTGATAGATGGTCACGGGGATGGGAGCATGGCATAGGGAATGCAGTCTGCATTATGATATTGGCTAGGCAGAAAACCAGAGGAGAGAAGGAGCAATTAGGGGGATCACTTTATAAACTATATAAATGTCTAACCAATGTGCTGTATACTTGAAACTAATTAAAATAAATAAATAAATTTAAAAGTATTACATTTGGAATCTTAAAACAGCCTCTCAGAATTTCCTCCGCTATCAGTATGGTCTAAGAGAAAATTATCTCTTGCTTAAGCTGGAATAATGAATTTCCTTCTTTCACAATTGAAATATTCAATCTTCCAACCCAAGCCAGTGATCTTTTATAATCAAAGCATGTGACTGACTTTGTAGAATAGTCCAGGATTTTCTATCAACTTGGGTTAAAATCCAAAGTTGTTACCAGAATCTAAAGGGACTGATATTTTCCTACCCACTCTCCAACCTCTCCAACCACTTTCTCTTCAGTCCTCCTTCTCCTGCTCCACTGACCTCCTTCCTAGCTGTTTTTTGAACAAGCTGAACACATTCTTACAACAAGGCCTTTGTACACACTGTTCCCTCTGCCTAGAATACTCTCCCTTCAGACTTATGAAAGGCATTGCCTGGCCTCTTGTCTAAGTTAAACTTCATTCCAAATAGCTCTCTAATCGCCAACCATGATCTATTTTTTCTCTATATCATATATCACTTCAGAAATTATTATTTATTTATGTAAATAATTTTTATGGATATATTTTGCTGTCTGTCCTTCCATTAGAAAAATAGCCATGTGAATATGACATTTGTGTCATATTCCCAGAACTTGCGTGAGTGCCTGAATCATAACCAATACACAGTATCAATTTGTTGAATAAATGAGATAACTTTACCAGCTCACACCAGCTGATTTTTCATACTACGTCTTACTTCTTTGATAGTACCAGTAGAGCTGGAGTTACTACAAAAAACTCGAGCTGCTATATAAAAATGTACAAGAGGGAGCACAGTTATGGGTTTCCTGTAATAACACAAGCTAGTGATAATGGTGCCTGACCAAATACTTGATAATTCCTGGTTCATACTTGTAGATTGGACTTTTGGAAACAGATGGTAGCTGACTCATGACTGAAAAAACAAAAAAGAATTATCGTTAATAACTACAGTAAATTTTGCAAGGCCTGAAGAACAGAGAAAGTTCACACCTTTTAAAGAATAACTATATTGCTTTATTAAAATAATATATTCACAAATCTAACACTTAGATCAGTGGTTATCAACTCTGGCTTCACATTAGAATCAGGTGTGGAGTTTTTAAAAACACTGATACTTGGGGGCCACCTCAATTTAGATGGAGCACACACACTGACATATATTTAATAAGTTTCCACATAACTTTAATGCACAACTAGAGTCGAGTCACTGAATTAGATGATCGAAATGTTGTTTAAACTAAATAAAGAAGTTTTATCCTCTGATATAGCTTACAACTTCCACTTACATTGAATTCTGAGATAGTGTCACAAATTCCCTTTAAGTATAGAACTTGCTGTCATCAATGTATACAAAATATTTTTCCATTAGTTTGAAGAGAGAAAAACTCCAATCACTGACTTTGGCCCTCATAGTATTCTGCTGGTTCGAGAAAGATGGAAAAGAAATTATCTTCCTGAAAGTCTCCATAATTCTATCTTGTCTTTTTGCATTCATGCAACATAAGAGAAAGAAAGAAAACTTTCTTAACAAAGATCACACCACCCTATTATTTATTACACACACAGTCCAGGGCTTGATTTCTGGAATACACATGGAGAAGAAACACAAGGTGGAAGTAAATTTAGTATAACTATATTCCAAGTTATGAGCTGAAATAAGGGAATGAGAGAGAAGAACCTGTGTATGAGCATCCTCACTAAAGTGTTCAGAGTTATAAAAATGCCATCACAGATTGCTTGTGTTGAATGGCGTCTAAGAACTTTTCAGTCTCACATCACATAGCATCATCCACAATGTCACGGGCCTCCACCAGAGGGATACACGCCAAACTGTTAAGGACCCTTCATTCAGTGCTTCTCTCATTCCGAGAGGAAGACAAGTGAGAAACACAGTTCATGTTTAGTGAAGAAATATTGAATGACTGACTAAACAGTGATGTTAAGCAGAGGGTTGGATATTTAAGTTTAATGGAACAGTTTTTTGATACTCAGATCCAAATGAAGGATAGTTGAAGTGAGATTAGTTCAAGTAGACTTAGCACAAATCACTTACAAAAAGATATATTTAGGTTTTGATTCCTGATATATATATATAGAAACTCAAATAACACTTCTGCTTTTTATCTTGTCTAGGTTAGCATTTGAAAGTTGAGCAAAATTCTAGTCCTTCTGAGCCAGGATCATAATAATACTATAATACTACTACTATGAATAGCAATAAAAATACAGTAGTTTATATTATATTTCTTTCATATGATTGAATTAACCTTCCACTTTTGAAATGCATCCACCATTAATGCTTGGTATAAAAAAAAAGTCGATTATGACAAAGAGAAAACAAAGAGCTCTTTGGCCTGGGTGTACAAATGACAGAGGATAGATGAAAGCAGAAGAAGATTTACAGCCTTAGCAGATCTTTCTGAGATAGGCTTTCCCATTCTCCTTTTTGAAGCTTTGGCCCCAAATCAACTTATTGAGTGGCCAAAGTAAAGTAAACCTTGGGCTTAGCTTATTTCAGCAGTATTTACTTGAACTTAAGTTAATGCTTTCTGAGTTTCTTTAGTCTCCATGGGGCATGGTCAATACCCTAATGTCTAAATTTCCAGCATGTCTGTTATAGGGGAGTATGGAAATATCTGAGACTTGATGACTGGAATGTGTTGCACCAGTGAGGAACCATACAGCGGACATCCCAGGCGAGATCTTAATAAAAATAAAGGGCAGACTAAAGGTGAGATCTGCAGTTCCCTCAAGAGCCAAGATGCAGGTGGGTGAGCAGAAAAGATTATCAGTCTGTCCATCCATGAGCGTTAATGATCCCAAGATGCACTTGTCATGATGGACAATGGCAGAACAGCAACCATGCAAATTAGAGGACAAGACAGACCAGAGGGAAGCATAGCGTTACGTCCTCCTCTCCCTTCTTCGTGCACAAAAGATTGACTTGAGATATTTAAAAAATCATAGAGATGATATAATTGGTTATGGGAAGAAGTAGGCGTGAGAGGAAGAAATCAAGAATGACCCTGAGACTTCTGAAATGCATAAACCGATGAAAGAAGGTGCCAATTATGACAAAAAGGATTGGAGCAAAAATTTCTAAATGACTTTAGAAGGGAAGATTTTGAAGTCCACTTCGGATTCCTCTCACCGTACCCCGACATACTTACCTTGATAGGTTAAACAGAGATTGGTGAGATTATGAAAAGATTTACTGCAGTTGCCTGCCTGTTGACACAAGGCATCTTTTTCTCCTTTCTGCGACTGATATGCACGTCTCATCTTAATCATACGTGCTGATCGGTCATGGCTCTGGAAAGGGAGGAGAAAGCAAGAATTATCCCACTGCTCTCCTGTGTCCGGGTGACTTCGCTTCAGAGGAAAGAAACAGAAAAACAAGCCACATTCTTAAATCCATGTTTACTCTCAATGATGTGACTACTGTTAATATCTGACTGGCATGTGTAGTCCTCAATTGATTCAAGACTTAGAAAGAAAGTGATTCAATGGCCCCTTTAATCTCCAAAAATGGTGAACCCAGAAATAATCCCAAACATCAACTACTGTGTGCTACTGTGGCCTGAGGCAGCAACACAGCATAAAACAAAATTTTACTCAGGTGGTTTAACTGAATGGACTTTAATGAAAAGACAGAATACAGGCTTTGTTAAAAAACAACAACAACAATCAATTATCCCTGTAGGATAATTGAAAGAAGCAATTTCTACTCCTAGTTCTACAATGGCCAGGCAGTGGCTACTGTCACTAGAGCCCAATAAGAGCTAGACCAGGAAGCAAGTCCCTGGCATACTTCTTCTCCAACATACACATCAGCATGATGTAGCCACTCTAGCACCTTCATTGTGAAGCTGGAGAGAATGAGGAAAACACTGAGCTACTTTTCCCTTCCTCCCACTCTCTGACATCTCATTGGCCAAACTCGGCTGGTTTCTCTCATTGGCCAAACTCGGCTGGAAACTAGTTATCAAAGGAGCTCTAATGATGTCATCCATAAAATTAAATTTTAGGTAAACAAAAGAAAGTAGAGAAGAACAGATAATAGATCTGGGTGAGGTAGGGTACAAAGCAAGAATGGCCATTACGTCTATTAATATCTATATATCCACAGTGTTCATGTAGCTATGCATTATTTTTCTTATTAAAAAATAAATCACCAGGCTCATGATCAGGAAATAACTTGTCTAGGTTCAATAAAACTTAATTGGTCTTCTGATGGTTTTCCAGACTTCAAAACGTGTCCACTATGCCATGCACTACTTTATCTTCCATGTTGTAAACAAGAAAAGTTGACATTTCCTCAAAGTAAAAAAAATATTAAGACTTTCAGATATAAGTTAAAATAAACAACGAATCTCCTGTCTTTATCTTTCTGGAGATATTTAATTCCCAGATGATCTGAGGGTGTGGGCAAAAATTATGTCTTTAATGAGCTTAGGATTTTCAAAAGAATAAAACAGTAGTGGTTATTTATAGTCTGAATGACTTTCTGCTAGAAATAATTGAACCGTAGGGATTTTTGGTCCCTATATGACAAGTCTGTTATAGAGCCTTTAGGTTCTTTATTTCCATGCTGTCATCCGGAAGTCACTCTTTTTTCACAGGTAGGATTAGCTATTGCTAAAATGTATTTTGGAATTTAGAAATAGATATTTTAATCAATCAAAATAAATTATGGGCTGAAACATATGCTGATAAATAAGTAAATGTCTCGATTTATATTCTACTATTCTTCTCAGAGTACAAGTATTTATAAGTGTACGGTGGAGTAGTATTTATGATGGGAAGGGAACCAGACCAAAGAGAACATCCATTCCCTCAGTAATCACTGATTGCCTCCATTCAGAAAGCACTGTTCCAGGTGCCACTGAGGCTGTCGCTACAGATAAACTCCTCGTTCCTAAAGAGCTCATACTTTGATGTTGCTGAGTCTTGTTTTAGGCCAGACATGGACATTTTACCAGAAAATAATAGTAGGTACAACTTGCTAAGTGTTCACTCTATTTCAGGCATATTTAAAAAGTATGAACTTGATTAACTCCCTTACATGGATGGAATTGCTATTAGTAACCAATTTTATGCATGAGGCATCTTAGGCACAGAAAGATGGATAACGTGCCCAAGCCCTCAGATAGACGTTAGAGGATGTGGAATTTCCAGCCCAGAAGTCTGACACAGACTCCCAGTAACTGTTAAACACCGCTGACTTTCAGTAATTAGGCATGCTTTCTCTCTCTTGTTTCATGAAGAAAAATAAAGGGATGGTTTATTCTGAGTTAACAACCCTACTCTTTATAATAATAATGTTCTGTACCCTCTCTATAAAAGTGTCCACTTTTAGGTTTATAATCTCTATTATTTAAAATTATTAAAAATTCATTTAATGAGGATGCTTTCTCTAATTTTGTTTTCCATCTCAAGTTGAACTATGACCACATGCTAAGGAGACATCATCCTCATTAAAGCTAAAGACCAACCTTTAGACTCTCTGGATGACTGGGGAGTAGCAGCAAGCATTACATGGGAAAGTCACAGAGTGAAGGCAAATGTCAAGAGTGCAAACTTTGTCCACTCATAAATACTTCTTTCTGAGTTTTCCTTCCTTAAATCACATAGGATGTGTTTTGTTTTCTTAAAGAAAGGTAATTACCATGAAGTAGTCTGTTGGATCATATGAAAAGCTTATTGCTTATATTGCCTCATTTCTCCACAGTGAAAATGAATGAGATATTACTTTGACTCTTGATTAATGTTTCAATAAGTAAATACTATTAAAGTACCATCCCAGCATAAAACGTATTTGTCTGTTGTGACTATAACTATAATCTTACAAACTTAAAAAAAGAAAAATGCAAAATGTTTATGATTTTGCAGATTTAGTTGACTTGTCTTGCATTTTATTATCTTTGTCGATAAGTTCAAAGTCCTTAAGGGCAGAATGGGATCATGGAAGGAACAGTGCTGGAGTGATGCATTTGCAAAGGGCCTTACAGAGTGGCCTGTGTTTATCCTTGGCATTGCAGCCATTGACAAGACTCAGTATAACATCAACATAGCTGTGTACGTGTTATTGAAGGAGGAAGTAGATTTTTCTATGATGGTTTTCATGGTCTCTTGTGTCCTGCACAAATGTTGGGAGATGGCACTTCATGATACCTTATGTACTCTCATTTAAATAGGTAATATGATTATTCTTTCTGTGTTAAATTTTATATATTTTAAAGAGTTTTAATAGAATGCATGTTATAGAGTTTTTCTCAAATTTTCAAGAGTTAAAATGAGGTAGAGTTACAATGAAATCATCTGAGAATGTGTTTGTCAGCCTTTTTTTAATTATCATCTTCCCCACTCAGGGAGCCTTTAATATATTATTTCCCCGCTAACTGCCACTGCCATGAACGTTTAATACCACCAATATATGAGTATGTGTATATCTGTATATACATATATATGTGTGTATTGTTTATGTACTGTATGCACATCTGTTTTTATACCAAAAACCCACTAAGATTCGCTTTTGTGCCCCACAAATTGATTTTTGCCTCCCTTGGCAATAATACACAAAGCAAAGGAGATCTTAGGTAAGTACTTACAAATTAAGTAAAATTTAGTGACAAGAAAACCACCGGTGGTAAACCAGAGTGGGGAAAATGGACAAGCATTGCAGGGGGAGAGAACAGGGGCAGGTAGACAGATCCTTGTTCTGTAAGGATGTGTTCCACTTCTCCAAGTCCATTCAGCTGTGAAAAAAACAGATGAGTTCCAATTTTGATGCTTTAGATACTCTCCCCGCCAAAAAAAGGAATATTGGAAAAATATGAGATTGCAACTTAAAAGTAAAACTGTTTAAAACTATTGTTTAAGAAAATTGTAAATGAACAAATGCAGTAATCGCTTGCAGAAAAAAGGTTTTTCAAACATGAAAAGACTTGCAGAAAAGCATTTAAAAATTTGACTGCCTTATATAAAGGAGTTCTATTAGATATTTCAAACATCAATTGCCTGCTTACTAGGCTACTTCCTTATACCACATGTATTTATGACTTTGAGAAAAGTGGAAGATATATCAGGTGACATGATGGACTAATGGATGAATGACGAAACACATGAATTTCCGTTTCCTTTATTTAGACCTCAATTGAAGTGAAGCAACCACAATGTTAAAGGAAAACTACACAGCAGTGACTGAGTTTATTCTCCTGGGACTGACGGATCGCGCGGAGCTGCAGCCTGTCCTTTTCGTGGTGTTCCTCGTCATCTACCTGGTCGCAGTCATCGGCAACGTGAGCATGATTTTGTTAATCAGAAGTGACTCGAGACTTCACACTCCCATGTACTTCTTCCTCAGTCACCTGTCCTTCCTGGATCTCTGTTACACCACCACCATCGCTCCTCAGATGCTGGTTAATTTCTTATCCAAGAGAAAAACCATATCTGTCATTGGTTGCTTTATACAATTCCACTTTTTCATTGCCCTGGTGATCACAGAATATTATTTGCTCTCAGCGATGGCTTATGACCGCTACGTGGCCATCTGCAAACCCTTGCTATATGGTCTCAGAATGTCCAGATGTGTGTGCATCTCCCTCGTTGCTATTTCTTATGTTTATGGCTTTGCAAATGGTCTGGTACAGACCGTCCTGATGCTTCGTCTCTCCTTCTGTGGACCCAATGAAATTAACCACTTTTACTGTGCGGACCCACCTCTGTTAGTTCTTGCCTGCTCAGATACCTACGTCAAAGAAACTGCCATGTTTGTGGTGGCGGGTTCCAACCTCACCTGCTCTCTCACCTTGATTCTCATCTCCTACATTTTCATTTTCACAGCCATTGTGCGTATTCGCTCTGCTGAGGGGAGGCGCAAGGCCTTCTCCACCTGTGGGTCCCATTTGACGGCTGTCACTATCTTCTATGGGACACTGTTCTGCATGCATCTTAGGCCTCCTTCTGAGGCATCTGTAGAACAGGGGAAAATTGTGGCTGTGTTTTATATCTTTGTGAGTCCTATGTTAAATCCTTTGATCTATAGCTTGAGGAACAAAGATGTTAAAGAAGCAATAAGGAAAGTTGTCCAAAAGAAATTGTTGGATAAATAAAATACACGTTTTGGTCATAGGTATGCAAATATCCAATTTTCTGCCTAATTATAAGCATTTTAATTAAGAGATCACTTTCTGTCACTAAATGTTTTTTGTTTTTTGTAATTCATATAAAGGACTTGGACAAATCTGTCAAACTATTTGCTAGCGTTTACAGTATCATGTCAGTGAGTTAAAAAAAAAGTGCGTAGAAATTTTAAAATTCTAACCAAAAGCCATTATTATTGCTCTTTAAAGTAAATAAAGAATAGGTGGTGCCATCCATAATACTCATATGGGTACAAGTTATAAAAGACAGAATTACCAAATGATGCTACTGCAATGACCATTTGTTAGATTTTTATAGTGCTTAATAATTTCCAAACTATATTCCACAAAATTCTCAATTGTGACAGGCTAATGTCCTTTTTTTCCTTTTTCCCTTTATGCAAATCATGTAGCAATGAAGAGCAATGCGTATCTCAGATTATTACTCTAAGAAGTATCTTTAGAATGATAGTGCTAGTCCAATGGAATCTTCATTCATAAGTTTTTTCATGGAATACCAAATTTTTTTAGAAGATTTGTTTTTACCAATATGCATCTCCATCATAAAGCTTAATTGATCATTATGCAGTCCTCACATAGTGCCACCTTTGTTTCTGAAATTTCAGATACTCAGATATTCTAAAACTGAGTACTTTCAGCCTGGTTCTGTCCTTCTCCCCATTTTCTGCATCGAACTCTGATGTAATTTAATGTTTCTTTAAACATTTGCTAGATGTTTCTTTAAACATTTATGCCTCCACAGAATTATATACCATTTTGCTAGATTTTAAACTTGACATAAATGAAATCACTCCATGTGCCTTCTGCAATTTATTTTATTTTTCACTAAACATTGTCAAACTTATTCATTCTGATTTTTGTAGCAGCAATTTTTACTGGTATATTCTATGTTGACATATAACTATGTCACACTTGTCTATTATACTATTGATAGACAATTATATTTTTCCAGTTTTTAATATACAAATCCAGCAATAAATTTTCTCGTGAAATTCTGAATGTGTATCCGTTCAAGAGGTCCTCTCATGTACATACATAGGATGTTAATTTTTGGGTCATAAGATATAAGCATCTTTAAATTTATTGAATATAGTCAAATTGCCTTTTCAGTTTGCTTTCCTGCCAATAATGTGTGAAAGTGCCCTTTACTCCACATTCATGTCAACACAATATATTATCAGACTTTTACAATGTTTTCCAATCTGATGGTGCAAAATAGATTCTCATTTCTTGTATAAAGTTTTGATTATCATTACAGTGAACTTAAGTATTTTTAAATGTTTTGATGATAATCGAAGATGTCTCTCTTTTTTTTTTTTTTCAGTTGTACGTCCATATTCTTTTTTCACTTTTTGACAGGGCTATTTCATTTTTATTTCCTACATTTGTAATAGTTTCTTAAGTATTCTGTACTAGATACTAATCTTTTAATGCTGCAAGAATTCCTCTTGACATGCTGGTGTGCTCTTATTGTTTTTCATGGTCGACAGGATGAAATATGCTCTCAGCTCAGGTCTTGAATCTAGACTGTCTTATTATCATCTCTCTTTTGAGACTAGAAATCTTTAAGAAGCACATCTTTCTGTACTCTTCCTGACTTGCTAGGTAAAACCAGAAACTGTGGGTCATGATAGTAGTTTCCTGTTTCTTGTGAATGTGCTTGTATAATGTGTTTCTGAAGTTTCTTCTGAAGGTGTGGGAATGGGAAGAGAGAGGAATAGCATGAGGATTCTTTCCTATACCTGAGTTTGTGGATCTAGTTTGTGGCCTCTGAGCCATAGGGTCCCAGTTCCTCCCTCTGATCTGCAACCCTGGATCCACAAATTCAGGTCTAGAAAAAAATGACCACTTTCTGCATCACTTGGATTTCAAAGATTTAGAACTTACTGAAATTGTTATTTATCTTCTTTTCTTGCTTTTTTAAAATGAAAGTTTGGATTATTTATTTCACTCTCACTTTCTTTTGTCATAGTAAGTGTTTATACATTTTACCTGAACACAGGTTTAGTTGAAAGCTATTAATTTTTTATAATTCACTTTGCAATATTTTCTATTTTCCCAGTGATGTCTTTTTTAATCTCATGAGTCATTTAGCAGAGAGTGGTTATTTATCGTACATTTGGGACTTTAAAATATATTTCACTGTTACATATTTGTAATTTAGTTCTCATGTCAAAGAGTACTAGCTGCATGATTTTATTCTTGAAAATTTATTCACTTTTTCCAGCTTTATTGAGATATATATAATTGACATATAACATTGTATAAGATTATAGTGTACAACATGATGCTTTATAGTGTACAACACGATGCTTTATAATCATATATTTGAAAATGATCATTACAATGGGGTTAGTTAACACATCTATCATCTTACACAAAGTACAATGTTTTTCGTTGTATGCATAATTGGATAATTGGTAAATGAGAAGAAAGAGTAGATTACTATTTTTGCCTTTTTTCTGTTTTCATGTGTGGGCAAATAAATAACATTGATAAATTCCATGCTTACCAGGTTTTTCATGACTTATTACTTTCTAACTCTTAGATCTAACTCCTTGATCTAACTCTATTACGACATTACGACTCATTATAATATCTTGTCCAAGTGATTTTAATTATGGGGTTTTGTAATTTAACCACTTTATTCTAGATATAAAAGTTTTTTTGATAAACACTTAGTAGTAATTTTGTGGAAGGGACTGTAAAAACACAATTCAAACTGGGAAAACATCACAGAACATCAAAGTCTGTGAGCTATGTCATTATTTTATATCTTTATTAATTTTCAACTGATCTGATTGAAATAAATGGTTATTCATTATGCAGAAATTCCATGAAGATAAACTCTTGCTGGTCATCCAAAGGAATCAGATCAAAATGATGACAAACTGATGCAATTGCCTTGTGCAAATCCCAAGATTTTAATGATTACGAATCTACATGAATTACTATATCCCTGGAGTTCTCTCTTATAGTAACACTGTAATTATTTTTTCAGGGTGTGTTGAAAAATACTTTTGGGAAAAAAATTTCAAATTACAAGTTGGGTATAAATCATTTCTAACAATTCATCCCTTGAGCCATTAGTATCTCTGAGAAAATCTTTCCCAGGGTCGGGTAAGAATGAAAATTCTGACTTCTATTCTTGCAATTTCTCTTCCTATTTCAGTTTTGTACCTTCACAAATAGGACTCAGGTAACAACAGAAGCAGCTTTGAATGTTAGCATAATTTTTAAGCTGTATTTCTCTCTTAGATTGGTCACTAGAAAATGGGAAAATTTTATTGGAATAATGTGTTTACAACAATCCTTTTACTTTACAAACAGCAGTCTTTCTATTCACTCAATAACCATAATGAAGTAAACACTTGACAATCTTAAACATTTTTTAGATTAATATTTATTGAAAGAACAGTCCCCTCATCAAAAAAGTGGCAAACAATTCAGAAGATGGACAAATTCAAGCAGTTATAGTCATTCTAGCAAAAATGAAACTCTCATAGAACTTATAAATCTTTAAATTATCAGAGAGAGAAACTTTAGGAGCAATTTAATATTAACTAAGAGACACATAACTAGTAATGAGTGTAAGATTTGTAATTACATACATGCTGAATCAGAATTGTATAAACAACAGGAATTTTCAAAATTATTTAGTCCAAGTCTGATAGTGAATAAATGAAGATTCCGCAGTCTATAGAAAGAAATCTACTCTATCAAGGTGGAAAAAAAAAAAAAAACACTTTCTAAAAGAAGACTCAAAAAGAATTTTTACTGATATGTCATTGGCTGGTAGGAAGTCATGTGTATCATGATCTATAATTTAGGTTCATGAGACACCGGAATGGAAAGACTAGGGGAAGGTGCTGGAGTTCATTACGGCAGAGTGGACAGTTGAAGGCGCTTCTTCTAGGGAAAGCACAGGCATATGACATGCATAGCTCCACCAACTCCGTGACCCAGCTAGCTTTTTCTCCATTTCCTCCCTTAAAATATCATTTTTGCTCAGCTATTCTTGCAAATTTATCTTGGTCTTAATGACCTGTTAAGATAATTTCTAGACTGAATTACTAAAACTTCAATAACTCTTCTGTTTTTTTTTTTGGTCCGTTCCTTGTTTTCAATAACACCTAGTTTCTCACTCAATCCATCTTATAGGAGAATAAAAATGGTCATCATATGCACACAAAATAGTTAGTAAAAGTGACATTAGTTCAGTGTGATCCTACTACCTAGGACATTTGCATTTTAACTGGAACCTGAAGATGGCAAATTTGTCCTGAAATGACCATTTCAACAATAAGTATTTCAGGTACCAATGACACTTGTAGAGGTGAGCTTTGTACTTTCATTGATTAGTTGCCTTTTTTTTTTTTTTTGAGTGGGAGAATAGGATATTCTTGGAACTCCAAATTTTCACCAAATGTTTATCATGTTTACCAATTTACCATAAGAGGAACCTATGTTTTCTTGTTTAATAATCTCTACTAAACTATAAGTAATGGTTTTTTCTTGCATCTTCACATATTAAAAAATAAACATATATAGGTATAGGTATCCTGTGAATCAAATTCATCAGCATATGCAAATCTGCATTGTTTCCATTATCTAGTTTATTTACGATCATTCCAACCCAGAGGAAAGCAATTTTGCATTATTGGCCAGTGAAACTTAATGTGCAGCTTTATTTTGGTTATATTTCTTGAAATAAGAAACATAGACTTTAAAAAATTCATTACTACCTACACTGACTCCTGAACACCAAGAAATTTTGAATTGGGCACCAACGTCATAGGGAAAACCCTGTTTAGAAGAATATCTGCTTTCCTGCCTCACTGAAGTTTCACTAATTTTTTTGTATGATATTTCTCTTACAGAGAACAAATTATTCATAGCTATTACAAACTGTTTCAACTGTCTCTTCATCAATTCACTATATATTACTTGTCTTTCTACATTAGAATAGGAAATAGGAAATGGTAAGAGTCATGGAGGATCAATTTTGTTAATTTTTGCATAAATATCAAATAACTAAACAATCTTAAACTCAGAGCACACAATAAAAATTGAATAAGAAATTGAATACCTATCAAAGGCAGTTCCCATAGCCATTAAGCATGAGGCTTTGACACATCCCAGCAGTGTAAGATCTATAAGAATTTGCTTATAGAAAGAGAAATAATCTTTAGTTGAGTTTCTATTAAGTATTCCAAAAGCATTCAGATACTTAATTTCAGTGGAAAAGGCTATAGCTCTAATGCAGCAAGTTTGACTATATAGTAGAGATTTATCAGAAATATTTTAAATTTGTCAATGGTATTTCTCATATGCACATCTCAGATCAAAGATATTTTTTAAATTCCCAGTTTCTTTTTTGACTTTAAAATGTGAATCAGGCAAGAAACTCTATTCGAGTGGTCTTGGATGAGGGTCATGGGTGGCAGATTGGGCCTTGAAAAGGAAGGAGAGGGGAAACTAGGGAGGTATAATTTTTAAAAAAGCTAAACATGTAATTTCAACACAGAAAAATTAAAATGTGTGCAGGTTATAGGAGAGTATTGAAAATATTTGTGACTTGGGGTGGCTCCATAGTGTAGTGGTTAGCAAGTCTGCTTTACATGCAGAAGGCCCTGGGTTTGCACCCCAGGTGGAGCCATGGACCAGGCCCCGGGTGTGCTAGGCCCCCTGAGTGTGCAGGGTGAGCCAGGCCCCTGGTGCCCCAGGCCCCGGGTGCACAACACGAGCCTGTGGGAGGAGACACCCCGCTTTCAGAAATCCAGTTCTTAAGGGGAAACGACAACATCCATAGGTCGGGGTGGAAGTTGGGCGGGGGCGGGGAATTGAAGACAGGGGGAAAAAAAGAGAAAATATTTGTGACTCGTCTCATCTTATATCCACGTGTATTTAGTTTACCATATGCCTTATCTCAAATAGACACGTAGTTAAGCAACTGTTATTATTTGCTTGATACGAGATGATGAGCAGACAGGTGTTAGTATTTAGGATCCAGGTATATAGGTGATGTGTTTGAAAGTGGAAAAGATTTGAGTCCAAGTGTGATTGTACAGAGCTCTGGTGTCACATTGTAGTCTATTTTCTTCAGAGAGCTTAGATTTTTTTTTCTGTTTGTTTTTACTTCCTCCTCACGTATGGAGTAACTTTTCCATGCTCAGTATTTCTTGTAAGCAACTGCTCTTTTGAGAACATGAATCAATGAGAAATTCAAAAGTGCTTTAGGACCCGACCATTGGCACTATGAATGGAGGTGGTTTTCCACATAATACAGAATATATCTTATTATCTTGTATTTCTCTAGCTTTAGGGGTGCAAGGATTCTAGTAAACTCTGGTGCTTATTGTGAATTGAGGTTTTCTTAGCCTAAAGAGAACATTTGAGATGCTCCAGGCTCTTTGAACAATTAAGCTCAAGAAAGGCTGCATATTATTTTCCAACTTTTGTAACTTCAAATGCATATGAACATATAAAAGATTCTGAGACTTTCTGCAAGGGAGAAATCCAGCCTCTCTTTTTCTCCAAATCTCAGCATTTTTCAAACTTATTTTTTTACCATAGACTTGTTTTATTGCCTGATATCCAGTTCCAATGAACACAATTTTGGAAACACTAATCTAAAAACTCAGGAGATGGCCAGCTTAATGTTTGTTTATTTACTCTATTTTCTTCATTCCTAATTGTACTTGTTCTATCAGTTGCAAGACTCTTCTAAAGGGAAAATATAATAGAATAGCGTAAATTGCTTTGTAAAACTGAAATGCCTGTGCATATGGGAAAAAATATTATTATCAAAATATAGACTTTTCTTCCTAAACTGTAGAGGGTGGTTGCTAAACTTACTTACAGGAAAAGGTAGGAAATAGGCAGATTAAATTCCAATCTCTTTTTAATATTTTTATTGTCTTTATTAGTTGTTTGATGTAATATGATAACCGAACTGGTGCTACTATTTAGGGCATAGTTGTCCTTATTTAAAGATTAGATGAGTATCATCATGTCGTTACAATGGAGGATTTACATGACTAAGGCAAATATTTTCCAAATGGACTCCTCCTTCTAGTGAGTGAGGAAAGAGCACTTTTACTATCTACATATATCCTGATTGTCTAATAATTGTATTTTGCTCCCAGAGACCAAAGTTGTAGATTTAAGCCCTGCAAACTTTATTTCAAATTAACAGAGAATGTGAGTTCTAATTTACCACTGCAACTTGAATGTGACACACCTACATACTCCAAACAAATATCAAAGACAAATTCAATGATATGTTATCTCGTAACTTTCAGAAGTGTTCAAAAGTCTTAGCCTGTGGTGGAGACTTTCAAGTTCTTGGCTGCTTGCTATTTCCTAAACGTTTTATTTGACACAATAGAAAATTTTCTTTGCATCTATGTGAATATGTTTGGTTTCTCTTCAAAGCCTCCTGTTAGTGCACATGCAGCTCGCACTATCTGAAAATCATTTCTAGTTAGTCCGCCTAGAAAATTCTTAGTTATTTAAGCCCCAGTTAAAGATTATTGTTCTTTGATTTTATCCTGATTCCTGAACTTGATTAGTTACTGTGTTCAAATCTTTATTATTGAACTACAATTTTAACCTTAATTTTCTCTTCATATGTCTCATTTGCCAAGAAGACACTAAGCAGCTCTTTTAAGACAAGCACCGTTCCCAGTTATCTTTACTTTCCTGGCAAAGTGACTTGCATGCATGTAGCGTTCAATGCTGTTTGTGTGCAAAGGTTATATTATTATAATGATGAAATCATATAACATCCTGGAAGCATTAAAATCAAAGCAGCAAATTTTTAAGAGTACTTGGTTCCATCTTCAGGAACACCTTAGACACTAGATATAGAGTTGGTGACATTGACATTGCACGGGATTGTCATTTGCACTGCCATGGATCAAGGCTACAGGTTTTTTTTCATTATGTCCTGGTTAAAGATAGGTTTAAAAATTGTATTATTTGCCAAAATGTATGTGATAGTTTTCAAATAAACATGATGAATTCTGATACTTCTTTAAAATTGAAGAGTCTTAAGATCTTGGAACACGGGCTATGCTACCATATAGTAAAATCTCAGCTGACTTGAGTGGCTGCTGACTCTGTATCCTGGGAACCGTTCTCTAGCTCACGTCAGATCACTTTTACCCAGACTACTTCAACTCATGCTTATTATCTAAATGGCTCCTGTAAGCATATGAGTTTTGATTCTTTATCCTATTTAGTCTATTACTTATGCAATAACACATGACAACATTAAGAATCCATAATGAAAATAATATTCTCTAGACTCCTGGCAAATTATGGATTAAGAATTCATGATGAAAATAATATTCTCTAGACTCCTGGCAATTATTTCTCATTTTATTTGTTAATACTGTAATCAATATTAACAAACTGATAATATTATATGAATGTATAATCCTTTCATTGTAATTAGTATCATCTGAACTCTGAGCTAAGACTAATTCTCTCTTAATTAGTTTTTTTTATAACTCTGGACATTATAGTTCTATAATAAAGAAGGTTGAACTATTTATGTATCTCTATAGAAAGCTTAGAGTCAAATTTATGTTCCACCAGTAGCATAAATTTGCCAATTTTGTTATATACTATAAATCTCTTAAATGCTTTCTTGGTCAAATGATAAAAAAATGGATAAACAAACAAAACTATGATCTAAGTTTTGGCCACTTCTCTTTTCTCCTGTGCATGGTTTTCTTGTCTTTATTCATGTAAACTCTTCTGAACGAAAATTCCTTCATCAGTAATTCATATAGGGCTTTATTTCCGAATTTGGGGTCCTTATCTTTGGTCTATTCACATAGGTATTCCACAATCTCCTACATTTCATGCATATAATAGTAAAATAGGTTCCAGAGAATTTCCTTCAAACCTCTATAATTTGGGGCTCTCTACTATAGCAGGTAGGATGTGCAGTTCTCAAAAGTTGAACTTGTAGATATGCACATACTATTAACGACTGCAAAAATATTTCCAAATATATGTTGCCATTTTATTCAGAATCATTCCTGGGCTCAGTGTAAACTGCAAGTGGTAGTTGGTAATTCAACAATTTTTAGACAAACTTGGATCATAATTCTCCCATTCCAAAACAAGTTGGTGTCACAGGAGCTGTTTTCTTTGGGAATCATCTGCACATAATACATGTAGCTAATAGGGGCCATCACTTTCTTAACAGTCCCAGCTCCTACAGTCTCAAACTCTGTCTAATAATAGCTATGTGTGAGGGTGACCGAGAGCAGAAGAAGGAGGAGAAAGAGAGATAGGGAGAGAAGAAACATATGATGGACTTCTCATTCACTTCTTAATTTATTTTAATTCATCTAAGTGAACAAGGCTGACACCTAAGAAAATGGTCAGAGGAAATTCCACCTTGGTGACAGAATTTGTTCTCTTGGGATTGACAGATCGTCCAGAACTTCAACCTATCCTTTTTGTGCTGTTCCTGCTTATCTACTTGATCACTGTTGGAGGGAACCTTGGCATGTTGGTACTGATCAGAATAGATTCACACCTTCACACCCCCATGTACTTCTTTCTCGCCAGTTTGTCCTGCTTGGATTTGTGTTATTCCACTAACGTGACTCCCAAGATGTTGGTGAACTTCTTATCAGAAAAGAAAACCATTTCCTATGCTGCTTGTTTAGTCCAGTGTTATTTTTTCATTGCCATGGTGATTACTGAATATTACATACTAGCTGTAATGGCTTATGATAGGTACATGGCCATCTGTAACCCTTTGCTTTACAGCAGCAAGATGTCCAAAGGGATCTGCATTCGTCTGATTGCTGGTCCATATGCCTATGGGTTCCTTAGTGGCCTGATGGAAACCATGTGGACATACCGCTTGACTTTCTGTGGCTCCAATATCATTAATCACTTCTATTGTGCTGACCCACCCCTCATCCAACTCTCCTGCTCTGACATTTTCATTAAGGAGATATCCATGTTTGTGGTAGCAGGATTTAACCTCTCCAACTCTCTCCTCATAATCCTCATCTCCTACGTCTTCATTCTCATTGCCATCCTGAGGATGCGTTCTGCTGAAGGCAGGCACAAAGCTTTTTCCACCTGTGGGTCTCATCTGGTGGCAGTGACTATGTTTTATGGGACCCTGTTCTGCATGTATGTTAGACCTCCCACAGATAAGTCAGTGGAGCAGTCCAAAATCATTGCTGTTTTCTACACTTTTGTAAGCCCTATGTTGAACCCCATCATTTATAGTTTGAGGAACAAGGATGTAAAACAAGCCTTTTGGAAATTGATCAGAAGAAATGTACTTTCGAAGTAAAATCACAGTGTATCTTTCTTTGTAAATTAAATAAAAGATGTAATTATGAGAACTAGATCTGACTTTAACTGCCTTTCAGTAGAACCAATTTTAAATCGATAATGAAAATCTATAATCTAATGACAAAACATAAAAGGCACGGGTATATAAGATTTATAGTTTTATATGTAACATGTGAGTACATTGTGTGTGTAAAGGGGTAAGAGTTATATATAGAGGTATGAGGCATAGTTTTTCTTCTTTTACACACTTTTACGTTTATAACTTATATGTTACTTTTACATTATGCAAATTATCCTTTCTTGTAGGAAAACGTTCGATTTCTAGAAGAGTGTAAAGTAAAAGAGTAAAATATTTCCTTTTCTTGCCTCTCTCTGATCTGCCATTCTCACCTCTCAAAGTTACCACTATCAACAGCTTTCTTTTTGCTTCCATAAAATTTCTATATATCTCCAAACCAATTTATCACAGTACGGGTTTATATATACACATATACACAAAATTGTTAGTACACATGTTGACTGTCATGAGCTAATTTTAAGTACTTCATAATTCTGTAGCATTTACAATGCAGGGTCTTTGATTTCATTAAATAGGGAAATGTGACCACAATAGTGATGAGACTTGCTGTCACTTCTAGGAAGGAGAACTTATAATAATAACTTATAATAATATCCCCGTGATATCCGTTTAGTTCTCCCCACTTGTGAGACTCAATTTTAATAAGATACTTTCCTCCTACTGCCATACAAGAAATAAAACCTCCAAACAATTATTTGTTTAGATATTAACTCCCAAAGCAGGCAAATAATGGCTCTTGCATAACCCATATCTCAGAAGAAACTGTGACTTCTGTAGAGTTTATTAGTGACATTCTAGCCTTCTAGTGTCTAGGATTTTCATGCCTTCTCTCATCTCTGCATATTAACCTATTACTAATGATGAGATAGATATTTGTTATTTGCATCATAGTTCAAATTTACCCACAATTGTCCTCTGCCACAATTAATTATTACATATCTAATTTTGGAATTAAATGTTAACTAAATTAAATATATTTCAATGCTAAAGAATGAAAACGATAAGTTGATCTTTTAAAGATGTTAACATTTCAGGTGGCTTTGAAGCTACATACCATAAACAAAGTCAATGAATGTTTATTGAGTTTCTACAATAAGCCAAGTCCTACTCCAAGTACCAAGGAAACTTCAAGAAGCTCTAGGATTGTATAGTTTTGTAGAGTTTATGAAACTATAAAAAGAAAAATCAATACAATTGGTTAAGTGCTATAATATAAGAAAATGAAAGTGCTGGTGTAAAAGAGGAAAGAAACAATTTATTCTGAGTAAATTGAAGTTAGTCTTATGGTTGTACAGACAAGAACTGTTCATCTTTTATGCTCCTGTTTCAACATACTTATTGCACCTAATACAATGTTATATCAGGCCAGTCAGGGGCTGAACTAAATAAGTGGTAGAACCAATTTGTGATCTCATATGTGAATGCTACTTTCAGTGAAAAAGGAAAAAACCATAGAATTGTAATTATTCACTCCCCCAGTTCGAACATTTTTCTTAGTAGTATTTCAAAGCTTCTTTTCTGGCTTAGAGCCTATTTTTGCTCAAAATTTCCTGCAGGCTAACATATTAATGTTCATTGACTTTTTTATTATTCCGTATAATTATTTCAATCTTTCATATAACTAGATGTTGTCATTTAATAACTTTATACTGAAAGTCAGATTGTCTCTAAGTCCTGTTAAAACACACATATAAACAAATAATTATTTTTGTGACTTATAACATTCAATTGAAAGTTTGTTGAATTGTACTTAAACACATACCTAGATCTATTATTACTATTTAAGCAGACACATACATTCAGTTCTGTAAAACCAATTCCTTTATTATTACAAATTTTCTGATCTCAGGGTTCATGTCTCTTTCTTTACAGTCTAGCTTGGCACCAAATGAAGTTTCGATAATGATGGCAGCATAAAATAATAAATGAATTTCCTATTTGAAAGTGAATAATTGCTTTTATTTTTAGATATATAAGAAAAAAGCCATATCGCTATGTTCACATACACACAAGTTTAAGATAAGAGGAGTTATAGAGAAAACTTTCATGAATTGACCGGCTGGCTCGAATTACACCATCAGCATGTTAAAACAGTTTATTTTTCATTGTGCCGGACATGGAATAAATATGTGCTAATTAAATGCTTTTTGTATTAGTAGATTATTTCAGTAGACCCTGTATTTTCATCTAAAAGTTAAGGAATTCCTTTATTAATGATAATGTCTCTCATGAGGGATTTTAGGAACAGGCTTCTAAATTTTCATTCTTCTCCTTTGAAAGTTAATTCTTCTGTATTCCATATTTATTTTAAAAAATTGAGCAATGAGATGATAAAATAATTACTGTAAAAAGAGACCATATTTTCTGTATTTTCCTAAAGAACAATAGTGTTGATATTTTATATTTTTCTCCCCACCTATCTAAAAGTTAAATATTCTAATTGATGGCTTTTTTAGAAAAATGATTCCATGTATATTTAGAAAAAATAAACAAATGTTCCAGAGAATAGTAATGTTAAAAGCCTAACATTTTAATTCGTGTATCATATATTTTCTTGAGAGCAGTGGATAGTGTAAGAATGTTTAGAATTTCACACTCATACATATACACATGAAGGAGAGAAAAAGAAATAATAATGCTTACCAAAGTTCAGGTATTGTTTTAATACATGTTGTTTTACACAATGTGACCACCAATATTACTATTTCGGTATTATAATTCCCACTTTAAATATGAACAGAGACTCACAGATTATTATTAATCTAAAATCATATAGAAGAGAAGTTCAAATGTGTCTTTAAAGTGTATTACTTTTTGTTTTTCTACTATATTTGTTCCATTATACTTCATTGAAGGGAAAAAGCATGCAGTGAAAAAAACTATTACTTTTTGTTTTCCAAAAATGTTGTCGATCAGGTATTTGACAGCTACATGCACACTGAATGATATAATCAGCTAAGAGAAAACTTCCTACTTTGTAATGTATAGACTAATTCAACTTGTCCAGTAAAGTGATCTTCGTAGTCAGATCCTGACTCCATCATTTATCAACTATATTAATAGTTAAGAGAATGAACTCTGGAATGAGATTTACTGAGTAAATTTCTCAACCTCTCTCAATCTCTCTCAGCCTCAGTTTCTCCTCTATAAGATTAATATATAATACTATCTCTAGGGAAGCCGTGTAGCAGAAATGGATTAATACATGTAAAGTACCTAGCATAGTGCCTGATATATAGTATTTACTCAATAAAATTAACTCATTTTTATCATTAACTAGAAAATTACTTCACCTTAGAAACTCAGTTTCCTCAGAGTTTTGTGTATTTTTTTTGTTATTACATTTATCTCTTTTTAGATATAATACCCTTATAGATTTGGTTATTTAATTAATGATTGTGTTCTCCATGATATTATAGATGCCATGAGGTGAAATATAATGTTTGAAAACAATTATTCTCCATTGCTTGGCCTGATACAAAGTCTGTACCTCCTAAAAAACAGATAGATAGATAGATAGATAGATAGATAGATAGATAGATAGATTATCGATAGATAACTTTTACAAATTGGAGATTATATGATGTCTTATAAGGTGATAGGAATTAGAAAACATAAAATGCTCTGATGGAATTGTAAATGTGTATGATTTATTCATGTATAATAAGTCTGTTTTTATTTCTTTAAACAGAAGAATTCACCTGGAAATATTCAGAATAAATTGAACAAGAGAGGAGGAATTTAGCTCCCTGAGGTTGACCAGTTGTCTGGTGTTGCAACTTGTTCTCTTTGTCTTGTCTCTATTTATCATATTCTCTTTTTTTGTGAAAATCATGAGCCAAACTCTGCGGATCACATCTTCATACTGTCTTCTTACCAATCTGCCAATTCCATACATTTTGGTTAACTTTTTATTTAAAAAGATAATTTCCTTGATCAATTTATTTGACCAGTATAACATGATCACATTTCTGTTAACTCAATGTATCTTGTATCTTGTGTTGTCTCTTACAATCATATCCACATGGTCATCTACTTTTCATGTAGTTACAATATTGGGTCTAAAGTACTCTACATTTATATGGCCACCATTGTCTATATAAGTGATTTTATGTAGACTTAACATCTCTTTTGTTTTCTCCAGAGCTGGCAACATGGAGCATTATCATATTTTGCCACTTCATAGCTACTCAGCCCAAATAAAATTGGATTTTACCAAAAATCATATTGGAACTCTAGAATATGCTTAGGAGTACATGGGAATTTCAAGTTTGCATTTTTTTAAAAATTCTTCAATCTTTCTAATCTTTGTAAACCAGAAAAATGTCTCTTTTTTTGAATTCTTTTTTATAAATATGCCTAGGTAATGGTATTTCCTAAAAATAATCAATAGCAAAATGTAAATAGTATTTCTCCTGTATGTTTGTGATTTTTCTTTTAAACTGCCAAATAAATAGAAAGAGAAAAAATGTAATATTTGAAAACAAGAAACTCCAAAGTTGAATTATTACACAAATCGCCTTTATATCCTTTTCAGCATCAAGAATCACTATGTAAATGATTTGAAAGGCTCGTATTTGATTGTGCTTTTATTATTGAATAATGTAAAACATGATGTTTTTTATTTGTGTTTCTTGAGGAAAGGCAATTTCTTATTTCAACAATAGCATAAAATCTTCCAGAATAAATCTTCAAAGAATGCCCAATAAAGAGCTAAGAATAATAGCTGGATAAGTGATTTACTTACTTTATATCTTTAGCTCTAAAGTCTTGATTTTTCAGTTCATAAATCTCATCTGTCTCACATTCCACAAGGAAATGTTACATAATGATTTAAGTGTTGAATTAATTTTCCTGAGTTTTAGAGAGCACTTTAAAAGTGATGTGACATTCTCATAAATGAACTTAGAATATCAGACTGCATGTAAAAGTAGCTATTGACTTAGGAATTGAAATGTATATAAAATCATTATTTATTATGATAGTGTTTGTTTGGAAGATCTCCTCTAAAAAAAATGTGTTTTTTTCTTGAAGACTTGCTCTATTTACTGACTTTAATGTCAGCCTGTTTTACGTGGGCAAGACTATGTTGAGGACAGGTTTCCTCTCACTGCACACCTCAACTGATAGAAATATCTTCATATGTTTGGGGTCACATGTAATATAACTCTACTCAACACAAAGTTATTGAGGTTTATCAAAGACAAGGTGCTTTAGGCTTTAAAAATGATTAAATATATAAAAACTTCCTATGAAGAGCAGTGTTTATGTATGGAGAAACACACACAGCTATTTTACCATAAGACTTGTTGGGAACAATTGAAATATTTTTTTAAAAATTGTTTTGTGAACATAGAGGAAGAACATATGAATTCTGATGAAAACTTTTCTGGTAATTTTCCCTGAGGATGTGGCCACTGAGATGGGCTTTGGAAGTTGATTAGAGTTTCAAAGGATCGAGGATGGGAGCAAAGACACTTACTACAGAAGGAAGTATTGGTCCAAGGAGAACCACTTGGGTGGGCCTGGGAAGCCATCCTGAATAGAAAGTGAGAAAAGGTGAAGCTGTAGAGTAAACAGGATCAGAGCGGGGAGGAAAGAAACATCTTGCTGACGTGTTTCTACTTAATTTGACGTAGATGGGCAACCATCAACACTTCTTACCCTGAATAGTGACATGAAGGAACTCTGACATCCAGTCATGATTTAGGATGTGCCTGAGAGAGAGAATTCTGTAAAGAGCAATGATTTTGTTTTAACCAAGATAGACAGGGACTACCTGACTGGCCACCATCATCAGTCTGGCAAATTGGCGTCTCTGTCTCAGGCCATTTTTATTCCTGTCCAAGATTTCTAGCTTTTTGCTTCCATCTAGGGATTAACGTTAGGAAAAACATATTAATTAGTTGTAATTTATCTGTTGCCACGTCTTTGCTACCTTTCAAACACTCCATTTCTTTACAGATTCAGTGCTATGCTGCTTCATTTGCTGTTATCAAGGTCCTAAAGCACCTGGTCACAACTGTCTCCTTATTCCCCAAACTGCTGAACAGAAGCTGAATTCCACCAAGATCTCAGGAAAAAAAAAGTCGTGTCTCTTAACTCCCAGACAAGGCACCAAAATACGCACTCGACTTTCTCAATTTTATTGATATTATGCTATGTAAAGTGTAGACTATTTAAATTGGAAGTGACTTAGGATATACTGAAGTACATATTCAAATGTTTTAAAGATGAAGAAGCTGTAAGATGCTAACTTGTCTAAAATAAATAGACTCGCCTATATACACAGAAATACTCGGTGGAATTAAACCCACAGTACTTGGTTATCTCTCTAGCTAAATGCAATGGATTTATTAGAAATTGCTCCATGAACCTAGAAAGCATGGGAAGTTTTGATTCACGTGTTTGTTTAATCCATTCATGAAATGAGATACTGCTTAATCCATCTCATGAAATGAGATGAACTAACTGAGGGAAGCCATGAATGTAAATGGCTAAAGACAAAAGAGCTAGCATCTGTTTTCTTATCTCAGCCTGGTCATTTAGTAGCTCTTCGAAGTTGAGAAAATTGATCATTGTCTCTGAGACTCAGTTCCTTCAACTGTAAAAGGGGTTTAATATTAACCTGAGATTTTGTATGAGTTTCTAATAAAATTGTACATAAAAAATGTTTAATACATCTAGATTAATAAAAGTTAGTTACTTTGTTAATCAAATATATTAAAAACATTTAATATGGCCTAAGAAAGTAAATTGTGAGAGTACTTTAGTTTTCTTAGTTGCTTTTTTTTTTGTCCTAGGAGTTTTCTGCAACAAAACAAAACAATATAAAAAAGTAATAAAAAGGGCTAAAAATATCCCCTTTTTTCAAATGAATGGATGATCACTCCAATGAGACCATGTGTAGAACATGCTCTTGCTGAATTGGTGGTCAAGTGAAATGAATGAGTGTTACTTTTTTAGAATGCAGTTCTTTCTGCTGAGTACTGAAGACAGTGAGAAAGTATGGTGCCCAGCAACATACGGCAAGCAGTGGACAAGGTCACTACCAAGGTTACTACCAAGAGAGATGAAGAGGACAATGCAGAAGAGATGCTTAAGCCATTCCTAACTTCACTGTGCAAAGTCCCTCAGCTATCTTCAAGGAACTCTTAATTGGCAGAATTGATTGCTCAAGCTCACTTTAAGAAATGCCATAGGGAAAAGGATCAACCTTATAAACAAAGCAACAATTTCCTTCACTTATTATTTCTGGAGGCTCATTGGTTTTCCTACTTCTTTATAGGTAAGACTATTTCATATGTGTTAGAAACCAGCCACAGTGTTACTATTTACACTTGGAATCCAATTTCTTATTTGATAAGAACAAGAGCATGTTAGAAATAAAGAATTAGGGTTAACTATGAAAAGTACCAATGCTCGTAATTTGAGAATTTTTATTTCTTCTAAACACTAAGCAAAGCAGAGGTAGAAATTAAAATTTCCTCTGATGGCCTTATGTACCTCACACACAGTCAGATATTTACATATGTGACAACTTTTAAAATCCTCAGAGAAAACCCCTGCAATGACATTTTCAAGGAGAGAACAATGGGGCTCATAAAAGTTGAATGTAGACCAATTGCAGAGCTACTCGCAGCCCGGTTGCAATTTTTCAAATCAAACCTTCCCAGTTTCAAAACCCATGGTTGATTTTGTGAGATGCATGACAGCATTCAGAATACCAGAAAAGTTTTGGCACAAAAAAGTTTTTAAGTTTTCAGAAAGCCCAAAGATACCTTGGTAGACCATTATTAAGTAAGGTTGGATGTAAGATTAGGCCACAAACAAGTAGAATGGTACATGTTTCATAGTTCTCTGGTAGGAGATGAGAAAATCATAGTGATACACCCCACTACCAAACCCACTTGAAAATACATGCACACACACTGCAGTGAAAGATGAGCTGCTTAGAATAACATGGAGAAGAAAATGCGCAGTACCTGAGGTCATTCCAGGAAGGAAGAGATAGAAGTGAGAAATAGGAAGGAGGAAGAAATAAGAGAAATCAGAAATGTGTTATGAAGTTGGGAATTAAGTACTATACAGTAGACTGAGGAAAAAATCCTCTGTGGTTAGAGTACAGGAGGTGAATTTAAAGCGTAAATATGCCCAAAGTTTAAATTTAATTTTAAAAATTCTTTTGGCTATGGATACTATTTCACCTGCATTCCATAGAATTGCAGTGTGTGTGTGTGTGTGTGTGTGTGTGTGTGTGCGCGTGTGCACGCATTTGTGTGTGTTTTGGATTTCTAAATGACATGAAATAGATGGATAGGAAGTTCAAAGCAATTTTAAAAGGTCTCAAGAGGCTAACACTGCGATTATCTAAGCATTATCATCACATTTTTGAAGCTATAGCACAGTCCTTCAGCATAAACTCTGAGGGATTATTTAAGTTCTAATAATTCACTTGATATACTTTTATCATATGCAGCACTCAGCCTTAGACTATGTTGAGTACTGCTCCTAGAGATTTTTTATTAATTGGATAATGATTTCAATTTCTGCAAGAGCAAAACAAAATAATGGTTAAACAAGTTAGAAGTTTAGGTCTCATATAAAATTCTGAGCTAGTATGTCAGTTCAGTGCTGTCAGGAGTTTCAACTTATTTGCTCTTATTTTTCTGCATCTCATCCATATGACCCAGAATGGCTCAGCATTACACCCGTATTACCATCACAGGAGGCAGAAAAGAGTAAGCGGAGGGCAAGCCTAGGGTATAAAGAGACAGATAAAATTGTAAACATTGTGCAAAATCTCATCCTTTCATCACCTTCTCTTGGTTAGAATTTACTCTTCAGTTGTAGTAAATCCAATTTGAGAATAAACAAAGAAAAGGGACTTACTGTGGTAATTTATTTCTTTACTTTGGTTTTCCTTTGTTTAAGTGCTGTTTCAGCGACGAACTCTGTGTTCAAGAAGGAAGCATGAAGGTGGGTATGAAGAAGGGGCCTCTTTCTCGCAGCTTGGTGCTGTCTCTTTGCTCTTCAATCTGTTTTCTTCACTGTAGATGACATGCAAGACTAAGTCATTTCTAAGGACTAAAAAATTAGCTGCTCCACGATTTATTGAATTGACCAGAAAAAGGTTGGAAGACTTTTTGAAAGATTTCTGTGCATTATATTGATTTCCATTCATGATAAAAGATTTGCGATTGTTCATCTTTTCAAAGATTTCTTTTTTCTTCCATTTCTCTCCCCTTAAATAGTATCTAGTCATTCTAAAATAGGAAGTACTGACTTTTTATATCTTACAAGGAATAAATTGAGATACATCTTCTAGTTCATCACTTATTACTCTTTTACAGAGAACCTAAGGGTTTCATCTGATATGTGCTGGAAGAAGGATTTGTTATTAGGAAAGAACTTCCACTATATGGTTCTCAACTTCTAATTAAGTTATTTGGTAAATTCTTTTAGATAAGTGATGAATATTCATTTGTTTATTGCCACTGATCGGCAAAATTTGGGCTAAATTAATTGATGTAGGGTTAAGTAAAATGTGGAAAATAGACAAAGTAGAAATAGAGACGGGTGAGAAATGTAGTGACAGAAACAAAGAAAACATAATAGACAAAGAGACATAAGGGAACAATTATCAAAGAAAAAGACTTGAAACTGACAAGTGACTGAGACCCAGAGTCAGTTTAAGTGTGTTTGCTAAGGTTTAATTAGATCCTGTTTTAATTAAACCATTATTTCTAGTGTCTCCAGGGACAAAACAGTCATAGAAAGGGAAAAGAAAAAAATGAAGAGAAAGAAAAAACAAACAATATCATAAGAAAATATGATTTTGGTATTTTTTTTTTGGCATTTAAAAATTATTATGACTGATCCAAAATTCTCATTTCTCATTAAAGGAAGTTATGAGAAAAAACTTCACCTCAGTGACTGAGTTCATTCTCCTAGGACTGACCAGACGCCTGGAATTGCAGATTCTCCTCTTCTTCCTGTTTCTGGCCATTTACGTGGCCACGTTGGTAGGAAATGTGGGCATGATTGTCCTCATCCAGGTCAACGCCCGGCTCCACACGCCCATGTACTTTTTCCTGAGCCACTTATCCTTTGTGGATCTGTGCTTCTCTTCCAATGTGACCCCAAAGATGCTGGAGATTTTCTTATCAAAGAAGAAAACCATTTCCTATCCTGCTTGTCTGGTGCAGTGTTACCTTTTTATTGCCTTGGTCCACGTGGAGATCTATATCCTGGCCGTGATGGCTTTTGATCGTTACATGGCCATCTGCAACCCTCTGCTTTATGGCAGCAAGATGTCCAGAAGTGTGTGCACATCCCTCATCACGGTGCCGTATGTATATGGTGCACTCACTGGGCTGATGGAGACCATGTGGACCTACAACCTAGCCTTCTGTGGCCCCAATGAAATTAATCACTTCTACTGTGCTGACCCCCCGCTGATTAAGCTGGCTTGTTCTGACACCTACAACAAAGAGCTGTCGATGTTTGTTGTGGCTGGTTTCAATTTCACTTATTCTCTCCTTATCATCCTCATTTCCTACATCTACGTATTTCCTGCCATCTTAAAGATCCGCTCTACAGAAGGCAGGCGCAAAGCTTTCTCTACCTGTGGCTCCCACCTGACAGCTGTCACCATATTCTATGCAGCTCTTTTCTTCATGTATCTCAGACCCCCCTCAGAAGAGTCTGTAGAGCAGGGGAAAATGTTGGCCGTGTTTTATACCACTGTGATCCCCATGTTGAATCCCATGATCTACAGTCTGAGGAATAAGGATGTGAAAGAAGCTTTAATCAAGGAACTGATCAGGAGGAGATTGCTTTCCAAATAAACTTCAGTGCTGACTTTGTTGTTTTGATTGTATATATGCTTTGACTTATTCTTAGGCTTTGTCCAAAAATAATTTGTTCACATCTATATTCTTTTTTTTTAATTTAAGGAATTAGGTAATTTCCCAGGTAGAATTTCTAGTAAAAGGAATCTGAGTGCCTATGTCAGTTGATAGGAATTTTGAACTCCCTGAGAAATTTTCGCCTGTCCAGACCCAAATTAAGAACCTATGTATTGAGGAATTGATGTCAGTAAAACCCCTAATTTACATCACAAGGAATAAAATCATTAAAGCCAAACAGTATTTTATTTTGGAAAGGAGTCTTATAGTTTTAAGTTGTCTCTTAATGGGAATTATTTATTTTAGTATACGGCTAATCATAAGCTTTTTAAAAAAATTGTTTCTGCTAAACTTTACTAAGCTTGCCACCCTTCCCTGTGGAAACCAGCATTCCCTTGACCTTCCTCCACCACAATGTGAGCTTTGTCTCTTTGCATTTACCTGTGAGCTCAGCTCCAGTCTCTGCTTCTATCAACCCCATCTTTATCCTGAAACACACCAGGGACCTGGTCCACAGGTCCAACTCTGGACTTTTGTCTTGGGTCTTTTGAGAAAAAACAAAAAAGACTCATTTATATCAAAGTTGAGTGTTACCTAAATGTCTGTGTGGGGAGATACAAGGTAATTTATCATATGTTGATGAATGTTTTTATCTATTGTATCAACCCATAGGGTATGAAATATATTTATGCCGATAATATCACCTCATATTTGCATAGCAATTTGTGAATCCTACAGTCCTTTTGAATTTGTCCTCCTCATTCCACAGAATAGTAAGAGGAAATAATATTTATTTTCAATGGCAACCTGTGGGACTAAAATTATTTACCTTATTTTAAAGATGAAGACACGGTAGCTCAAATGTTGACCACAGATAGTTAAAACCAGTACAACCTCTTCTAATCGTGTAGGTGTGTGTTGAGAGGTGTTGAGGCCAACAGCTCCACTGAAGGTACCGAAAGCTTTGAAAGTAATAATCTCCATAGAAGATGGGAGGCCAATGAATGATGAGGTGAGCATGTGGTAAGGAGTTCGAACAGAGATCTCTGATGAAATTAGTATTGTTGAAGGGACAGTAAAAATATTGAATAACTTCAGAGTTTAAGTTTAGCGTGACCGTGAAAATACCAAGTGTCACCACTAAAAAACTAAACATAAAATGTATTTTGCAAATATTTAGGAGAAAGAAGATTAAAAGATAACACTTATTTATAGAGGGTTGACTATGTACCAAATAATATTCAAAACTCATTGCAGATTTTTTTACTTATATTTACAGATATTTTGTCAATAGTCATCATAACAACTGAGATATGTGGTGTTATTGTCCCAATTTTGTACCTATGAAAACCTAAAGTGAAGGGATATTAAATGACTTGCCACAAATTACAAAAGTAGTAAGTAGAGAAGCTGCAAATTATACTGCAATCTAATTCTAATTTTTATAGCACCTTTAAATATTGCTCCATTTGTAACAATGCATTAAAAGAGCACAGAAAATTATGAACAGATTCTGAACAAAAATGTATTCAAAGAACAAAATAACATATCACAATGTACTCAACTTTGGTGGTCATTAGAGGAAACGCAAATTGCAACTATGAGATATCTGTACCTACACACATATGAGAATAGCAAAAACTGAAAACTAATACTAAAATAAACAAAAACCTCCAAACCTCATAATATTAAGTATTGATGAGACTATGAAATAACTGAACCACTTATATAGTGCTAGTGGTAGTGTAAATTGATATAATTAGTTCGTAAATCTATTTGGCAGTATCAACTTAATCCGAACATATGCATAGCCTGTAAACCAGCAATTCTACCCAGAATTCTAACAAGAAGAAATACATAAATGTGTTTATAGAGAGATATGTGCAAGAAAGTATTTCATAATAGTCACATCTGGAAGCACTCTAAATGTCTTACGAGAATAGAAAAGATATATAAATTTCGGTATAGTCATACAATAGATACTACACAGGAATGGAAATAAAAGAATTATCGCTGTATCCATTACATTCAACATGAATAAAAATCATCACTATAGACTGAATGCTTGTGTCCCCCTCAAATTTCTATGTTGAAACCTAATGCCCAATGTGATGGTATTTGGATATAGAGCCTTTGGAAAGGAATTAGGTCGTGAGGGCTGAGACTTCATGAATGGGATTAGTCCCCTCATGAAAGACACACCAGAGAGCTCCCTTGGCCCCTCGTCTATGTGAGGACACTGAGAAAAGACGGCCATCTCTGACCCAAGATGAGGACTCTCAACCATACTGATAACCTGATCTTGGAATTCTGGCTTCCAGACCTGTGAGCAATAAATTTCTGTTGTTTGTAAGCCACCCAGTCTATGGGGTTTTTGTTATAACATCCCAAACAAACGATAACTATCACCAACATAGTGTTCATATGTCATCAAGGTTCATCAAAAGACCAAACAAAAATAAAATGTACCATGTGATTCCAGCTATGTGAAACTCAAAGGTGGACACAACCAACCAGTAAAAATGAATATGTAGTAACTGGAGGGTTAGTGACCAAGAAGGGTCCTGAGGAGATTTTCCTGAGTGCTGTTAATGTTTTATTTCTGGATTTTGAGCTTGGTAGTACAAGTAGGTTCACTTTGTAAAAATTCATAAAGCTATACTCTTATGTTTTATGTACACTTTCTATGTGTATATTAGACTTTGACATAAAGTTTACTTAAAATTGCTAGAAATAATACTAGTCTTTGAACCAGCAATGCTTCAAACCAATATCAAAGCATTCCGTTTATCTGTAACACACAAAGTAAACTAGCTTGCTAGAGCTGCCATAATGAAGTACCACAAATGGGGTGGCTTAAACCACAGAAATTTATTTCTTCCCATTTCTGGAGACTATAAATACGAAATGAAGGAATCAGTAGGGTTGGTTTCATTCCGAAGCCTCTCTTAGACATGTAGATGATCATGTTCCTCCTGTGTCTTTACGTGTTCTTTCCTCTGCGCGTGTCTGTGTCCTAATCACCTCTTATTCATCAGTTATCGTGGATTAAGATTCACTCACATAACCTCATTTTACTGTAATTTTCTCTTTAAAGACCCTATCTGCAAATCCAGCCATATTGTGAAGTACCAGAGTCAGAACAATGACATATAAATTGTGGTGGCACATGATTCAGGCCATAACACAAAGTGAGATGGTAATAGAATTGTGATGCAAAGTTGAGATAACGGTGTGGAAGAAATTGTACCAGCAAATTAGATGAGCTGAAATTAATATGTTAAATAGAATGTAATCTGAGCATCCACTGCAGACATCAGTGTTACTGCAGGGACTTGCTGATGTATGAAGAAAAATACTGAGACTGAACACAAGGGAGAAAACTCTAGCCAGTGGTTGCTTCCCATGTTAAACTTTTATTACACCAGTTATTATTTCTCCAAAGAACTCATTCAGTGAAAAAAAAAATATCTAACAAAGTAATTGCTTCATCTTCATCTATTTGTGTAATCTCCTAGGGAAATGAAGTTAACGATACAAACCACATAAATTCTGCCTGCACTATTTATCAGAAGAGCTGTTGATAATCTTTGTAAAGATCACTCTTTCCCCATAGGTAAGTAGGTTTCTTTATTCTACAAACATTTATAAACACGAATCTCTATTTACTTATTAATGAAATCATATGTATTATCAGGATTAGATTTATTATTTATAAATGACTAGATGGAGAGAAGAATGCCCATTTCCAGAAAAGTGTAGACATTTACTATTTAAGGTACTTTTACTTATAAAAGTGACTGAATAATAAAAATAGATGATAAGGGAATCAAAATATAGTGAATGGTATTCTCTAAGACCCTTCACTTAACTGACTGATCACTAATATTTATTGAGGGCTTGCCATGTATTGGGCACAGTGCTATGCATATTGCATACTTTATTTTGTTTAATCCACAAAATAGCCCTTCTGATTTATTAAACCCTTTTTGCAGTAGAAGAAACTGAAGTTCTGAACTAATAAGAAACACCCTCCCCCCCGCAACACAAGACTGGGATTAAAAGTGCTGAGGCCAGCGTGTGAACTCAACAAGTTGACTTCATAGCCCGTGTTTTTACCAGTACTCTCTAGTGTCCATAATATCACTTCCTGTGTACTAAACTTGAAAAATACATTATTATTTATATGTATGAAGGACAGAATGCTATAGGGTTGGTTTGAGGGTTAAATGAATTAATATTTATAAAACACTTAGATCAGAGCTTAGCATATAAGACATACTATGTGTTTGTTAAATAAATAAATTGATAATAAACTGAAATTCAGAATAAGGAACTTATCTAAGAAGTAAAGAAGCATCTCAGAAATGACTAATATAAGAAATGAATTGATTTGTGTTAAGGCTGCAGCGTGTATAGAGACATCGATCTGTTTGTATGCTCTAGTCCTAACCTAATTCTAATAATTGGAAGTTACATGAGCATATTCATTTACCCAAACACACAAGGTTATATAATAACAGAAGGTGAATTTCGCTGTGTGTAAATTTCATCTCAAAAGAATACTAAACACACAACGAAACAAAGATGAGAAGGGAAAGAACTTGACATATGAGAAGGGATGAGAGTATGTCACTACGATGATTAAACAGAAGTAAACTTGATTTTGTATAAATAATCACAAATTAAACTTTGCTGCAGACATTCATATTCAAAGAATAGCTTTGAATAGGATGTTCTAGTGAATACCGATGACCTCCATATAGAAAAATTAGCATGCACATTTTAGTTAATGTTGGTAGTATCAGTTTTAATTTGTTTGCGATCAACAGATGTCCACTGTATCTCATATAAAAAGAAACTGTTCTCAAATGATAAGTGGTTTTCTAAACCAAAAAGTAGCTGAAGTACTAGACTTAGAGAACAGATAGCAACTCAAGGAGCTCTGGAGACTTGGCAGCTCAAATTCATAAGATATACATTCCTTTGTAGGATCAGTCTGATCTTTAAGGTCCACTGCAATCAATTTGATGAGAAAGATTTAGCCTACCTTGAATCGCTAGCTTACTAGATCACTAGGGGTATGCATCTGATTCCTGCCTACTCCTTTCTGAATCAGGGATCTCACCCCTCACAGTGGAAACCAAGAGGAGAGAATATCCATCATTCTCAACTCCATGTAATTCTCCCAAAAGAATTCTAATGGCTGGAGAATTAAAAGCTGAGCAACGGCCAAAATGCAATCATGTGTGTATTTTTTGAAGAAAAAAAAAGAAGAAAGAAGTTCCCATGCTCCACCTGGAAAGTCCGATTCAATTAAGTCTGAAAAAAGAGAAAAACATTGAACTAGCCCAACCTCACTGCTAAGGAATCGCTCCAGTAGGGAATGATTAGGTGAAAATTATTAAAAAAGAATAGGTCATTTGGGAAAATATTATTCTTTGATACATGATCCTTTTCTGTTCCTTGATACTTTTCTGATCCTTCTCTGCTCTTATAATAATCAGGGATAAATAAATTCTTTAGTACGAAAGATTATATGTGGGGTGGATCTGGCCATAAAATACATTTGTCAAATAAAAGGCAGAAGCACGGGAAGAGGTGGAGGAAGTGGAGAAAGATATAAAAGGGAGAGAAGCACAATTAGAAGGGAGTGACAATAAAGAGTGAATAAAACTAGAAAAATAGAATCCACATCACAAAAGGCAGAAAGCTGCTTTGAATGCCTATGGTTTCCAATGCCTGGCTCAGATGGAGTTTACCAAGAATAAAGAAAGACTAGTAGAAACAGAGAAAAAATATGCTAGGAAGGAAAACGAAGATCATTATTGTAATAGTGATATTTATTTTTCTTTCATTTTACTGTAATCCAATACAAATGGCCAATTCCCTTCTCTCACTGAAGGAAATTATGAGAAGAAACTTCACTTCAGTGACTGAATTCATTCTCCTAGGACTGACCAGACGCCTGGAATTGCAGATTCTCCTCTTCCTGCTGTTTCTGGTCATTTACATGGCCACATTGGTAGGAAATGTGGGCATGATTGTCCTCATCCAGGTCAACGCCCGGCTCCACATGCCCATGTACTTTTTCCTGAGCCATTTATCCTTTGTGGATCTGTGCTTCTCTTCCAATGTGACCCCAAAGATGCTGGAGATTTTCTTATCAAAGAAGAAAACCATTTCCTATCCTGCTTGTCTGGTGCAGTGTTACCTTTTTATTGCCTTGGTCCACGTGGAGATCTATATCCTGGCCGTGATGGCTTTTGATCGTTACATGGCCATCTGCAACCCTCTGCTTTACGGCAGCAAGATGTCCAGGAGTGTGTGCACATCCCTCATCACGGTGCCATATGTATATGGCACCCTCACTGGGCTGATGGAGACCATGTGGACCTATAACCTAGCCTTCTGTGGCCCCAATGAAATTAATCACTTCTACTGTGCTGACCCCCCGCTGATTAAGCTGGCTTGTTCTGACACCTACAACAAAGAGCTGTCGATGTTTGTCTTGGCTGGATTTAACCTTTCCTTTTCTCTTCTTATCATCTTGATTTCATACGTATATATTTTTCCTTCTATCTTGAGGATTCATTCCACGGAAGGCAGGCGCAAAGCTTTCTCTACCTGTGGCTCCCACCTGACAGCTGTCACCATATTCTATGCAACTCTTTTCTTCATGTATCTCAGACCCCCCTCAAAGGACTCTGTGGAACAGGGGAAAATGGTTGCTGTATTTTATACCACGATAATTCCCATGTTGAATCCCATGATTTATAGCCTTAGAAATAAAGATGTGAAAGAAGCATTAAGCAGAGAGCTGTCAGGGAAAAAAGTATTTTCATAAAAGGTATCACTATTCTTTTGGTCCCCAGACATTTTACAGACCTCTTTTCTAAGTGGCAGGACTGAATTGATGGTGAAATGAGAAATGTGGTATACCAATAGAAAACACTGCTTTTTTTTTTCAAAGCTTTAATGATTTAAAAAAAAAATCCAAACACAGAAAGTAAAATTTTCGTTACACAAGTTTACATGTTTATACTTGTCATTCATTTTGCTCACCAGTTATTTTACTTTCTTTGTCCTTTGTATACATTATAGCATTATGCTCCTCCAACCAACCTTTGGTTTTAGATGGTAGTGTGTGGCTATTTCTGGGCAATTAGATTAGAATTCATATGGGTTCTTTCTTTGCTGAGAATTTAATGTTTGATGAGAGAACCCTTCAGTGGGGTTTTCTTTTCTTGCCATGGTGACCAGCAAGATTTAAGATTCAACTTTTAAGCTTGGGTTTTTGAGTGAAGAGACGTGGAGTAGAGTCTTTTGCTAACTCGCAAAAGAAATGCAGAATGAATGAGAAATGTTATTTGGTTTTATGAGCTACTACGCTATGTCGAATTGCTTTTTCCATGGTCTTCTGACTAATAAAATATTAATTATACAAAATTCAAACATACAGATGCATATAATATAGAAATTAAACACACAACACTCAAAATATCACACTCGACATTTTGTTTTATGGTTTTTAGGCTTTTCTTTGTTTTTACATATGTGCACGTGTTTAACTAAAGTTATAATTATTATTCACAATTACTAATGTAAAACATATACATTGTTTTAAATGTCAATATTACAAAATGTCAATATTACAAAACATATACACTCCTGTCTTACTTCTCCCCCACCCATATTTCTCCACAGATAAAACTTTTTTGATATTTCTTTTGGCAATGAACTCGTTTTAAATTATATAATTATATGTCTAGTTATTGATTTTTCAATCACAGACATGATTGATTGATTTTTCTTAAATTAAACATAAAGTATTAAAATTTTTCCACCCACTCCTGCATCTCTACTCAAGCACCACCACTCCTTCCTCTTCATGTTCACAATATGGTCACATTTGAAATTTTCCTTAAACTAATATTTTTTGTTAAAATTACTATGACTATGTCATTAGTAATATCTGAACAATACGATGAGTAACACCATGAGCCTTTAATACTAATATTAATTACTAACATTATGAGTAATACTGTGAATGCAATTCTCTTCCTGCACAATTATTTGATTTTCATATCTTTTTTTTTTGTACCTATTTTCCCCCAAACTTTCACAGAACTACGAAGCATGTCTTATAGAGACAAAGCAATTGCTGATCTATTATTTACACGCTTCCTCCCTAAGGGCCTTCTGTCCTCTTGTTGGTGTCTGCACTGGTTGCAGTCAAGGCCTGTTGCAGATATGTTATCTGGAGATAGTGATTGCTACCATTAGTTTAAAATGTTCACTCATTCAATGTATGTTGATTACTGCGCCATATGTTACAAACTGGAGATTCAACAAGAAACAAGAAAAAAAGTCTTTTATTACATTTTAGGGAGGGAAGGGTGTTGTACAGCAAGGCACCTAAACAAATAGATAAAATATTGGCAGGTGTTGGTAAGTGCTGTGGAGAAAGTATCAATTTCGATAGATGGGATAGGACTCTTGGGGAAGGCTATATTTTTATATTAGTTGTCTCAGTTTGCCCTAGCTTCACAATTCTAGAATTAAAATATAATTAGTGATTAACATACAGTTTCCACTAAAAAAAATGACATGCACCTATGGCCAGTGAGATCTGAGCAAAATTGCAAAACTCCTTGGATATCAAGAATTAATACCAAGAATTGTGTTTATGAAGTACATACTACTTAAAATATATATTTTGTAGCTAATGTAATACTGACATGATTTTTATCATGTGAGAAACTAAGACACCCCTTCCCCAAACCCCAGGATACAGAGAAAACATTTTAAAACAGGAAGAAAATTCTAATTGTTCTGAGAGTTATTTTGCTCTTGACATGTATTTTCCATCAGAGATGAGGCAATATTTAGCATTTTAATTACCTCTTGAGGTTTCTGTCTATATTCTCCAGTGAGAAAGCCCCATAGCAAAAAATCCAGCCCTGATAAATCTTTCTGAATTATCCATTGCTGATGACAGATGAGATGTTTCCGAGAAGATTTTTGCTTCATGCACAGGTAGGTTCATGCATAGGGAGAGTCAATGTGTTTTTATCAAATCAGTCTGAAGTGATAGGCCTCTGGGTTTTCCTTGTTATTCTGAGTAGAAAGAGAATGATCTGGAAAGGGTAATTAGGAAATGGGATTTGGGAAGCTTCATTGTGACAGTGGATGCCAGTTAAGAATGAAGCCTTTGGCTTATGCCCTGGTTCCAGAAAGGCAATCATTCAATGGCAGAAATATACACTATCTTACCTGGCAAATAATGGGAATCCTCTCCGCAAATGTCACTAAGTGGTAATCAAATAGTTGTATTTCTGTTTACTAAATACATTGTCTTTTTAGTACAAGTGTCGTTCTCAATTTTTCTCACCTTATCTCTCCTTTCTGTCATTTTTCTTTCTTGTACACATGGACTTAGTCATTGAATTAAACTTGTATATAGTAGTAGCATCTATACAATACCAACAGTATGTGTTCAAACACAATTATTGACAAGCCTGCTTGTTCATAAGACATTAATAAATGATCCTGCACTGCTTTGAAACCACTGGAAACCTTTCCTCATTCTTCCTTCTGCATATTAAATGATTTGAGTTCAACACGGAGACAGCCTGAGGAAACAGCTCGACTCTGAATGTGCTTTTCTATAATTTACTGCTCTGTTATAAATAGCATCTGAAGATGTCTATAAGACCCTGGCTGTTTAAATAATGGGCCCAGCTTTTCTTAGGGTGACCAGTGGTTTTGGTTTGCCTAGGACTGAGGTGTTTCCCAGGATGTAAAACTCACCTTCCTAAACCAGGGCAAACTGGGTAACAGTTGTCTATGGTACATATATCCCACCACAGATAGAGTTGGTGGCAGACGTAGATGAATTTCATTAGAGTGTCAACCAATCGATTCTCATTCTGCTTGCTCCCTTGTCCACATTTGTCACTCAACAGCTATTAAATTTGAGGCCTTCTTGGATCTGAAGACTCAGCTTATATGGCTTGACTTATTCACTGATACACTCCTCACCCAAGAGCTTGAAGACTAATACCATTTACATTTTTATTTTTTATTTTTTAAATTACGTTTATTGGGATAACATTGGTTAATACAATTATATAATTTTCAGGTGTACATTATCATTTGACATCTGTATATTGTATTGTGTATTTACCACCCAAAGTCCAGTTTCCTTCAGCTACCATATATTTAATCCCCTTTACCCACTTCATCCTCCCCCTAAAGCTTATATTTGACCCCCTTTACTCCATCTACCTCCCTCTTCCTCCCCTAACAGAGACTCATAGGCATGGACTATAGGCTAGTGGTTACCAGAGGACCATTTACCTTTTTCTTATATTTCTTGACCACATTTGTCTTAAGTGAAAAAGAAGCAGTTGAAAATGTTCTCATTATTTAGATAAGATTTAGTAATAACCAAAGACATCAATAAAGTGAAATATGTTTCTTAGCAGTGCTTGGATAGAGTAGGCTGAGAAGATCAACAGATTTGTTGCCTAAATGTGTGGAAAATGGTAAGTTATTCTCAAAAGGTCAAAAAAGCCAGTAGATCTTCCTGCAGAGCAAAGAGGATGTGCAAATAGGGCTGTTTATTTCTCTCTTTTACAAGGTCATAGTTAGATGAGGTACCAGCTTTTTGTACTTGGCATTTTGGCAGAGACAACCTGTAATGTAGTTCCTTTAACTTCACTTCAGTCACCGCCAATATTCTAGGGAAAGATGGAAATCATCTAATACTTTTCCAATCTCCATTTTATTTCTATTATATAAACTTCAACCAGTAGATGAGTAGCGGGAGGCACAGATAGAAGAAGAAAACTATGATAGAGACAAATCCTAGTGATAAGAAGGGACAGGCAGATTTCAGATGATAAAGGGTATTAAAAGTTATATGTCTTTATAGATAAGAAACAAGGTAGTTGTAACGGCTTATTATGAATTAGAGGAGAATCAATGATGTTTCTAGAAAGTATTTATTACATAAATGAATGAATGAATGAATATAAAAACGATGATGATGATGTTTCTCTAACTTGTACTTTGGTGACAATTGTAGGGTAGTTTTATGAAGAACCATCAGCTGGGCAATTCCCTGGCCCATAAATAAATAGAACATAAGTAGACCACCACTGCTGGCAAATTAGCTCAAAATATTTCAACTAGAATATTAAAATGTTCTAGGCAATATCTGGAATCCAGATACCTAGCCATCTTAATCCGATTCAATCAAAAACTAAAACTTTCTTCAATCCCGCAAAACATTTTTTGGCTTTCTGGTGTATTTAGAAAATTTTATTAATTTAAGTTTAAATATTGGTAGAAGAATAATATAGTCCTTCACTCACTATTTTACTGCTCTTGTTTTATTCAAAGTTCTAAGGCAGAAGAAAAAGGAAGTAAGAGACTGTCTTAGAATTTCTTAATACTTCAAGACCCAAGAGAGAAGAAGTTTCTAAAAAGAGGAGGTAAACGAACTTATTTTTATTAGATTTGTTTGAGGACAATGGCTAGAAAGAATTCGATTCCTTTTGCAGTTAATTTAAAAAAAATAAAAAATTGCTACATCCATGTGTTATTTTATGAGGTTTTCCTTTCTTATGTTCTGATAAGGAAAATTAGTTTGTTTTAAACCATTTTATACAGTTTTATTAAGTCATTTTTATGGTAAACATTTCAAATTTGTGAGATTAATAAATATAGGTATGGTGAAACTTTTTAACTATAGAATAACATTTCTTTGCTTGCAGCTTTGAATAAATTTCTAATATAGATATAAACTCTACAAATCTGGTAACTAGATGCAGTGTATGCACATTCTAAAAGTCAAGGACAGTGGAAAAAGACCTTTCCTTTTTCAAGAGATAGCAAGAACAAAAATGATTCCTTTAACATTTGTTAGTAGGCAAGAGAAACTAGATGCAATTTCTGTCACTATAATTCTATGATTTTATATTATTTTATACTTTCTCTGTAAAAAATATTTATACATACATAAGAGAAGAAAAGCTGCTAAGAAAAGACATGAGAAAGAAGAGAGGAGAGATAAAAAGAAAAATAGCAGAGGAATTGAAAGAGAATGGGTTAGGAAAAGGTAATATAAATGCAGAATGGCTATATATAGTATGTGTACTTTCTGATTTCTATTTATTCTCTTAGATAAAATGCATCTCTACTGGGAACAAATTTAAGAAAATGCTCAATTTTACTGATGTGACAGAGTTTATTCTTTTGGGATTAACTAGTCGTCCTGAATTACAATTCCTTTTCTTTGTGGTTTTCCTACTGGTCTACATTATCACCCTGATTGGGAACATTGGTATGATCATATTAATCAGACTCAGTCCCCAGCTCAACAGCCCCATGTACTTTTTCCTCAGTCACTTGTCTTTTGCAGATGTGTGGTTCTCCTCCAATGTCACTCCTAAAATGTTGGAAAATTTAGTATCTGAAATCAAAACCATTTCCTACCCTGGTTGTATAGTGCAGTGTTTTTTCTTCATTGCCTTTGTCCACGTAGAAGTCTTCATCCTTGCTGTGATGGCCTTTGATAGATACATGGCGATCGGCAATCCTCTGCTCTATGGTAGCAGAATGTCAAGGACTGTCTGTATTCGACTGATCTCTTTCCCTTACATATATGGCTTCTTTATCAGTTTGATCTCAACATTGTGGACTCATGGCTTGTACTTCTGTGGAAACATTGAGATCAATCATTTCTATTGTGCAGACCCAGCTCTCATCAAAATGGCGTGTGGAGGAACTTTTATTAAAGAATATACCATGCGCACGCTGGCAGGTCTTAACTTCTCTTATTCTTTATTGGTCATTATTATCTCCTACATATTCATCCTTATTGCCATCATAAAAATGCGCTCAGCGGAAGGAAGAAAGAAAGCCTTCTCCACCTGTGGATCCCACTTAACGGCGGTCATCATATTTTACGGAACTCTCTTCTTCATGTATCTTAGAAGTCCCACCGAAGAGTCTGTGGAGCAGGGGAAAATGGTGGCTGTGTTTTACACCACGGTAATTCCTATGTTGAATCCCATGATCTACAGTCTCAGAAACAAAGATGTAAAGGAAGCCATGAACAAAGCAATCAGTAGAACATTTTTAACTAAATAAAATACAAACTTAAAATGTATCATGAGACACATAGTTTAATGGAAGGGGTGGGAAGTAACCATTTTTTTTATAATTTTGAGGAAATTTGTTATTTATGTTTTCAATGAATAGGCAAAGAAGATGTATAATTGAAAAGAGAATAATGGCGTACAGTCAGAGAAACATTGTAAACAAGACTCTCTGGGTCTATGAAATTTGACATGATGAAAACATGTCGAAAACATCATCTACCCTTTTTACTTTTCCACACAATGTTAAATTTGGTATGTTATTTGTAACTGGGAAAGTTTTTTTTATGGATTTTTAATATTGCACAAGTCTATTCTTTCAACTCTGATTTTAAAAGTACTCTACTGTACATACTGTTTCAAAGAACTCGATGACATACTGTTAAATAGTACACTTGAAACTTATTGGATTTTGTTGATCATTGTCACCTTAATTTTTTTATTACGTTTATTGGGGTAACGTTGGTTAATACGATTATATAATTTTTAGGTGCACATTATAATTTGACATCTGTATATTCTATTGCGTGTTTACCACCCAAAGTCCAGTTTCCTTCAATTACCATATATTTAATCCCCTTTACTCACTTCATCCTCTCCCTACCCCACTATATTTGACCCCCTTTACTCCATCTACCTCCACAATCCTCACTACCCACTACCATTTGCTAACCACTAGTCTATAGTCCATGTGCATGAGTCTCTGTTTGTCCTGTTCCTTTGTTGCTTTTAGATTTATGTCCCACATGTAAATGTTATGATATGACTTTCAACTTTTTCTGTCTGGCTTATTTCGCTTAGCATGATTATCTAGAGTTCCATCCATGTTGTTGCAAATGGCTGTATTTCATCTCTGCTTATGGCTGAGTAATATTCCATTGTATATATGAATCATAGCTTCTTTAGCCAGTCATCTATCATCTTCAGTTGCTTCCATGTCCTGGCCACTGTGAATAATGCTGCTATAAACATTGGTGTGCAAATATCTTTATGGATATGATTTTTTAAGTCTTTGGGGTAAATACCCAGGAGAGGGATTGCTGGATCATATGGTAAATCCAATTCTTAGTTTTTTGAGGAACCTCCATACTGCTTTTCATAGTGGCTGTACCAATTCACAGTCCCACCAGCAGTGTATAAGGGTTCCTTTTTCTCTGCATCCTCTCCAGCATTTGTTATTACTTGTCCTGTTGATTATAGCCATTCTAACAGGTGTGAGATGATATCTCATTGTGGTTTTGATTTACATTTCTCTAATAGTTAGTGATGTTGAGCATCTTTTCATATGTTTGTAGGCCATTTGTATGTCCTCTAGGGAGAAGTGCCTGTTCAGGTCCTCTGCCCATTTTTTTACTGAATCATTTGTTTTTTTGTTGTTATTGACTCGTATGAGTTCTTTGTATATTTTGGATATTTGGCCTTTATCGGAGGTGTTGCTTGCAAATATATTTTCCCATTCAAATGGTTGTCCCTTTACTTTGTTGATAGTTTCTTTGGCTGAACAGAAGCTTTTTAGTTTGATGTAGTCCCATTCATTTATTGTAGCTTTTACTTCCCTTGCCTTTGAGGTCAAATTCATAAAATCCTCTTTAAGTCCAAGGTCCTTGAGTTTAGTTCCTATGTTTTCTTCTATGTATTTTATTGTTTCAAGTCTTATATTTAGGTCCTCAATCCATTTTGAATTAATTTTGGTGTATGGTGATAGATAACAGTCTAGTTTCATTCTGTTGCAGGTGGCTTTCCAGTTTTTCCAGCACAATTTATTGAAGAGGCTTTTCTTTCTCTATTGTATATTTTTGGCTTTTTTATTGAAAATTATTTGCCCATATAAACATGGGTTTACTTCAGTGTATAAGGGTTCCTTTTTCTCTGCATCCTCTCCAGCATTTGTTATTACTTGTCCTGGACTCTCGATTCTGTTCCACTGGTCCGTGTGTCTGTTTTGCTGCCAATACCATGCCGTTTTGATTATTGTCACTTTGTAGTTTAATTTGAATTCGGTCGGAGTGATGCCTCCAGCCTCGTTCTTTTTCTCAAGTTGGCTTTAGCAATTCGGAGTCTTTTGTGCTTCCATACAAATCTGATGATTTTTTGTTCTATTTCTTTAAAAAATGCCAATGGGATTTTGATGAGGATTGCATTAAATTTGTATAATGCTTTAGGTAAAATGGTCATTTTAACTATGTTGATTCTTCCAATCCAAGAACACGGAATATCTTTCCATTTCTTTGTATCTTCTTTGATTTCTTTTAACAGGGTCTTGTAGTTTTCATTATATAGGTCCCTCACATGTTTTATTAAATTTATTCCTAGGTATTTTATTCTTTTGTTGCAAATGCAAAAGTAATGATTTTTCTACTTCTTTTTCTGACACTTCATTATTAGAGTATAGGAACGCTATAGATTTTTGAATGTTGATTTTGTATCCAGATTCATTACTGTATTTGCTTATTGTTTCTAGTAATGTTCTTGTGGAGTCTTTAGGATTTTCTATACAGAGAATCATTTTATCTGCAAATAGTCATGGTTTGTCTTCTTCGTCTCCTATTTGGATGTCTTTTATATCTTTCTCTTGTCTGATTGCACTTGCTAGGACCTCCAATGTTATACAGAATAACAGTGGTGATAGTGGACAGCCTTGTCTTATTCCTGATCTTAGAGAGAAGGTTTTTAGTTTTTCACCATTAAGTATAATGTTGACCTTTATTATGTTAAGGTACTTTCCTTCTATACTGATTTTGTTAAGTGTTTTGATTGTAAATGGATGGTATATCTTGATGAAGGCTTTTTCTGCATCTATCGATATGATCATATGATGCTTATTTTTAAATTTGTTTATGTAGTGAATTACATTAATTGATTTGTGTATGTTGAACCATGCTTATACCCCCGGGATGAAGCCCACTTGATCGTGGTGTATAATCTTTTTAATATGTTGCTGCATTCGGTTCACAGTATCTTATTTAGGATTTTTGCATCTGTGTTCATCAGAGATATTGGTGTGTAGTTTTCTTTTTGTGTGTTATCTTTACCAGGTTTTGGTATCAGAGTAATATTGGCCTCATAAAATGAGTCGGGAAGTATTGCTTCCTCTTTGATTTCTTTGAAGAGTTTGAGGACAATATGTACTAAATCTTCTTTGAATGATTGGTAGACAAATTCACTGGTAAAGCCATCTGGTCCGGGACTTTTACTTTTTGGTAGGTTTTTGATGATTGTTTCAATTTCCATACTGCTGATCAGTCTATTTATATTTTCCAGATCTTGATTAGCTTAGAAAGATTATATTTTTCTAAGCACTGTTGCATTTCTTCTAGGTTATTAAATTTGGTGTTATATACTTTGCATAGTATTCTTGTATGATCCTTTGTATTTCTGCAATATCAGTCATAATTTCCCCTCTTTCATCCTTGATTTTGTTTATTTGTGTCCTTTCTCTTTTTTCTTTAGTGAGTCTAGCCAGGAGTTTGTCAATTTTATTAACCTTCTTAAAGAACCATTTATTTTTTCTATTTTTTTTGTTTTCAATTTCATTTATTTCTGCTCTAATTTTGATGATTTCTTTCCTTCTGCTGACTTTAGGCTTCATCTTTTTTTCCCTTTCTAGGTTTTTAAGGTGAAGCATTAGGTTGCTTATTTCAGCCCGTTCTTGTTTTTGGAGATAGGGTTGTAATGATATGAACTTTCCTCCTATATTGCTTTTGCCATGTCCCAAAAGTGTTGATACACTGTACTATCATTATCATTCATTTCTATGTATCTCTTGATCTCTCTTTTTATTTCTTTCCAGACCCAGTTATTCTTCAGTAGCGTGTTGTTTAATTTCCATGTATTTGTGGTTCTTCCTGATTTCTTTTTGCAGTTGATCTCTAGTTTCAGAACATTATGATCAGAGAATATGGTTGGTATGATTTCAACCCTCTTATATTTGTTGAGGCTATCTTTGTGTTCCAGTATGTGACCGAATAATTTTTAATAATAATAAATTAATAAAAATAGAAAAATAAAAGAACTCTAATGGTCTCTTATGTACCTAGAATAGGTGTAGGTTTGTGATTATATGTTATTATTTTAAAATATTTAAATCAAATATGAATTCACCATGTCTTGCTATAATTATAAACTCTAAGCAATGTTAATATAAATGCATACTATGTGATTTTACGTTTTCAAATGTATATTAATTATTTATTTAAATATCGTTTATATGTGAACATGCTTGATATCCTATGACTTCCATTTAAGATCCTATTTATGTCTCACCTTATAATGACTATCAGAAGGTTATAACAATCTCATTGGTATTTTGGAAGTTAGAGTATATTTCCATAAATATATTTTAAAATGTTTTCTTTAGAAAATTTGGGGGAGATGTAGAGATATGTTTACTGTGTTTTTTCTTTCCCTCAACTCCATAAAGACTATGATAGAATATATCATGTACCCCTATACTGGAAATGACACTCCTTTTAGGTTAGGAATTGAGATTTTTGGTCTGCCCTGTTAAAAGGTACTTGTTAATGGTAATTAATGGTATAAACTCTGGAATTAAACTCTGGAGTCAGTAATCTAGTCTTCAATTTATTGAAAGTGCGACCTTGAGTAAGTTGCTAAATCTAAGACTCTAAGTTTCTTGTCTATAAAATGGGAATAATAATGATTACAAGAAGTTGTTATGAGAATTAAATTAAATTAACATAGTGTCTGGCATGTGCTAATTTCAGTAAATGCTTTATTATTACTATAATTAAGTTCCTAGTTTTCCATATTTATAAACTGAGCAAGTTAAAGCAGATGTATCTTTTTCTGCTTTGATAAGCTATAATCTTAATTATAGGTAATAATACTAATAATAATTTCACTGGAAAAGGCAAGTGGGACAGACTGTAAAATAGAGGACACAAGATTGGCTTAGACAGGTTGAGTATTGCCAAGTCTAGTGTGATGCAAACACCCAAAGCAAATTTTGTTATTTGATCCCAAGACACACTCAGAAGAACCTGTGCCTTTGAGGAAAATAAAATTGTGCCAATCTATTATTTAAAAAAAAAAAAAAAAACTCAACAGTCATCTCTTCCTCTAGAGATGTACTTTCCCCAGGTCACTTTTAGACAAAAGCTTTTTAATTGCTTCTTTTTTCTTAAGGCAAAGATTTGAGGGAAACACAGACTCCTGGTTTCTCTTTTGTCTGGTATATAAGTTATTTTCCCATCCTTATACAACATTCAGTTTTCAACTTTGCATCCTTATTGGGGATATTTCTCCTCATTTTCAGGTTGGTATACAAATTTATCTATTTGGATTGTTAGATGAAGGTTGCATCTTGGATTTTATTCTTTTATTAATTAACATCAATTATTCCATATTTATTATGTGTGTAGGGGTGTTATTTGTGTATGAGAAAGAGAAACAGAAATGAGAGAGACAGAGAGAGAGGCAGAGAGAGACAGAGAGGGAAGCAGAGAGAGAGAGAGAGAGATGGAGAGAGAGGAATTTTCTACAGAGATTTGATTAGTACGAATTATTAATGGAAGCTACAATTACCAGTTCATTTGATAATAATTGTGCCTTATATATGTATTAAGTGTTAATGTATAATATCTCTTTTCATATTCATTAACACAATATAAAATGGAGGGCCAGGGGAGGAAGGGAGCAATGGTGGGAATAGTTTTATGAACTTTATAGATGTACTATAAACTTGAAACTAATGTACTATATACTTGAAACTAATGTAAATAAATAAATTTAAAAAAATTAAATGAATATTATTATTACTGTTATATTAAAGCATAGAGAAACTAAAAACAAACAAACAAACAAACAAAAAACCCTGTCCAAGTTCATAAAATTAGTCATGGAGCCAGAATTCAACCATGGTCTGACAATGAAAACAGAATTCTTTTAACTGGAATATTTATTGTTTGGGGGGCAAAAAAAAATCCACATTTATTGGTAATTTAATTTCAAATACAGAATGATACAATATGGGAAGTTTGTGTGTATATTTTGCCTTTAGATGGTGAGGAAAATTCTCTCAGTGCTTGTGAGGTCCTCAAACCATGTATTTCTTTCCAGATGCTTGTGAGGTCCTCAAACCGTGTATTTCTTTCCAGATCTCAGACTCTTTAAGATCAGACTAACCACTTCACTTTCCCCATGAGCTCACCATCGTTCTCTGTTACCTGGCTAATCACCACTTGTACTTAGCTTTTGCAAAGTACTAACACCAACCATCTTTTACATCCCTTTTCGAGTTGAACTGTCTGTGGTGCCATGCAATCAAATCTGAAATCAAGGAAGAAATGAGTCATCATAGGTAATCGATACCTGCATAGTAGCCTTTTGTAACACTGTCACATCAACTGTGAGAGCAAAACAACACCATTCATCGTATTCACTTAGTTGCTTCTCATAATGCAACTGATTTATAATTTTCTTTGCATTTAGTGTTTTTTTGCTTTTTGTTTTTTTGCTTTATGGAAATTGCATAAGTGACACACACAATTAATGTGAATATCTCAGAACTTTTGTTAATAAAACAAATTAATATGAATGTATTAATATAAAACTTTCATATTACTATTTTTTAAAGACTTGCAAATATATACCTTTAAGAAGGTCATTTAACCTTCACAACATTAATGACAAATTGGTAGAGAAATCATTTTAGCCAGTTTATTAATACATATGCTATATTATGAATTGTGAGCTGAACAATAACAAAGCAAGTGCTATTGATTTAGTGTTAATATAATTTTAAGGAAACTCTGCTTTATGCATAGATTGATGCTCAACTATAAATCAATATGATCACATATATTCTCTAAGCATTAATTTATATCTGTATGTCTGTGTATCCTTAAATCCAAATGGTCATGTCAAAACTGAATATTGAAAAACTCTTGAAGAGAAGAATAAGTTTCATGCAGATAGCATGAAGCCTCGGGACTGGCAGTAAATGGGTAGAAGACACTAAGATTATACAAAGGGTGATAGTCTTTATATTAGAACAAAAAAATTTAGTTTATGGAATTTTAGGCAATATTTTTATTTCTAAAATTTGTAAGCTGTTAATTAATGCCTCAAAATTTCATTAATTAGCCTGAGACTCTGGAGTCATGTAGTCTCAGCCTAATCTACTTTGGTTGGTAGCTTTCTCCATTCTCCTGAAAAAACTTTCCTTTCTAAATGATGTGAGTGGAACGTAGTGGATTACTTTTATGGATAAAAGTCTGTTCATTTTGTGTGGAAATAATGGAAATAAAGTTTATCTTCTTGTCTGTTATTACCTAGCCACTACTCAGTGATAACTGTGAATAAGGTCTTTCAAATTGCATTTGAACAAAGTGTAATCCTGGAGGTTAAAGTAAGGGTTTTGAGAATAACAATTTGCCCTATAAGTGACATTTAGCCTTTGGAAAGCTTGACACAATTCCATCTCCAATAAATTTATTAAATTTATTGTGCCTTTGAAAAGCTATCTCAAAATTCTTATTGATAGAATTACACTGTGTCCTATAGAACATAAACACTCACTGGTACTAACAGAATCTCTCTTTCTCTCTCCTTTCTCTCTCTCTTTCCCTCCCCTTCCTCTCATTTACAAGCTAAGTGAGCTAGACTAAGAATATAGAATTCTTTCCCACAGAACTTTTCATAGTTTAACTTTACTAGGTGGATTGTGTATCTCTAAGAGAGTAGACAGGATATAAGATTTCTCACTATTATTTGATGAATAAACTCTTTCTCCATAATACCTGTTAACATCATGCAAGGCAATAGTGTTTTCTCAAGAAATTAATTTGTAAAATATTGTTCTGGAAGACATTTCATATAATATAAACTATGTATGAAAATAAATTTGCAAAGTATCCAAAAAGCTTTTCTAGAAATCCATTGGATGTCCAAAGAAGAGCCAATTACATTCCACTTTCTGCCCGAGTATAACTTTGTAAGAATATAACATGGTTTTAGAAAGTTTACTTCTATTAATACCACTATAATTAGTGACAATTAATCTCCTTGTCTTACTTATCTTTGAATCTCCAGAACATAAGAGTGGATCATATCTAGTAGATTATAATTATATATTAGATATTAAAGAGTCTGTATGCAGGAGATATGCATAATGTATGAATATGTACGAACATGTATAAATGGTTCACCCCTTTTCCTTGGCTTTGATGATAACTGTGGTCAGTTTGTCCCTCTTCAATTTAAATGAGAGCAAGTATGATGTTAGTTTAAAATCATATTTTTATCTGACATTTAGGACTGATGAATTATTTAGTTAAGTGGCCTTTGTCTCAAATCATAGAGAATATGCTTATAATGAAAAACAGATGAGGTAAAAAAATATTTTTGAGTTTGGTTCTAAAGAATTATAACTTTCCATAAATATCTTAAAAATGGGAAACAGCCAAACATCCCAGCATTGGAAACAAGAGATGTTTAAAATGTCTTCATGGAAATATGGTTAAGCACAATATTTAGTACTAGCTTGTTTCAATCACAATATTTTGTATAACTGTTACAAAATAAGGCCTATGTTTTTGTTCAGTGCAATGAACTTCAGAGAGCCTGTTACATAGCTAGTTCTCAGAAAAGATTTGCTAAAAATAATGGTAAAGTGCAGTCATAGATACTTAATAAAGGAAATAATGAAAGTGGGCATGGATAAAAGTATAAATTTAAAAATGAGCAATACCCAATTTTTAAATTTATTTCCTTTTTGTTATCACAGAGATTTGTAAGTAACATTGACTTAAAACTGAAAAAATGCTCAATTTCACCGATGTGACAGAATTTATTCTTTTGGGACTAACCAGTCATCAGGAATGGCGAGTTCTCTTCTTCATCATTTTTCTTGTGGTCTATATTATCACCCTAGGGGGCAATATCGGCATGATCATGTTAATTAAGGTCAGTCCACAGCTCAACAGCCCCATGTACTTTTTTCTCAGTCATCTGTCATTTGTTGATGTGTGGTTTTCTTCCAACGTCACCCCTAAGATGTTAGAAAATCTGTTATCAGAGACAAAAACTATTTCTTATGCTGGATGTTTGGTGCAGTGTTTCTTCTTCATTGCCCTCGTCCATGTAGAAATTTTTATCCTTGCTGTGATGGCCTTTGATAGATACATGGCAATTGGGAATCCTCTGCTCTATGGCAGCAAAATGTCAAGGGTTGTCTGCATTCGACTGATCTCTTTCCCTTACATATATGGTTTTCTGACCAGCCTGGCAGCAACACTGTGGACTTATGGCTTGTACTTCTGTGGGAAAATTGAGATCAATCACTTCTACTGTGCAGACCCACCTCTCATCAAAATGGCTTGTGCTGGGACCTTTGTAAAAGAATATACAATGATTATACTTGCAGGCATTAACTTCACGTATTCTCTGACTGTAATCATCATTTCTTATCTATTCATTCTCATCGCCATCCTACGAATGCACTCTGCGGATGGCAGACGGAAGGCCTTTTCTACCTGTGGGTCCCATTTGACAGCTGTCATCATATTCTATGGGACTCTCATATTCATGTATCTCAGACGTCCCACAGAGGAGTCCGTGGAGCAGGGGAAAATGGTGGCTGTGTTTTATACCACAGTGATCCCCATGTTGAATCCCATGATCTACAGTCTGAGGAACAAAGATGTGAAAGAAGCCATGAACAAAGTGATCCACAGAATGTGTTTAACAAAATAAAGTAAAACAGTTAATTTTGTCATCTATATTTCATAAGTATTTGCTTATCTACAGGCTATTGCTCAGTACATAGTTAAAGACTGGTTTATTTTCTCCGTAATAAGTGAGAAGGAACTCAGGAGCTCTGGGTACTTGGGTACTGAGGAATGCAGAAGAAAAGTTTGTATGCATAATTCAGCTCTTAAGTTTCCGGACTAAATTGAAAGAGTCTTATGAACAACCTTGATTGGCATTCTGGATCTTTAATTTGCCAGCTATCTAAACTTGATAGAAAAACTTAACCTCCTAGTTATTTTACATATGCATATTTTTATTCTTCAACAGAGAAATAATGTTAGTTACAGTCCTATAGAGGTGGTGAGATCATACTTATAAACTGTTTAGAGGTGAAACTGCACAAATAATTTCAATTTTTTTTAGCATGTCATATGAGTCAGGCATTGTGCTAGGGGTTATCCCTATGTCATCTGATGTCATCACACCACACTGTGAGATAATACTTTCTCTACTCTATGGATGAATATTGAGGCTGAGAATTGTCATTTACCCAAGGTCATGTAGATAAGGTGGTAGAGCCAAGATTTAATTCCTGATCTATCTGACTTCAAAGCTGATGCTCTGCCGACTCCCAGAAAAGCCTAAACTCAGTGAGACAAATTATTCTACTCCAACTTTTTTCACCAAAAGCCTTCACTTGTAGTCATTCTACCTAAATGTCTTCAAGTGATCTAAACCTTTGAGGTGTTTGACATCTATAAAAAAAATAGATGCATAGGGCATAAATTTCTGTCATTGTGCATCCTGACAGTTGGTGTTAGAACTGTGACACAACAAAAAAGAAAGTACTGAAATTTTACTTGGTGCAAACCAAGATAAATTTTTGACATGCATAATTGCCAAGTATAAATGAAAGAGAGCATAATCCATGTGAAGGTGAGAGAGATTATAGCATGATATCAAGATTTTGATTTGCTAATTTTATTAAAAGAATTATTCTTCCAGTTAACACTCTTTAACATCTCCTTCCCCTGAGATGTTTCAGGAACTATAATCATTATTTCTTTAATAATTGTTCGATTAGTTCCCTGGGGAGGTGCTCTCAGTGTTCCAAATTCTATGATAAGTAGTGAAAAATGATCCTCCGCTGTTTTCTTCTGCTGAAGGTAGGTCTGCAAATTGCTCACTCTGCAGTACAGATTAAAAGCTCAAATCTTTTATTTTTTTCATCCATATTCTGAAGAGAAGACCAAGACCTTATTTGTAGACCTATTCATTACTACAGTCCTTTGTTGTGTGAAATATTCTTATTTCTATCCAGAGCTTATTAAAAACATTGTAAGAATGAATTTATGAGAGTGGGGATTTACAAATTTTTTATTCCTTATTTTTTCCCTTTTCCTCTACTGTACAAATTCCATTGATGTGCACATCTTTGTTTTAAAATCTCTGTGAATGGAATTGAGGATATTGTGTCAGTGGGAATGATTGGACCGGTAATTATACCTTTACCGTTTTTCTTCAAGGAAAACTCCTAAAAGGTTAATAAAAATGAATTTGTATTGTTATTTATAAATTACATATTCTATATTCTCAATCGTTTTGATAGATAATGCACACCTGTGTAATAAATTGGCTCTGACTCACTTGGTCATCTGATCCTGGGTCTATGGAATCACCTAAACTTGAGGGGTAGGGAAAAGCCTTGGTCTAGTGTCACCATAGTTCAGCCTGCTCTCCATCACACAAAGCTCTTCTAGTTCATCAAAGGCAAAATATTAAGAGATAATTTTGTTCTGTCTTGGAGGCTAATCAAACTGAATTTTAAATGTAAAGCAATAGAAAAACAGTTTATCAAAGGGATGGCAATATAGGTTATTAAGGGTACAACACTGAAGTTAAATTAATTGGTTTGCATTCCAATCTAGTCAGTTATTAGATGTCTGACCCACAGAGACCTTTTTAGTTTTTCAGTGTGAGTTTCCCCATTTATAAAGTAATGATGCTAGTACAACCTGTTTCATAACGTTTGCATGCAAAATGTTTCATAAGCATTCAAATAAGAGATAACTATTCTTACTGATATTATAAAGTTGAGGTGATTGTCACCAGAACATTCTTTCTTGGAATGATTTAATAATATTGAAATACATTATGTGAAGCTAGTATAGAGATCAGAATACTTTCTTAAAACATCATATGTGTGAATATTTTTGAATATCTGTTATATATAACATCCAAGCTAGGCATTTTAAAGAATTCCAAGATTCATGAGACGAACTCTACTACCATAGAGCTAATGATTATGTGTAGAAGAAGAGAAATATACACATCACCCAGGGACTGAAACAAAATTGGAGAAGTGATAGTAATTAATGTTCTTAGATACTTTGATTCTTTTTTTTTTTTT